>NW_026712439.1:600000-967486 GCF_030504385.1 Musca domestica
GGACGTAATGTAAGTGATTTAAAGAGTTCTATAAAAGTGTTTTTGTGTTTAAGTATTTGGAAATTAAAGTAAAAATACGAAGAGATTTGTGTGTGTCAAAGATTTTGCAAAAAATTATAATCTGTATTATAAAAAATTATAAGAAGTCGGAACAAATATCTGACAATGAAGGAACTATCATTATTGATTTAGTACTTCATTATTTCCACAGCAAACATTTAATGTCTCTACAAGAAAGTTGCCGGCCCGGAACAATACAAAACAGCTATACAAGTTATACGAACGTGTCCATCCCACAGAAACAAGTAATATATCAGAAGATATTAAAGGTATGTACTTAGAAAAAAATTATATGTGTAATTTCCATTCTATTTGCAGATGAAACCGTCCTTGTTAACATAAAAAACATCAATGTAATTTAACGCCTGAGCGATAAAACAACGTGTGGGGAGTTTAATCGAAGTTCATATTAAAGTTATTTATGAATGAAAATCGAAAAATATCTAGGCTGTCAATTGGTAAGATAATATGTTCATTTGTATAAATAGAAGGTGCTGATATGGCTTTCTATTGTTTTTTTTCCAGATCGACATCGAGTTTAATGTCCTATATGAACACGGATCATGTTTTATTGAGTGAGGTGACAAATTAAGGAACATTTTGACGTGAATAAAAGAATCTATGAAATGTCGAGGGCCTTATATGAATGAACTATAAGATTCAGTAAACAAGGGTTTAAAATAGGTAAGATGTTTCAAAACATGTCATTAAATTGATAGTTATAAATACTTTTTATTTTCTATATAACAATACATTAAATCGGTTATGGTGTTTTCATGGCTAATTGCATCCCACAAAAAATACTTGCGGAAAAAAGGGACTTGGCCGTGCGTGCGAGAACGAAAAAAAAAAAAAAAAAAAAATATATATATATATATATATATATATATATTTCTTTATTTCATACTCATACAATACTCACCGAAATTGTTTGAAATGTCGTATTTGAAGTTCGTAATGGATGCTACAGCCTATGACAAAAAAATTGTCTACGCAGGTTCAGGTCTTCGCACAGCTTTGATATAACGTTACCCCTATATTCTATACTGCATTTAATCTGCATTTAATCCTCGTCTTTATTTTATATTCAACCGTCCAACATTTTATCATATGTTGTGTTTTCGTTACTCAGCTGCAATTTTTCCTTAGTATTTCAAGTTTTCTATCACTTTTTCTATTCAATGCAGGTTACCATATTGTCACCTGAATTTATGTTTCTTTAGAGTCTAATGAGTCGTTGATCATAACCATACATTCCTGGTTAACCACCACCTATTTAGGCGGGAGAAATTTAGACTTATTAGATTACAGTTGAGCTGAACCTAGGTAATATCATTTGGAACCATTTTCCTATTTTTTTTATTATATTTTGGAATATGTGTGTGTTATTGATAGCCTCTTGAAATCAAGATATAAAAGGTAACAATGGGTCTTTAGCAACAAGGTTGGCTATTTTCAGAATCGGCAGTGTGAAATTGGTGCTAAATCTTACACGACTTCAGGGGCGCCACAGACCTATAAACCCAAATGCCGGAAGTGTAATGTGGGTTCAAAAAACTACCAAGGAACAGCACCAAAGAGTGCTGTGAACAACAACGAACTGCCGGAACTGAAGTAGTTTCAAAACATATTATCGTTTTAGCTGATAATGACCTTTACCTTGTAAATAACTCTGGATAATTGCGATTGTAAGGAAGTCGTGGAAAAGAAAGGAATTGATGAGGATTTGATAGGATAGGATTAAGTACCGGTGTTGAGCCTGTTAAGGTGGCCAGCTGTATGCCTTAAGCCGGGCGATTAAAACAATACTATCAAGTTTGAAGTCGTATATTCGGCCAAGAATGTAAGCCGAGAGGGTGGGAGCAAAATGAATTTTTGGCGAAATGTTAAGTCGGTTGGAAGGATCGTCACTTTCAGTTCGAGATCGGGAGAAGGATATACGCCCATATGCGGAAGTTGAATTGCTCGGAAAGAGGATGGTTGGTTTGCTGGATACTGGTGCACATGGGGTCTCAGACGGCTGTTGATTTTTTGGATTCTAATCAGCCATACAAACCCCTCACCTCAATAAAAAGTGCACACGGAAAACCACAGAAAGTTATGGGACTTTATCAAGCTGATATCAGCTTCAGATGACAAAAACAACGAATGAGTGTTTTTATTGTACCAAGTTTATCTCAAATCCTTATAAAAGGCATCGATTTTTATTGTCTATTCTAACTTATACGTACCACAATTCTGCCTATGGTTGAGCAATGTTATCCCTCGAATGGGATAAATGAAATTCTAGGAGATAAGTTTCTTACAAAATTTAAGAAGCCATCTCAATTCATACCTACACCAGCTATAAGATCTCATCAATCAACAATCGATGTTACAATGGAGTCATTCCCACATGCATCCAACCCAGGCGCAATCATTGAACAATGTCAACGCGGCAGAGAATGTTAAAACATACATAAATATTTTTTTTTATTGTTCTATAAACATACTTTAGATTTAATTACCAAAACAAACAAAAAATACAAAAATCAAGCACACCTACATATTTATAAGTTTTAAACTGCTTATACAGCATTATTATATCACATATTTGGACTATTTTATTGTTACAGTTAATTTTCTTTATTTTAGTTCATTGGCCATTGGTTCATTCACTTTTTGCAATGTTTTTAAGTTTCTTTAACACATTTATTTATTTTGCTTACATAGCATTTAATGTCTACTAGTAACCGACCTACATTACAATTAATTTATATCAGCATTTATCAATAGCATTTTTTAATTAATTATGTTAAGAAATTTTGTATATAAAGACAGCCAGAAATAAAGAAAATTCAGTCGTCTTTTGTAGTGACTAAACTAAGAGTTTTAATTACTATCTAGGCGGCTCCTTTCAAGTTCATGTGCTTGAAAGGAAATTAATTTGGATACTAAGTGTCAGTTCAAATTTATGTGTTTGAACTGAATCGCACTAGATCCTACTATCATAACAACTGGCTAAGCATCCTCAGTCTCACCAACATGGCTTTAGACATTAGTTCTACCCAAACCTTCTTTTGCAAAGGAAGGAAAATGTCCTGTGGATCCTCCAACTCAGCAGGCCAAGTAAAATAAGAATGCAGCAAGCTAAAGATGCGTAGCTAACTGCATGATGATGTTGATTTGATGAGTGAATTAATTGTGGTAGGTGTTTTAGAGTTGATTCGTGCAATTGTTTTTGTATATTATCCAATTCTTCTTGTTGATGAATCTTGTAAGAGGTGGTATTGGTATTTGTTGAAACCTTTTCAATTTCCTCTTGTCGACTTATATATTGAATGCCTTTCAATCTTACATAGGATGTATGTAAACTACTGGAAGCTGCAAAATGTACATGTATCGTAACAAATTTGTTTTTTTATTACGCAGGTAGGACCAATTTCCATTATTCCGGAATTTTTAATGATGATGAGGTTGGTTTCAGATCCGCATACCATTGAAGATTCAATATCGGCTGTAGTAGCAAAGATCCATTTATTTTGATGATGTAATTGCCTCCAAACTGCTGTTCCAGTAATTTTGTGAAGACGGCAATTGCTAGTTGATTGGTTATTGAAGATATTGATCTCGCAAGGGTTAACAAGTGCATTTTTCTTGAGCTTTGACTGCTGATTTCTGCAAATATATTCATCATCGTTTGATTTGAGGCAGCTTGAAATATCCTCTGATTTGACAAGAATATATTCTTCTCTATGTGCATCGGTAGATATGTATTCCGTTTCTGGTTGAATGGCGATTAAGGTGTCATTTTGTATTGTTGGAACTGCAACTATTTTGAACAACTCAAAAAACTGTTGGTTAACTAAGGGTATCTTCACTTCAAAAATGATTTCATATTTTGTAACTGCCCCTTTGACACTCATAAGCTTATAAAGTTGAATCAAATTGTCACCTGATGTTGGCAACGCATGTGAAATTGGAAGATTAGCCTTAATGACACTAATTTCTTCTTTCAATTGTTGAGGAGCCAATAACAGGGGACTTATTTTTCCATGATGAGTATCCGTAAGTACATTAATGATTTCGGCCTGTGTTCTCTGTAGATTTATTGCGGATAACATCAAATGCGTTGATAGAAGTCCAAACAGTTGAGAATTGTTGAATTGGGCGGATTCTTCAGCTATATCGTTATTGTGTTTGTCAATCATTTTCAAAATCTCCCGTATTTTTTGATGAGTGTTAATCTCATCTCTTTTTATAACATTAATAGTTGAATCAATTATTGAAGTCTGATTTTTCAATAGACTGATTATGTGGTCCTGTTCGCCTTTTGCCTGGTTGATAGTCTTTGACATTTCTTCCGCATAGTCCGTATCGAGAACGCCAAAAAGTGAGTGCGCAATATTCCCAATTATGTTGAATGGAGATCTTTTTACACGTTTGTTGATGAATAATTCTTTGTCTTGTAGTAATTCATTTTTCGTCTGCTTCAGGTTGTTTACAAAAATGTTGCACATCTCATGCTGATGCATTACATGGCACATTTGCTGCAACGTTTGTAAGCCGGATGCCAATGACTCTATTTCCGAAACAAAGGGCTTTAAGTCATAATATACTAACATCTTCCATTCTGCTGTATTCAATTTCATTGTTCCTAACCCTTCAAAATACAATCCTGGATCATTGTGAAATTGTGTAACTTTCAAATTGTTGCACAGGACCATAGGTATTAGGAACAATGTTAATAATACTGATAGTATTATAGGACTGTTTGCAATTCTCACTCTTTTTGCCGGAATGACATCTCTTCCATGTTCATCTGTTACCGGTTTTTTCTTGTGGGAAATTGTGCTTTCTTGAGTTATATCTTTGTCAATTATAACATTATCATGATCTTCTGGACCCATTATTTGTGGATACAGTTGTGGTCGCGCTCTATTACATTTTATGCATCTTTGAACGGTAGACCTTGCTGTTATCTTGCCTTTTATTGGCCAGAATCGCTGTCTTATTGCGTTTAACAAGGCTTGAGCTCCACAATGTTTATTTTCTTCATGAACTGTCTTAAATAGCAATTTCACCAAAGGATCATTATAAGGCAATATCATTTGGTGTTTCGCATCCATTTGTAACATAGCATGTTCCAACCTTCCTCCAACGCGAAGAATGCCTTCATCATCCAAAAACGGTGATAAACGGCATAGCGAGCTATGCTTACTAATCTGCTTTTCAGCCTTCAACGCGTTGATATCAGCTGCAAATTCGGATGATTGTACGGCTTGAATTATTCGACGAAGGGAGTCGTCTAATTCTTTGGAAGACACTGCTATATGTTGAGGCCGGTGTGCCTTTTGCATACGTGCATTGCTGGTGAATCTAAGCACGTATGCTAAATTTCTTTGTAACTTCCTGAATGAATTTTTGTGCTCGATCATATGTATTAGATGCATGTCAGAAGCTACTATTGACGTCGTAGCTGCAGTCTTTAACTCCATGCTATTTGTTATATCCTCTTGCGGAGAGAATTTGGTCGGCCATAGTTCTTCCCTTCCATGAAGAAAAACTGGACCATGAAACCATAATCGGCATTTAGAAAGATCAGCTGGCGAGAGTCCTCGGGATAAAATGTCGGCAGGATTTTCTTTTGACTTAACGTGGTTCCATTGTTCTGGCAATGTTAAGTTTTGTATGGTGGGTACCCTATTAGCCACAAAAGTCTTATATACGTTGGACCTTGATTTTATCCAGGCGAGTACTATTTCAGAATCAGTCCATAAAAACATCGGATAATTCTGAAGCCTTAGGTCATTTTTCACCCTGGTAGCCAGTTGAGCTGCTACCACTGCGGCACATAGCTCTAATCGTGGTAGACTTTGTTTTTTCAAAGGAGCTACCCTGGATTTAGCACAGATCAGACGTACAACTACTCGTCCATCTTTTCCAATAAAACGAATATAAATAGCCGCGCCAAAAGCTCTTTCCGATGCATCGGCAAACACATGCAACTGGATTTTCGTCGGGATCTCCCCACAGAATACATGTCGCGGTATCTTAAAGTTGTTGAGACCTTCCAATTCCCTTCGAAATGTTTTCCAAGTGGCACAAAGTTTTTCGGGTAATGCTTCGTCCCGATCTAATGTATGTTGCCACAGCTGCTGAATAAATATTTTTGCCCACACCACAATTGGTGCAAGTAGGCCAAGCGGATCAAATAATTTTGCTAGTTCAGACGTAACTACTCGTTTTGATATGATTTCATTATGATCAATGTTCGTTTTTACACAAAATTGATCTGCTTGCGGCATCCAATATAATCCCAACGTCTTTATTGTTTGAGATTCGTTGAGATCCAGGTTCACTTCTCGATCGCTATGTGGTATGTCCTTCAGCAATCTTGGTGTATTGGATGACCATTTCCTTAGAATGAAGCCGTGTTGTTTCAAGATTGTTATTAACTCCTTTTGTATTTCAATAGCTGTACTTAGGCTATCTGCACCGCCGAGACCGTCATCCATATAAAAATTATCTTTCAGCATTTGTGAGCCTAATGGATAACGCTCCATGTTCTCGTTTGCAATCTTTTGTAAGCATTTTGTAGCCAGATACGGTGCTGAACGTGTCCCATATGTGACCGTATTAAGTTTGTAATAACTGACTGGATGGGATGGATCCTCTCTCCAGATAATTAGCTGATACCTTTGATCATCGGGATGCATTAAAATCTGCCTGTACATCTTTTCAATATCGGTTGTGAAGACGAATTTTGGCAATCGAAACCTCAGCAAAATAGAAAACAATTCACTTTGTACGATTGGTCCTGTATACATTAGATCATTTAACGATTGACCTGATGAAGTTTTCGCTGATGCGTCAAATACAACCCTAAGTTTTGTTGTTGTACTATCGGGCTTAAGAACACAATGATGCGGAATAAAATATTTAGGATTTGATACGGTACAAACGTCAATCTTTTGCATGTGTCCTAATTGTTCATATTCTCGCATAAATTTAATGTACTGACTTCGGATATCTTCCTTCTGTAGAAGTCGGCGTTCAAGGCTCATAAATCGGTTATAAGCCATTGCATGTGATTTCCCCAATGCTGTTGGAGATTCTTGAAACGGGAAGCTGACGATGAAACGACCATTCTGATCCGTCTTAACATGTTGATTGAAGTGAGATTCGCAAAGGGAGACATGACCTTTTCAGTTGATTCCACTTCCTCAAGTTTCCATAATGTCAATTTTTCCTTGAACGTTAAAATTAGGGTCTGCTAATCTAATATTCTTGGGAATTTGCCAGTTTTGTATATCCAAATCATGATTTGGTTGCGGAGGTATAATTGTGGGCAAAACAAATGCTTCCAAATTTGTGGAAAATTCAGAATTGCTTGATAACATTTGTATGTTTACCCGATGATAAGCCTTCTTCTGAATCCTTCCGACTCCGGAAATAGATAAAGAGGCATCTGCTGTTCTAAGTGACAATTTTTGTATGAGTCTTTCCGTCACAATGTTCACTTGCGAACCCGAGTCTAACACCGCTCTAAATTCGCCTGACATACCGTTAGTTGCTTTGATGATGACTCTAGCCGTTGCTAGAATTACATTTTTCTGATCTTCTGCTGATGCCGAAGAAACTGCAGTAACGTTAACTGGTGCGATATCGATTTTTGTTGGTGGTGATTGATTTGAGGCCTTCGGCGACGGTTGAGACTTTTTTGGCAAATGTAGCAGTGTATTGTGCTTATTACTACATATTTTGCAGTTGCCAGAAAAACAAGTTTTTGCTGCATGGTCCGATTTGAAACAATTTACACACAATTTATGTTGCTGTATCCATTTCAATCGCTCACCTTCTGTCATTGCCAAGAACTTCTTACAATGATAAATTGGATGGGAGTCGTTCTTGCATAGTTTACAACTCCTGTGATCCTCCACTGATGTTACGGACGAAACAGTTTTGGTTGAACCCTTGTGCGTAGATGCCGCTTTTCCAATCGATTCCATTGATTCGAATTGAAGTTCCAAAAATGAAAACAGCTCTTTCATAGTAGGAACTTCCTTCGGATTCGCCAGTGATTGCATGAATCGTATGTACAGAGCGTGATCCAATTTCTTTGTGATCAATTGAATCAATAGAGTATCCCAAGACGTTGTGTCGATTTGAAGATTGTTGAGGGCTAGCATGCATTCCTTTGTAGTGTCATGCAGAGCCTTGATGGAGGCCGTTGATGAAGTTCCATTTGGTTGACTCAAAATCCGTTCTACTAGAGTGGAAACAAGAACCCGCTTATTGTTATAACGTTCTTGCAGCAACATCCATGCCGTTTTGTAATTATCCTCTGTCAAGGATAGATGACTGATTAGTTTGCCAGCCTCGCCAGACAAATTGGTTTTGAGATACCACATTTTTTGAACACTTGGAAGAGACTGTTTGTCTACCATCTCCAAGAAAAGTTCATAGAACTGACGCCACTTCAAACAATCCCCATTGAATTGAGGAATTGTTACCTTTGGTAGTGGGAGTGAACTGTGTGCTATAATGTCACTCCCTAATTGAGGTGCAATGGTCACGGTTTCGCTGCATTTGTCTTTCAAGACTGCAAGTTTTATTAAGTTGTCTTGTACCGAATCTTCCAGCATATCGTAGTTTTCTTGACTTAATCCAATTTTCGATGGATCTTCAATCTGCTGCAATATTTCATCGTAGAGCTCCGTTATTTGATTCCATAGCTTTTTTATAGTATCTTCTTTGATGCTATAAAATTGCTTCGGCTGTTCCGCTTCGATTGTGCCCAAGCCTTGCAAGTGACGACTAAGGGCACTCATTCGAGCATTTATCATTCTGACAAGCCCATCAACACGGGAAGGTATTTTGTCTCCTGCGACAACTTCAGTCGATTTCTCTCTCAAGGTGGGAACTGGCTTACTTTTGGCTGACCTCAGTTTCTTTATTTCCGCGTCTATATATTCCATTGTTGAGCTGAACTTCTCTCCAATCGTTCTATATAGATTCCGAGCAATATACGGATCATCCTCTGACAATGATGGATCATCGCGAATTCTGTTTTCTGCCTTCTCAAAATTCTGCCATAACAGCCTTAGTTCATCAAGTTTGCTCTTGTAGAACTCTTCCGTTCTCCTTTCAAGAGGTGCCTTCTTTATAGTAGAGACGAATTTTTCGAAATTGCTGCCTCTTTCTTCTTACTGAGAAATAAGCTCTTGAACGTTTGCCATTATTGTTTGTTGATTTATCAGCGAGTAGCAGCAGTTGTTGTATGATGATTAGTTACCGGCAATTTCCTCCTGGTTTTCCTCCAGAGCTCCAAAAGGGGGTTTTTGAAATTGGTACGCGTGCGTTACGTCCTCACACCTTGTGGATAACGTCACCAAATAATGTTTCGGTTTAGTTACCGTCTTCCGATTCAAATCCTTTACCACTTGTGGGGCAAAAGGATGTGTGTAAACGATCACGTCTTACGATTCAAATCCTTTACCACTTGTGGGGCAAAAGGATGTGTGTAAACGATCTCGCCGGGGCCTCCAAAAAAAAAAAAAAAAAAAAAAATGTTTTGATCGGGGTCACCAAAAAATGTTATGATAGTAGGATCTAGTGTGATTCAATTCAAACACATAAATTTGAACTGACACTTAGTATCCAAATTAATTTCCCTTCAAGCACATGAACTTGAAGGAAGCCGCCTAGATAGTAATTAAAACTCTTAGTTTAGTCACTACAAAAGACGACTGAATTTTCTTTATTTCTGGCTGTCTTTATATACAAAATTTCTTAACATAATTAATTAAAAAATGCTATTGATAAATGCTGATATAAATTAATTGTAATGTAGGTCGGTTACTAGTAGACATTAAATGCTATGTAAGCAAAATAAATAAATGTGTTAAAGAAACTTAAAAACATTGCAAAAAGTGAATGAACCAATGGCCAATGAACTAAAATAAAGAAAATTAACTGTAACAATAAAATAGTCCAAATATGTGATATAATAATGCTGTATAAGCAGTTTAAAACTTATAAATATGTAGGTGTGCTTGATTTTTGTATTTATTGTTTGTTTTGGTAATTAAATCTAAAGTATGTTTATAGAACAATAAAAAAAATATTTATGTATGTTTTAACACCAGTAAAACAAAGACATTTCCCTGATTCACCCGCCATCGAAAAGTTGATTTACCAGGCGTTAGACCGGACGCCAGTGGTGTTGTTTTTAGAGTAAAAATCTTCGATTTCTTGGTAGGGCTGGTTGCTACAGAAAGTTTATTAGAAACAACGCTGCCTTTTCTGCCCCTCTGACTTATTTAATTAAGTCCAACCGTAAATTCTTGTGGAATGAAAATGCCTAAAAGGCTTTTTAGAATTTAAAGTCCATATTATGTTCAGCTCCTGTTTTACACAGTCCTTATTCAGCCTTTTTATATTCACTGTGATTCTTGTAATTTTCTTGCAGAGATAAAACGAGAGCTGGTTATTAATTTTTTTTATAAAAGTTTTATTAATAAGAGAATAACCTTGAAAACTGGTATTTACACGATGGAGAATCGAATTTTAAAGTAAAGAAAAAATACTTTCTACAAAAATAAGTATTCAACAAGAAATGCCAACGAATGTGATGTGAAAATTAATGAGTTATTTAAAAAAAATAAATATTCAGAGTGCCAATGAACATTTCTACTACTTGCGACTTTGTTGATACATATTGAAGCTTTATGAATCCTTCGGCTAAGTAATTTCGTTTAAAGTGATACTTTACATCAATATGTTTTGATCTATTGCTCTCAGAATTTTGCGCTTTGCCGATACATCCTCTGTTATCCTCATAAATTATAGCAGGTTTATTCTGGCTTAAAACGTTCAAATCTATAAGAATTCCTCTAATCCAAAGAGGGCTATGTATTTCGCTTCGCTTGATGATACAGGGCAACCAAAAACCTTGAAAATAAACCCACTTACAGATTTGCGGTCTGTATTATCTGAAGCCCAATTTATCTCGCCTGGACTGTTTAAATTCTACCCATTCACGATATTTGATAACATATGTCTTGTCGGACGCTTAGCATTAGGCTTCCCAGCATTTCACTATATGGGTTGTCCGTTAATTCTTGGGTCTCTGTTGGGAGAATCAATGGGATCCTTTGGAGTCGTCGTAACTTGCATACTTGGTTTTAAGGACCGTTTAATCCATCAGGAACTTCTATATAAATATCTTCTTTTAAATCACCGTAAAGAAATACAGCCTCTACATCAAGCTGGTGCAAATGTTAATGTCTCTTAACGCTCACCGCTAATATTATCCGAATTGTGCTAAGTTTCGCCACCGGTGAATAGGTCCCTTCATAGCCAATTTTGGCTCGCTGAAGGGGCCTTTCGCTTCCTCTTTGATGCGAAATACACATTAGGGCTTCAATATTTTATGGTTGATAGGGCGTGGAATCAAATCCAAAACACGATTTTCTTCAATAGAGTCAAGTTCTTCCTTTACAGCTCTCAACCAATTATTTTTAAAGGAACTCCTCATGCTTTTGTAATATGTTTTAGGCTCCTCTATACAATGGATATTGCAGAATTGGTATTTCCTGTTATATAACCTATTAATTTCGCTCTTAATCTTTGGCTTCTTCTGGTTCCAATGAAACAGCTTCAGAGTTTGGTGGCTTCATTTTCGTTAATATTAGTTTCTTCATCGGCTGAACGTTCAACTGCAGAAACCAATTCATCATCTGAACTACTTTCATCATTACTGAAATTTTCAGCAGGAACAAGGTTCGTTGCTGCGGGATCTTATAAGCAATTTGCCTTAATCTGATAGTGTTTGGATTACACAATTTGATCTATTTTTGTGATTTTGAATCCAGTTCTTATTTCTTTTCTGTTTAGAACACAGACAAACGTCTTACTTCCAAAAACTCTTAGTTTTGAAATGTTAGGCTTAAACTTGTACCACAATTCGGCAGGTGTCTTTTTGTCAAAAAAAAAAAAATGATTTGCAGGGCCTTCTATTTATAAGCTATGTTGCTGTAAAGGCTGCTTCAAAATTCTTTCAGAGAACCAGATTCTATAAGCATAGACCTTATTTTCTCAACCAAAGTGCTGTTACATCATTCAGCTACTCGGTTTTTCTGTGCGGTTTAAGAACCTGTGTGTTGAAGCGTTTTCATTTTCCAAACGAACGCTGTTATTCTTTTGTTTATTGCTCTTTTCTTACAGCGTAAACACACTAAGGGATTTTTTTCGACTTCTTTATACCAATAAACGCAGATGTCGTGAAAGTATCCATTTCACAATTCAACATATGTCTGTTAATGTTAATGTAATTTCAACGATTTTGTCACCCTAATTCAATATCTAAATTTTGAGTTAATCTATAAGCTTTTCCATGTGTTTGTGTCGCTTTATTACTCCATGTGTCCCCTTCGCAACTGTTGTTAATAGTAAGTTCTGACTTAGTATATCCTTTCTTAATTTTTTCCGTACACAGCCGAGAGGAAATTGTTTCTAACTCCAGGGATGATTTTTCTTTCCAAAAACAGAAACTTAATAATACAGAAGTTTCCAGAGAATATCCACATTTGACATTTTTATTAGATCCTTCGAGCCAGATTTTATTGTAGTTCCGATTTCAATAAATTCATACTTGGGGAACAATAAAATTTGCAACAGTGTGTTAAAATACATTATATATAGGTCGTGTTTAAGTAGGAATAGCGTTTTAAATTGGTTAAACAGTAAACTACTACTACATACTTGTTGCAGCAGAAGAGACAGATTTCAACGAGCATTGATATTCCGCCACGCATTACGCATCTAAATGTCAACATAAAAAAATTGGTCTAACAATTAGCAAGCTAATTCCATCTTTATTAATACCATTGAATTTTCATTCTATTTCGTTTACATTTAATTCTTTGACGGCAACATGTACGTTTTGGAGGTACTGGCTCTATTGGGAGTGTCTCTATAGCTCTGACTTAGCATTGGTCGCTTCGAACCAGATACTATCCAGAGATTTCAAAAACATTGGTCTTTTCGAACCACGAAAAAGAACATACCTTTCTTCACAATAGAAAGTTTGCTTGTGGCCGTCATTACAAACTATGGCGAATTCCCTCTTTTATCGAACGAGAATAATAATTTCGCTTTTCTAAATTTATAGTCAATATTGTTGCCATATCGCCATTTTTTTTTTAAATTTCGAACAGCATCTCTCAAATTACTTTTTCTTTCTTTTATTTGTTTTCGTTTTAGACGGCGCCAAAAATACACAAAAAAAATATTCTTATTTATGCGAGTGACATACAAACATTTTACAGCCTACATATGTTCGTAATACACACGAACATATTGTTCCACATATGTTTCATGTTACTGTCATTCCGTTTTGTTGGTCAGTCAGTTCGGTCAGTTCTCGCATGCAAATAAACAAACAAGCTCATATTTTTTGGACAATTATCACTTCTGTCGTATTTGTTTAAATGAGCAGTCTACCAACATTATATTATGATACAGTGTATGGTACTGTTGGCAGAATTAAATTGTTTATTGTAAATATATATTACACTGTGATGCAAATCTTCAAAAAGTACATACTTCTTAAAATAACTTCTTCTAATGAAGTTGAAGAAATTTTTATGAAAACTAACCAGAAGTGGCTGGAGGGCAATTTTGAAATACAAGTACATTCGATTAATCAACCAGGTCGCTGATGTTTAGCTGCTGGTGTAAGGTAACGAGCTCAGCAGCGTGTGTTTCATAGGTGCTGTTTAATGATGTGTTGGCTTAAGTCTCAGATATGACGTGTGCATTATTGTTTTTTTTTTTCGTAATGACCGTATATTGTAATGGTGTTGTCCTTTAAGATACAATCTGGCCTAATTTCTAAAGTTCCAGCCCTTGCACCTCTAGGTGTGTCATTTTTGTACCACAAACAAAGGACAATTTTATTTAATTAGCTAGAGTAAACATCCATTGATTCTTTTGTGCTATTTGTCCGCAAGATTGGTGATGGATAGCTGACTCCAAGTCACAAGTTTTTGACGATTTATTCAATAGGAAATTCACTTGGCATTCATGTGATCGATCGTCCTTACTGAACTTCGCGCGGTTATCGCAAGAAAGACGCCATTTGTGGTGTGTACACGTCTCGATGGTCGTTGGCTGCCAGTATAGTTGATTTAAATTATATTAAAATAAAAATCATATTGCTGAATGGAAGGTGATTCTCACATATGATAAGGTTTTTCATAACCCATACCTAACTTCTCATTAATTGAATAAAGATGGCGGAATATGGGCCTTGATGGTTTGGAGCTCGATCAGCAATCGATCGACTTATACGATCCTGATAAGCATCCGTTAAAGCATCGATAACGTTGTCCACTAAATTTTTTAACCTTGAAAAAAGTAGCATGAGCTGCGAAGTGAGGAAACTAATTGATTGTGTTGCCTTTGCAATGTATTTTTGCTTCTTCACCTTATTTGCCGGCAAGTTAATTTCTACTTGCATGTTGGCGAGGGTTCTTTGACTCATATCTTCATCCTTTTTGATTAAAATAATAGATGCATGATTCCTAACAAGCTCCAACAGATGTTTCTTGTCTTTATTGGCCTTTTCAATTGTGACAGTCATTTGTTCCGCATATTCTGAGTTCACGGTAGGAATAATAAAGACACAAGCATTACCGACATTAGAATGCTGACTGATGTCTTGAAGCGCTTTGACGATGGCCCTTCACTACTTCCCTTTAAATGTATAAGTTGTTGAAATTCCTTTTCATTTTCGCATAAAGGAGCTAATCTGTTTATGGCTCTTTTAACTTCGCCGTTTTATGTGTAATAAGTTACTTTTATGTTTTGTTGGCTTGCTGATAGAGCAAGCTTGATTGATGTCAGCACAAGTCTGACTTCTTTATTTTTCCTTTTTGTATTTATAATAAAATTCTTAATTCTAACAAAAATTCTTAAATCTAGATATCACTCAATACTCTTTTCTGTTAACCAATCAGAAAAGAGTTCTTACAAATCTATTTTACAACGAAGTATATTTCTATGTGTGTATGTGATATTTTTACATATGTTGTCATGCATTTCATATTTTCATTCATACTCATATTTTGGAATTTCACTCAATCAAATTTACTATTGGGATATTCTTCATTCCCATTAGCCGAACTCTGATTCATTACAATAGTATTTGAGTTTCCAATTGGAAACTCTAAACTGTCGCCCAACATATGAGTAAGCATGAAGCAATGAACTTCATATGAGTAGCGCTTTGAAAACAAAGAAAGCAATGAACTCGTTGTGGCACTGGCCAACTCAACAAAACAAAATACAGAACATCAAAATGCATGGCAACATAATGTGATGGTGACACACTACACCCTCACCCTTAAAAGAAATGTATACAATTTTTTTTGTGTGCATAAACAAATTGTGTGCATTTTATGACAAATTCTTTAGGTTTCAAGTAACACATAATTTTTGTTTCTTTTTCTCCTTTTTTATAAGTAGTTATAATTACATAATTGTTTTCATTGAATATGATCTTAAGTGGGCTAAGTATTTTTCTTTGTTCTTTTTTTTTATTTGGTAATAAAATACTTTTTTTTTTTTTTTGTTTTCATTCATACATATTAAGTGTTTTGTTTAAAAATATTTTGGCTTAAGATTAGTTTTGATATTTCTTTAACAAATTCTTATGAAATGTTTTCTCTTTGTTATTAATTCTTATAGTTACATTTAAATTTTCAATATTGATTACTTCATACGGACCATGATAAGGTGATTCATTTTTTCTTCTATTCTCCTTTTTAACTAAAACTAAATCTCCTATTTTAATATCTATTCTATTTGTATTACTTAATGAATTTAAACTTCTCTTAATTTTAGTCTGTTCAATTATATTCCTAGCATTCTCTAATGAATTTTTTAACCTAAGCTTCATTTCCTTAGCATAATTTTCTGTATCATATATTTGTTCATAATTCATTACTTTTTCGCCTGGCATTGTTGGTAATTTTCCGAAAATTAATTCAAATGGTGAATACCCTGTGTCAACATGTGGCGTTATGTTGTATGCAAAAGCATAATACGGTATCCATTCACTCCAATTATCATTATTAACAAAAGTAAGAAAATATTCATTTAGGACTCTATGATTTCTTTCTACTGAACCTACTGTTTCATGATGGTAAGCTGTGGAAAATTTCTGTTCTATATTCAACAGTTTACACATCTCATTCATCAGTTCATTAACAAATTCTGAGCCTCTGTCAGATTTTAGAGTCTTAAATATTCCGTACTTTAATATTAAATGTTCATTTAAACTTCTAGCTATTGATTTAGCTTCTTTTGTCTGCATTGGTACTGCTATTATATATTTTGTTAATTCACACTGCATACTTAAAATATATCTATAATTATCTGAGGGTCTCAACGGTCCTACAGTGTCAATTACCACTGTATCAAAACTGCTTAATGGCGTATCAGTTTTCATTAATGGTTCTTTGGTATGTCTAATCTGTTTATTTCTTTGGCACAAATCGCATGAAGATACGTATTTCTTTACCATTTTGCACATATTCTTCCATATATATTTTTGTTTAAGTTTTAATAATGTTTTTCTTACTCCAAAATGACCTCCGCATGGTGTATCATGATATAATTTTATCAATTCATATTTTTCTTTTTCATTAAAGATTTTTCGAGGATTTTCATATAAAAGAATTCTGACGTCACTATTTTTCAAATATTTATTCATTTTTTCTTTAAATTTCACATGGGTTATTATTTCAAATATTTCGTCACTTTTACTAAGTGCGAAATTCTTAATACTCAATCTGCTTAACTCAGATGATAGTTTCTCCAAAATATTATCTAGATAATAAGGATTATCGCTACATCTTATGGCCAACTCGTTCACAGAATGATTATCAAGAAAAGTGAATTCTTTTGTCGACTCATTAATTATAAATTTTAATTTTTTAGCCAGCTTTATATCTTTAATGGATGTACATTCCAATACTTTGTGTTGATCAGGCTCATCAGGATATGTCATCTCTTTTTCTTTATTTATAATATTGCGCAATTTATTTTTCATTCCTCGTGTTATCACCAGCGATTTCTTAATTTTTTCATCAATATTCTGAGGTATCATTCTTTTTAATATATCGGAGTCTATTTTTATACGTGAAAGTGCATCAACATTAGTATTATTAATTCCTTTTTTATACACAATTTCAAAATCATAGTCTGATAATTCTAATCTAATTCTTGTCAATTTGGAACTTGGATTCTTATGAGAAAACAATGAGACTAGTGGACGATGATCCGTAACCACTACAAATTTCCTACCGTAAAGATAAGGATGGAAAAATTGAATTCCCCAATGTATACCAAATAATTCCTTTTCAATAACCGGCTTATTTTTCTCATGCTTGTTCAAAGAATGACTCGCATAAGTTATTGGTCTATCGTTTCCTATCTCACCTTGCGATAGTATTGCCCCCAAAGCGAAATCAGAAGCATCAGTAGTTAAAATAAAAGGTTTATCGAAATCTGGATACTGTAAAATTGGTGGTGTTATCAACCTATTTTTAAGTGTCTCAAATGCTTTTTGACATTCTTCTGTCCATTCAAATTTAGTATTCTTCTTAGATAATGAATTCAAACATGTAGTTATTTCTGCAAAATTTTTAATGAAACGTCTATAGTAATTACAAAATGCAACGAATCTTCTAACATCATCCGCGTTCTTCGGAACCGTATATTTTGTTATCGCATTATATTTTGAAGGATCTGGTCTAATTCCATTAGGAGTTATCAAGTGACCTAAATAAACTACTTCTGATTTCAAAAAACAACACTTATTAGGGTTTAGTTTCAAATTGTATCTATTCAGCCTATCAAGTACCTTAATGAGATTCTCATTGTGGTGTTTGAAACTACATCCAAAAACTATTATGTCATCAACATAAAGAAATGCTTCAGACTCTAAACCAGATAAAGCTATAGTCAACATGCGTTGAAAACTGTTAGATGATATTTTGAGACCAAAGGGTAATCTCGTATATTGATAATGACCATTGGGTGTTGAAAATGCTGTTAGTGGCCTCGACTTACAATCGAGTTCAATCTGATGAAAAGAACTAGTCATATCTAACGTTGAAAAATATTTCGCTCTACCTAATCTATCCAAAATATCGTCCAAACGAGTTAATGGAAACTTGTCATTAACAATCTTATCATTAAGTTTCCTAAAATCAACAACTAATCTCCATTTCTTCAAATCTGTTTGCCCTTTCTTTGGAACTAATAGCAATGGTGCATTATAAGGACTAACTGACGGTTCAATTACTCTACTCTTCAAAAGATCTTGTACTTGAGCATTTATTTCTTCTTTATGCGCTTGTGGTAATCTATAATTCTTTATATAAACAGGACTTTTGTCTTCTAGGTTAATTTTCTGCTTATAAAAATTGTTCGTCGTTAAATCTTCATCTTCAAGATGGAATGTCGACTGATATTTCTTCAATATAGTTGCAATTTCTTTCCTATGACTTTCGCTTAAATCATCCAAATTAATTTTGCTTATTAACCTCTCAAAACGTTCGTCATTTCATATGACCTATCGTCATGTCTTGGTCAGTAACGTTCAGTAATTTGATATGCTTATTTCCATCTTTCGGAATTATAGAATTAGCTAAAAACACACCTTTCGTAATTTCCCTATTTAATACTACTGCGTCTTCTACCAAATTGATGGTAAAAGGTAGAATAATTTCACTCCTCTTTGGTACAACTACCTGAATAATTTTGAAAGAACTATCATGTATAGGAATTATGATGTTTTCACTATTTAAATTAAAGGTTAGGATATACCTGTCATAATCAACATTACATTTATACTTTGATAGAAAATCTCTACCTAAAATCCCATCTGTACTAAGTGGAATATCATTTGATACTAGCTGGATACTATCTTCAATAACCATACCATTTATATCTATTTTAACTTTAGTTGACCCAAAAGATTTAATAACTTCCCTCGAAATGCCTGTAAGATTGCAGTATTCATCTGGATTTTCCTCATATCGGTACAAAAATTTTTCTTTACATAAAGAAATATCTGCACCTGTATCAATCAAGAAAGTGAGTGGATAATCTACATCTATTATATTCAATCTCACGTAATTTTTGAGGTTAGATGATATACTGAAAATGTTTCTGTTTTTTATTGTGTGTTCTCCTTGAAACTTGAAAGTTTCCCTGATCTTGTACCTGGTTAACATTATAATCTCTACTATTGTAGTTATTGTTGTTACTGTTGCCATTATTATTATTATTCTTATTCCAGTTGCTATTGTTGTTCCTATTATCATTCTTATTATTGTTATTATTATTATTGTTATTACGTCCATTCTTGTTATATTTTTTGTTGTTTTTATTCCCTTTATTTCGGTTGTAGCCATTATTATCGTTATTGTTGTTGTACCGTTTGTTATTATTATTGCCGTTATTGTAATATTTCTTTTTACCATGTTTATTATCCCTATTAGCTTGTGCATTACGGTACATCACATCTTTCTGTTTTGTACGAGATACGTATCTTTCTGCAATTCGCAAAGCATCGGCAAATGTCGATACACGACTAGCCTCAATAGTTGAAACAATCTGTTGATCCTGAAGTCCATTCAAGAACGTATTGAATGCTGTCAGGTTATTAGTAGCTATAATTGCATCCCTACATTGCTCACCTAAATCAGAAGTTTGAATCTCGTTGAGCTCAGAAACATGACTTTCTATTTTATTAGCGAAACCTTGCAAATTGTTGTTTCTTTGAGTTAAACCAGACAACTCATTCAAAACAGCATTGGATGACTTTACAGGCTTATAGGCCGTCTTCAAGGCAGATATTAAATCGTTGATATTCTTTGGTATTCCTTTCTGTTTAATTCTATTCTGGACCCGACTATCTAACCATGAGCAAAAAACATATTTAAAGAAGAATTCTTTCTTTTCATTGGGAATTGTTTCGTATACTAACTCTAGGTTAGCAGTGAAACTTTCCAAATCTTCTTTTTTGCCTGTAAAAACCGGTACTAAAGCAACGATAGTCTTTAAATCATTAGTTTCCATCTTGTTTTCTTGTTTTACTGTATCCTTTTCTTTAACCTGTTGAGCTAACTCTGAGTGTTCTAACAACAAACTTAAAACTTCTGCTTTTAACTCGCTAAATCTTGTCTTATATTTAACTGAATCTTCCAATTTTCCTTTTCTACTAACTCGTTGAAATCCGTCTGTAGGTTTACAATTTCTAATTTCTTTTTCTCTATTGTTTCCCTCGTATAAGGTTTGCCTAATGATTTTTTAGCATTCGACAGCAAAATTTCTAACGATTGTAAAACCTTATCCATGGTACCAAATCAGTGATGTGTGAGTGGACTTATTGCTATTACAATTTTACAATATTAATCATTTTTACAATATACGATATTAATCATTAATATATTTTTGAAATTATTGCAACGCGCTTAATCGAGCTTGTTGCTTACGTGTTTGCGTCTTTACATATTTCTTTAAGTACTTAATAATAACCACCAAAGTTATTATTATGCAAACTAATATTAGTACCTCAATGCTAATACTAACGGCTGTTGGTGCATTGGCCGTAGCCTGTATCACCTCGCTTATTTTTGTTTGGGTACTTCCCATATTTATCAAAATATAGTCCTATTTTTCCCTTCTTTTTTTTTCTTGTTTTTATAAAATAATATATATATATATTTTTTTTATTTAATTTTTAATAAAGTCATAGTTTTTGTTATTGTTATTTAAAAAAAAATATATAATCTGTTGACCACGAGCGCAACGCGCTTACTGGTCCTAACGTCTGCAGATTGGTGCAGCGTTTTATTTATTTTTCTAACTCCTAGTGCTGAGATAGTTCCTCAAGAGGAAATCTATTTCATCGATGCGTATCCAGAGCCTGGAAGTACGTTCCCAGGGAGGTGGCGGATCGGCATTTATTTCACGTATCAGGAGAGCTCTCTCCTTTTTAAGCCTCCAAGTGTAACCTCCTCTCGTCCTCGGTCTGGTCACCTTCGGGATCTTTATTTCATCCTCTCTTGCACTATTTAGCCTGTTTCTTCTTCTATAGTCGTCAATCGTTAGTGGCTGCGGTCCCGACATCTGTTTTTAATCCACGATCCACGGCTTGGATCGGACTGCCCGCACAGTATGGCAGTGTCTTCAAAAATTTCTAGCAAGGATCTGCGGCTGATTTTCTTTTTTTTAACTGCGGATAGAACGCAGGAACTGCGGATGGAACGCAGGATACTTGCTGACTAGAGAGCAAGATTTGGCAGGATCGCCATGTAATAAGTTACTTTTATGTTTTGTTGGCTTGCTGATAGAGCAAGCTTGATAGATGTCAGCACAAGTCTGACTTCTTTATTTTTCCTTTTTGTATTTATAATAAAATTCTTAATTCTAACAAAAATTCTTAAATCTAGATATCACTCAATACTCTTTTCTGTTAACCAATCAGAAAAGAGTTCTTACAAATCTATTTTACAACGAAGTATATTTCTATGTGTGTATGTGATATTTTTACATATGTTGTCATGCATTTCATATTTTCATTCATACTCATATTTTGGAATTTCACTCAATCAAATTTACTATTGGGATATTCTTCATTCCCATTAGCCGAACTCTGATTCATTACAATAGTATTTGAGTTTCCAATTGGAAACTCTAAACTGTCGCCCAACATATGAGTCAGCATGAAGCAATGAACTTCATATGAGTAGCGCTTTGAAAACAAAGAAACAATGAAAGCAATGAACTCGTTGTGGCACTGGCCAACTCAACAAAACAAAATACTGAACATCAAAATGCATGGCAACATAATGTGATGGTGACACACTACATATGTCTTTACGTCCACTACACCAACGGCTTCATCGTTACCCTTGTATGTTCGGGCTATTCTACCTAGGGGCCAATGACCAATTGACCAGGCTCAGCGTTTGATGATGTTGTACTCCATTTCCGTAAACCATCGTCTCCAGAACTCATGCCTAATCATTAATACTACATTGCATCTGCTAGTTAATGATGTTGACGATTGGTTCGCTGATTGATCAACTTGTGCCGCTAAAGGCTCTCCCACAAAAATAGGAACAGGTGTTAATGCTGTTAGATTATTTGGATCGTTAGATATAGGGGTCAGCGGTCTGGAATTTATGATTACCTCTAATTCGATAACAATTGTTTCCAACTCTTCGTGGGTTTAGAATACACTACTTGTGGTACGAAGCAATAGTTGCTTCGCTGACCTCACCGCAGCTTCCCATAAGCCACCACAATGTAGACCTTTTTACTTTCTGCTATTCTCTTCAAATACTGTTTGATTCATTTCATCAGGCTGATTTTTACCTCCAACAAAGTTTGTCGCCTTGTCTGAATACAAAGTTTGACATTTCTCCGGACGAGCGATAAATCTCTTCAACGCACAAATGAATGCGTCCGTTGTCAGGTCTGTTTCCAAATGCACAGCCTTTGTTGCGAAGCAGACAAACACAGCGATGTAAACCTTGTGTGGTCTCTTCCCTCGTATTTTGTAGTGGACCCATAACGGCCTGACACAGTAAAATGCCTTGCAGGCGTGACTCTGTTAGGTGGAAGATTTCCCATAATTTGATTATACAGCTTCGGTTTTGCTCGGGTGCACCTTACGCAATTTTCCACAACACTGCGTGTATCTTTCTCCTTGATGATCCAATATTTCTGTTTTGAGGTTGAGAGTAGCAATTGTGAGTCACAGTGCCTATTATTCAATTGAATCATGCCAAGGTAATTTTTACAATTGCGTCGTTGTATGGTAACAACATTATGCGTTTTGTGTCGTGTGCTAAGGTTGCCTTTTCCAACCTGCCACGGACTCTAAGTGTTCCTCTGTCATCAAGAAACGGAGTTAAACTGCATATGGAACTTGATTTGTCTAATACTCCATGTTTTCGCAACTGCTGTATTTATTTCGCGAAATCCGATACCTGGATGGTTTGGCTGTTGATTCAATTCTAATTATGTTGTAAATATATTTTTTTAAGTACTACAAAAACTAATCTAACTTAACCTAATCAGAGCCACACAATTATTATTATCTATTGTTAGATTTAATAGGGAACATTACATGGCTACCAGTCTCTTCATTCAAGTGTTCTTGGCTATCCACTGTACGCATCGATACTGTGTTTGCGGGTTTGACCTTTATTATCTTATACAATATCGTACGCAACAGCGCACAAGATCACACATGTATTGTTTTATCGCAGCTGGGAGACTGATCTTTTCAAATATTTATTTTTAGTAAGATTTTCCCATTTTGTACATACTCCCGGGCAGAACGTTTGTTTACCCCCTGTTTTACCCCCAATTGGGCAAAAATATGTTTTTTGTCATAGACGTTATTTTTAAAATTACTTCTGGGGAGAATATCCCAGACAAAAAACAAGGGAACTGATGAGGATTGGTGGTTCTTTCCGAAACCTAGGTATTCCCTGCCTTATCCCCTGGTAAACACTACCATCATTCTCCACTAATAAACAAACGTTGTTTTTATAAAAACAAAAGAAGGGAATTAAGCCTGAACATTTTTCAACAACAAAATACTATGGTATCCCGAACAAACAAGACAACATTGTTCAATTATAAAAAAACTTTAATTAATAATTAAAATATATTATCTGGATACTCCTATGCAACTGCTTGCAGGAAATAGCTTCACTTCTCTAGCTTCCAGCTTCTCCCAACGCTACCGCCACCTTTATCAGCTTTATCTTCCAAGTCTTAGAATTCTTTGTGAAGTATAATTTGGTATTTGCTGGCCGCTATCATGTAACTAGTGAAATTTTTTGAAGGCATCATTGGTCATCTTATGGCTGCTGTATTTAACACAAAGTTTCATGTTGGTTTTCCGATTTTTGTTAATATTACCAAACTGTAGACCAAGAGTTTGTTTCGACAGCTGTGTAATGATAATTTACAAAAGACTTTCGAAAAAGAAGTTTCTTAATTTTGGCAAATTATTTCTGCAAGACATTGGCATCAGCAAGCCAATTTAAAAATACTCAAAACATGAATCGCCACATAACTCTGGTAGAAAGCTCCTATTACATTATATAACAAAAACTAAACAGTTTTAAGAAGGACATTAGTGGAGAACGATGTTACTGTTTACCAGGGGATAAGGCAGGGAATACCTAGGTTTCGGAAAGAGCCACCAATCCTCATCAGTTATCTTGTTTTTTTTTGTCTGGGATATTCTCCCCAGAAGTTATTTTAAAAATAACTTCTATGACGAAAAACATTTTTTACCCAAGTGACGAGATCGTAAGCTCAATAGAAGAGGAACCAAAGAATTAAATAAAACTAAAATTCTTTGAAAAATCTTCTAAATCTTACAACCGCACTTATAAACATTTACATCTTTCTCCACTTGTTATGCTTTCATTCAACCTGAACGAAGTAGCATAACCATGTAAGTTGGTTTAGTCTGTTACAACAAAAACCTTTGGTCGACCGTTCCTTTTCTACTAATAGAACAGTGTTGGCTTGTTTGTTCGGGATACCACAGTATTTTGTTGTTGCAAAATGGTCAGGCTTAATTCCCTTATTTTTGTTTTTATAAAAACAACGTTTGTTTATTAGCGGAGAACGATAGTAATGTTTACCAGGGGGTAAACAAACGTTCCGCCCGGGAGTATGTACACAATACTTTGTACATACTTTTGAGTGCGGGCGAGGCGCTGGGAAAATCTTACTAAAAATAAATATTTGAAAAGATCGGTCTCCCAGCTGCGATAAAACATCACATGTGTAGAATTCAGTGTTCTTGTGCGCTGTTGCGTACGATATTGTGAAAAATAATAAAGGTCAAACCCGCAAACACAGTATCGATGCGTACAGTGGATAGCCAAGAACACTTGAATGAAGAGACAGGCAGCCATGTAATGTTCCCTATTAAATCTAACAATAGATAATAATAATTGTGTGGCTCTGATTAGGTTAGGTTAGATCAGTTTTTGTAGTACTTAAGAAAAATATATTTACAACATAATTAGAATTGAATCAACAACCAAACCATTCGGTCGATTTTCTTTTCTCACTTAAACACCATCCAGGTATCGGATTTCGCGAAATAAACACAGCAGTTGAGAAAACATGGAGCATTAGACAAATCAAGTTCCATATACAGTTTAACTCCGTTTCTTGATGACAGAGGAACACTTAGAGTCGGTGGCAGGTTGAAAAAGGCACACGACGCAAAACGTCCAATGTTTTTACCATACAACGACGCAATTGTAAAACTCATCCTTGGCATGATTCAATTGGATAATAGACACTGTGGCTCACAATTGCTACTCGCAACCTCAAGACAGAAATATTGGATCATCAAGGGGAAAGATACACGCAGTGTTGTGGAAAATTGCGTAAGGTGCACCCGAGCAAAACCGAAGCTGTATAATCAAATTATGGGAAATCTCCCACCTAACAGAGTCACGCCTGCAAGACCTTTTACTGTGTCAGGCGTTGACTATTGCGGGCCGTTATGGGTCTACTACAAAATACGAGGGAAGAGACCACACAAGGTTTACATCGCTGTGTTTGTCTGCTTCGAAACAAAGGCTGTGCATTTGGAAATAGTTACAGACCTGACAACGGACGCATTCAATGGAGCGTTGAAGAGATTTATCGCTCGTCCGGAGAAATGTCAAACCTTGTATTCAGACAACGCGACAAACTTTGTTCATCAGCCTGATGAATTGAATCAATCAGTATTTAGAGATAATAGCAGAAAGTAAATAGCTCCACATTGTGGTGGCTTATGGGAAGCTGCGGTGAGGTCAGCGAAATTTGTAATGGTCGATTTTCTTTGTTTGGGTTATTTTTAAACCATTATACCTATTTCTTTTTTTTTTCTTTTTTTTTACACACATAATTTTGCAAACTTATTATTCTTATACAATAATTTGTTTTCCAAAATTTAAATCTGCTTGAATTATAAAGCGTTGACCCTTTATAGTTTAAAATCACTTTTGTACTTTGCAGCTGACCCCCACGATAACCATTTGTCAACAAATGCATTATTGCAGTTTCTAATCATATGATAACAATGCTTACTTTAATCACATTCAACTAAATTAGACATTTCGTGTTTGATGAACGTGATTTTAAACTTCCTTTCCTGTCTAAAAACCGAAGAGTGAACATCCATTTCATTACCATTATTAAAGCCACTAAGTAAGAAAAGTGCTGTCAAAATTATCTTTAATTATCTTTAACATCATTAATGTGATTTGGCATATTTATATGTGCAGCAAAATTCTCGTTTCCTTGCATAACAATCTTTTCTAATTATATTTTGGAGATCTGTGAGTATTCTTTTTCTAAAACCAACGTAGGACAAAATATGATTGTAAATGTTCTTACTTCTCAGGCAATCACAAGCGTTTTATCATAATCCATCCCAGTTCTACATCAGTTTGCGTACAGAAGAAGAAACATTCCACGTTTTTACATTCTCACATACGTCTAATGAGTTTTAATTTTCAAAAATTGTTCCTTCCAAACCTACGCCTTTGATATTGGATAAACTATTCTGCACATAATCAGACGTTTGGTATGCAAATTTTATTACTTTATGACCTCTTGGCTTAGCAACCATTCTGTTAAATAATCTCGGTGTGTTGATGAAACCAACAACAAGCACTGGGGTCCATATCGATCAGCAGAACCAACATTGAACAAAGCAACCACCGCCACAACTTTATTAGGGATACCCCTAACAATTCTATTTAACAACAACACCTCAGGCAGACCATCAATCATCACACATTAGTCATAAATGTATCGTCATTTAATACCGCTCTGCAATACCCAAAAACCGGAATAGTTGATTGCATTTGACCGCACTGTACCAGTCGTTTTACAGAGCAATAAGAAAAAGACGAAATCATCAAGCGCTAAAACATCAGTTTATTGTATCATTTCAAAAGCAAAGACGGAACAAAATATTTAAATTTGGATTTTTAAATTGAAGTAACCAGAATTCCATTGCTGTGGGAAGAATCTGTAATGAATTTTTGGAACAAAACCTAACGCAAAGCAAGAAACATCATATTTTTAAATTATTCATATTTCCTTTCGTCTAGCTTTACAATGCATAGCATATACGTTAAACGCCAACACAAATATCACGTACATACATACCAAAACGAATAGAATTAAAATGTGATTTCTAGTAATGGTAATCATCTCAACTACCATTTTTATATTTAATAAAAGTTTAAACCAAGTCAGGTGCCTAGAATTTACTGTCATAGTGTTTCTGAATGATGATTATTACTAAATGGAAGAATTTATACGATAAAAAATTTAAAATTACATATAACATAAAAAAACCTGTAACAAAATTTCAAGATAATGAATTATAAAAGTGTATTTTAAATGTCGCTAATAATCATCTGATCAACAGACTTTTTTTTGTTAATAAGCAATTAATGGAATCAAAAAATCTTATGAATATACCGATGGTGAGAATTGCCACTTTATGTGTTTGTTAGAAGATGATTATTAGAAAGTTTTAAAATGACCAATTGGTTATAATTATACATAAGAACCACAAGTTAGAATTTTTCTGAAACTACTAGTTATATTTCTTAAGCTTTAATGCTACAAACATTGAAATACCTTAAACAAATAGCTTAAATAACCCATATTTAATGAAGATTAGACTTAAACTAGAATATAAAACGGCTCGGGATTACATTTAAAATTGTTTTCCCTTTTTATCATTCTTAATAAAAATTTACATATGTTGAAATTTTAATGAAAATGTTGTGGTACTAGATACATATATGGATGTTTCATTTTCAAAAGGTAATGGTTTGGTGATAGGATATCTTTTATCTGTAAAAGTAGAAGAGGGTTTTTTATTTTATTTTCATTTAGCCCATTTTGAGTTATAAAAAACAGTAGTGTATAATAATTTTAGTATGTTGAACCAAAAGTAGTAGCTCAAGGGGAAAGGACACGAACCCCCCATCGACTGTTTGCTAGCCCAACAAATGGCTCCTACGTCCTCCTCTCCTTGAGGTATTCTTCTAAACTTTATGATATTTATCGACCTGTTAAAACAATAGAAATTGGTACGTTACAAATTTCAGATCCAAATAATCTAGCAGTATTAACACCTGGTCATTTTCTTGTGGGAGATCCTTTA
This sequence comes from Musca domestica, assembly GCF_030504385.1. Lineage (NCBI taxonomy): Eukaryota > Metazoa > Arthropoda > Insecta > Diptera > Muscidae > Musca > Musca domestica. The sequence continues at coordinate 628,352 of NW_026712439.1, forward strand.
GCGGCACAAGTTGATCAATCAGCGAACCAATCGTCAACATCATTAACTAGCAGATGCAAGGTAGTATTAATGATTAGGCATGAGTTCTGGAGACGTTGGTTTATGGAAATGGAGTACACCATCATCAATTGAGAAGGCAAATGAAGACAAGAAACATCTGTTAGAGCTTGTTGGGAATCATGCATCTATTATTTTAATCAAAAAGGATGAAGATATGAGTCAAAGAACCCTCGCCAACATGCAAGTAGAAATTAACTTGCTGGCAAATAAGGTGAAGAAGCAGGAATATATTACAAAGGCAACGCAATCAACTAGTTTCCTCACTTCGCAGCTCATGCCACTTTTATCAAGGTTAAAAAAATTAGTAGACAACATTATCGATGTTTTAACGGATGCTCATCAGGATCGTATAAGTCGATCGATTGCTGATCGAGCTCCAAACCATCAAGGCTCATATTCCGCCATCTAGTGCTCAACTCATTCGTGAAGATAACGTGACAGGTTTAATCGATTAATGAGAAGTTAGGGAAGGGTTATGAAAAACCATATTATATTTGTGGATCGCCTTCCATTCAGCAGAATGATTTATTCAACATAATTCCCGTACCCATGCTGCGATCCCGTCGATTTATTTCAATATAATTTAAATCAATTATACTGGCAGCCAACGACCATCGAGACGAGTTCATATCGCTAACGGCAGAAGAAATATACAGACGAATACACACCACAAATGGCGTTTTTCTTGCGATAACCGCGCGAAGTTCAGTAAGGACGATCGATCACATGAATCTCAAGTGAATTTCCTACTGAAAAAATCGTCAAAAGCTTGTGACTTGGAATCAACCATCCATCACCAAACTTGCAGACAAATAGCATAAAAGAATCAATGGATGTTTACTCTAGCTAATTAAATAAAATTGTCCTTTGTTTGTGGTACAAAAATGACACACCTAGAGGTGCAAGGGCTGGAACTTTAGAAATTAGGCCAGATTGCATATTACAGGACTATAACTTTAGAAAAGCGCAATTATTATTCTCGTTGTCTGTCCGCAAATGGACTTTAACCGATCGATAAAAGAGGGAATTCGCCATAGTTTGCGATAACGGCCACAAGCAAACTTTGTATTGTGAAGGAAAGGTATGTTCTTTTTCGCGGTTCGAAAAGACCAATGTTCTTGAAGTCTCTGGATAGTATCCGGTTTGAACCGACCAATGCTAAGTCAGAGCTATAGAGACACGCCCAATACAGCCAGTACGCCCAAAAAGTACATGTGGCCGTCAAAGAATTAAATGTAAACGAAATAGAATGAAAATTTAATGGTATTAATAAAGATGGTATTAGTTTGCTAATTGTTAGCTCAATTTTATTTATGTTGACATTTAGATGCCTAATGCATAGCAGAATATCAATGCTCGTTGAAATCTGTCTCTTCTGCTGCAACAAGTATGTAGTAGTAGTAGTTTACTGTTTAACCAATTAAAAACGCTATTCTTACTTAAGCAGGACCTATATTTAATGTATTTTAACACACTGTTGCAAATTTTATTGTTCTCCAAGGATGAATTTATTGAAATCGGAACTACAATAAAATCTGGCTCGAAGGATCTAATAAAAATGCCAAATGTGGATATTCTCTGGAAACTTCTGTATTATTAAGTTTCTGTTTTTGGAAAGAAAAATCATCCCTGGAGTTAGAAGCACTTTTCTCTCGGCGGTGGATGGAAAAAATTAAGAAAGGAAATGCTAAGTCAGTTCTTACTATTAACAACAGTTGCGTTTGCAGATTGGAAAAGGGAAAATTAAGAAACCTCGAAGGGGAAACAAATGGAGTAATAAAGCGACACAAACACATGAAAAAGCTTATGGATTAGTTCAAAATTTAGATATTGAATTAGGGTGACAAAATCGTAGAAATTACATTAACATTAACAGACATATGTTGAATTGTGAAATGGATACTTTCACGACATCAGCGTTTATTGGTATAAAGAAGTCGAAAAAATCCCTTAGTGTGTTTTCGCTGTAAGAAAACGCTTCAACACACAGGTTCTTAAACCGCACAGAAAAACCGAGGAGCTGAATGATGTAACAGCACTTTGGTTGAGAAAATAAGGTATATGCTTATAGAATCTGGTTCTCTGAAAGAATTTTGAAGCAGCATTTACAGCAACATAGCTTATAAATAGAAGCCCCTGCAAATCATTTTTTTTTTTTTTTTTGACAAAAAGACACCTGCCGAATTGTGGTACAAGTTTAAGCCTAACATTTCAAAACTAAGAGTTTTTGGAAGTAAGACGTTTGTCTGTGTTCTAAACAGAAAAGAAATAAGAACTGGATTCAAAATCACAAAAGTAGATAAAATAGTGGAATCTAAACACTATCAGATTAAGGCAAATTGCTTATAAGATCCCGCAGCAACGAACACGAGGAGGAATGTGTGGAGAATCTTGTTCCTGCTGAAAATTTCAGTAATGATGAAAGTAGTTCAGATGATGAATTGGTTTCTGCAGGTGAAGATTCAGCCGATGAAGAAACTGATATTAACGGAAATGAAGCCACCAAACTCTGAACCACCAAACTCTGAAGCTGTTTCATTGGAATCAAGAAGAAGCCAAAGATTAAGAGCGAAATTAATAGGTTATATAACAGAAAATGCCAATTCTGCAATACCCATTCTATAAAGGAGCCTAAAATATATTACAAAAGCATGAGGAGTTCCCTTAAAAATAATTGGATGAGAGCTGTAAAGGAAGAACTTGACTCTATTGAAGAAAACCGTGTTTTGGATTTGATTCCACGCCTTATTAACCATAAAGTATTGAAGCCCTAATGTGTATTTCGCATCAAAGAGGAAGCGAAAGGCTCCCTTCATAGATCCAAAATTGACTATGAAGAGACCTATTCACTGGTGGCGAAACTTAGTACAATTCGGATAATATTAGCGGTGAGCGTTAAGAGACATTAACATTTGCACCAGCTTGTTGTAGAGGCTGCATTTCTTTACGGTGATTTAAAAGAAGATATTTATATAGAAGTTCTTGACGGATTAAACCTTCCTTAAAACCAAGTATGCAAGTTACGACGACTCCAAAGGAAAACCCATTGATTCTCCCATCAGAAACCCCAAGAATTAAAGGACAACCCATATAGTGAAATGCTGGGAAGCCTAATGCTAAGCGTCCGACAAGGCATATGTTATCAAATATCGTGCATGGGTAGAATTCAAAACAGTCCAGGCGAGATAAATTGGTCTGCATTAAAAAGAATTGTTCACTATATTAAAGGAACTAAAGAACTCGACATGTTTTACCAAGATAATTTTAGTGATGAAGAGCTTATTGGATTCGTAGATGCCGATTGGGCTTCACATAATACAGACCGCAAATCTGTAAGTGGGTATATTTTCAAGGTTTTTGGTTGCCCTGTATCATCAAGCGAAGCGAAATACATAGCCCTCTTTGGATTAGAGGAATTCTTATAGATTTGAACGTTTTCAACCGGAATAATCCTGTTATAAGTTATGAGGATAATAGAGGATGTATCGGCAAAGCGCAAAATTCTGAGAGCAATAGATCAAAACATATTGATTTAAAGTATCACTTTAAACGAAATATGTATCAACAAAGTCCCAAGTAGCAGAAATGTTCATTGGCACTCTGAACATTTAATTTTTTTAAATAACTGATTAATTTTAATATCGTTTCAATCACATTCGTTGGAATTTCTTGTTGAATACTTATTTTTGTAGAAAGTATTTTTTCTTTACTTTAAAATTCGATTCTCCTTCGTGTAAATACCAGTTTTCAAGGTTATTCTCTTATTAATAAAACTTTTATAAAAAAAAAAATAATAACCAGCTCTCGTTTTATCTCTGCAAGAAAATTACAAGAATCACAGTGAATATAAAAAGGCTGAATAAGGACTGTGTAAAACAGGAGCTGAACATAATATGGACTTTAAATTCTAAAAAGCCTTTTAGGCATTTTCATTCCACAAGAATTTACGGTTGGACTTAATTAAATAAGTCAGAGGGGCAGAAAGGCCAGCGTTGTTTCTGATAAACTTTCTGTAGCAACCAGACCTACCAAGAAATCGAAGATTTTTATTCTAAAAACAACACCACTGGCGTCTGGTCTAACGCCTGGTAAATCAACTTTTCGATGGCGGGTGAATCAGGGAAATGTCTTTGTTTTACTGGCTAAGCATCCTCAGTCTCACCAACATGGCTTTAGACATTAGTTCTACCCAAACCTTCTTTTGCAAAGGAAGGAAAATGTCCTACTACCCAACCCATTTCCGCTTGTTGCTGTAGTGTAAGAAACTTATCTCCTAGAATTTCATTTATCCCATTCGAATTATAACATTGCTCAACCATAGGCAGAATCGTGGTACGTATAAGTTGGAATAGACAATAAAAATCGATGCCTTTTATAAGGATTTGAGATAAACTTGGTACAATAAAAACACTCATTCGTTGTTTTTGTCATCTGAAGCTGATATCAGCTTGATAAAGTCCCATAACTTTCTGTGGTTTTCCGTGTGCATTTTTTATTGAGGTGAGGGGTTTGTATGGCTGATTAGAATCCAAAAAATCAACAGCCGTCTGAGACCCCATGTGCACCAGTATCCAGCAAACCAACCATCCTCTTTCCGAGCAATTCAACTTCCGCATATGGGCATATATCCTTCTCCCGATCTCGAACTGAAAGTGACGATCCTTCCAACCGACTTAACATTTCGCCAAAAATTCATTTTGCTCCCACCCTCTCGGCTTACATTCTTGGCCGAATATACGACTTCAAACTTGATAGTATTGTTTTAATCGCCCGGCTTAAGGCATACAGCTGGCCACCTTAACAGGCTCAACACCGGTACTTAATCCTATCCTATCAAATCCTCATCAATTTCTTTCTTTTCCACGACTTCCTCACAATCGCAATTATCCAGAGTTATTTACAAGGTAAAGGTCTTTATCAGCTAAAACGAAAATATGTTTTGAAACTACTTCAGTTCCGGCATTTCGTTGTTGTTCACAGCACTCTTTGGTGCTGTTCCTTGGTAGTTTTTTGAACCCACATTACACTTCCGGCATTTGGGTTTATAGGTCTGTGGCGCCCCTGGAGTCGTGTAAGATTCAGCACCAATTTCACACTGCCTATTCTGAAAATAGCCAACCTTGTTTCTAAAGACCCATTGTTACCTTTTATATCTTGATTTCAAGAGGCTATCAAAAACACACACATATTCTAAAATATAATAAAAAAATAGGAAAATGGTTCCAAATGATATTACCTAGGTTCAGCTCAACTGTAATCTAATAAGTCTAAATTTCTCCCGCCTAAAAAGGTGGTGGTTAACCAGGAATGTATGGTTATGATCAACGACTCATTACACTCTAAAGAAACATAAATTCAGGTGACAATATGGTAACGTGTATTGAATAGAAAAAGTGATAGAAAACTTGAAATACTAAGGAAAAATTGCAGCTGAGTAACGAAAACACAACATATGATAACATGTTGGACGGTTGAATATAAAAAAACGAGGATTAAATGCAGATTAAATGCAGTATAGAATATAGGGGTACCGTTATATCAAAGCTGTGCGAAGACCTGCACCTGCGTAGACAATTTTTTGTCATAGGCTGTAGCATCCATTATGAACTTCAAATACGACATTTAAAACAACCTCGGTGAGTATTGTATGAGTATGAAATGAAGAAATATATATATGTATATATATATATATATATATATATATATATATATATTTTTTTTTTTTTTTTTTCGTTCTATATATATATATATATATATATATATATATATATATATATATATATATATATGAAAATTGCTTCATTTCATACTCATATACTGTATGGTTTCATTAATATAAATAAAAGCCTCCGGTGAGCCTTTAATTGTATATCGGCCAAATCCCTTTTTTCCGCAAGTATTTTTTGTGGGATGCAATTAGCCATGAAAACACCATAACAGATTTAATGTATTGTTATATAGAAAATAAAAAGTATTTATAACTATCAGTTTAATGACAAGTTTTGAAACATCTTACCTATTTTAAATCCTTGTTTACTGAATCTTATAGTTCATTCATATAAGGCCCTCGACATTTCATAGATTCTTTTATTCACGTCAAAATGTTCCTTAATTTGTCACCTCACTCAATCAAACATGATCCGTGTTCATATAGGACATTAAACTCGATATCGATCTGGAAAAAAAACAATAGAAAGCCATATCAGCACCTTCTATTTATACAAATGAACATATTATCTTACCAATTGACAGCCTAGCTATTTTTCGATTTTCATTCATAAATAACTTTAATATGAACTTCGATTAAACTCCCCACACGTTGTTTTATCGCTCAGGCGTTAAATTACATTGATGTTTTTTATGTTAACAAGGACGGTTTCATCTGCAAATAGAATGGAGGATTTTTACACATTTAACTTTTTTCTAAGTACATACCTTTAATATCTTCTGATATATTACTTGTTTCTGTGGGATGGACACGTTCGTATAACTTGTATAGCTGTTTTGTATTGTTCCGGGCCGGCAACTTTCTTGTAGAGACATTAAATGTTTGCTGTGGAAATAATGAAGTATTAAATCAATAATGATAGTTCCTTCGTCGTCAGATATTTGTTCCGACTTCTTATAATTTTTTATAATACAGATTATAATTTTTTGCAAAATCTTTAACACACAAATCTCTTCGTATTTTTACTTTAATTTCCAAATACTTAAACACAAAAACACTTTTATAGAACTCTTTAAAGCACTTACATTACGTCCTTTCACTTTAAAAGGCTTTTACAGAATAGATCAATCAAGAATTTGATCTTTTCTTTTCGACAGCAAATGACTGCTGATATTTGTTTGTGTGTGGTCAACCACCATTTAAATATGTTATTCTCTTTTGTTTTCATTTTAATTGTGCTTGACCTTTGTTAGTATAGTTGGGGGGAGGGTAGAGAGTTTTTTCGGCTGCTGCAGCATATATCTAGGACATTAAATCAAATGGTTATAACCTGCATATAAATGGTTGGCGCCCAACGTTGGGCCCAAGTGATCTGCATTTAATCCTCGTATTTATTTTATATATTTAACCGTCCAACATTTTTTTATATGTTGTGTTTTCGTTACTCAGCTGCAATTTTTCCTTAGTATTTTAAGTTTTCTATCACTTTTTCTATTCAATACAGGTTACCATATTGTCACCAGGTTGGCTATTTTCAGAATCGGCAGTGTGAAATTGGTGCTGAATCTTACACGACTCCAGGGGCGCCACAGACCTATAAACCCAATTGCCGGAAGTGTAATGTGGGTTCAAAAAACTACCAAGGAACAGCACCAAAGAGTGCTGTGAACAACAACGAACTGCCGGAACTGAAGTAGTTTCAAAACATATTATCGTTTTAGCTGATAATGACCTTTACCTTGTAAATAACTCTGGACTTGACACTGAGATAATTGCGATTGTGAGTAAGTCGTGGAAAAGAAAGGAATTGATGAGGATTTGATAGGATAGGATTAAGTACCGGTGTTGAGCCTGTTAAGGCGGCCAGCTGTATGCCTTAAGCCGGGCGATTAAAACAATACTATCAAGTTTGAAGTCGTATATTCGGTCAAGAATGTAAGCCGAGAGGGTGGGAAGAAAATGAATTTTGCCGTTATATTGGTGCCTATACGACGTGGACCCACACAGGCACTATTTGTCATAAGTCATTAACAAATTTAAATTCGGAACTTGAAATTAACGGTGAATAAATTAGCTAAAATCATCAAAGTGTAGAGTATAGGGAGGTACCGTTATATCAAAGCTGTGCGAAGACCTGAACCTGAGTAGACAACTTTTTGTCATAGGCTGTAGCATCCATTACGAACTTTAAATACGACATTTCAAACAATTTCTGTGAGTATTGTATGATTATGAAATGAAGCAATATATATATATAATATATATATATATATATATATATATTTATAAAATATATATTTTTTTTCGTTCTCGCATGCAAATAAACAAACAAACTCATATATATATATATATATATATATATATATATATATATATATATATATATATATATATATATTGAGCAATTCTATTATATAAATTTCTTACACTACAGCAACAAGCGGAAATGGGTTGGGTAGTAGGACATTTTCCTTCCTTTGCAAAAGAAGGTTTGGGTAGAACTAATGTCTAAAGCCACGTTGGTGAGACTGAGGATGCTTAGCCAGTAAAACAAGGACATTTCCCTGATTCACCCGCCATCGAAAAGTTGTTTACCAGGCGTTAGACCGGACGCCAGTGGTGTTGTTTTTAGAATAAAAATCTTCGATTTCTTGGTAGGTCTGGTTGCTACAGAAAGTTTATCAGAAACAACGCTGCCCTTTCTGCCCCTCTGACTTATTTAATTAAGTCCAACCGTAAATTCTTGTGGAATGAAAATGCCTAAAAGGCTTTTTAGAATTTAAAGTCCATATTATGTTCAGCTCCTGTTTTACACAGTACTTATTCAGCCTTTTTATATTCACTGTGATTCTTGTAATTTTCTTGCAGAGATAAAACGAGAGCTGGTTATTAATTTTCTTTTAAAGGTTTTATTAATTAGAGAACAACCTTGAAAAATGGTATTTACACGAAGGAGAATCGAATTTTAAAGTAAAGAAAAAATACTTTCTACAAAAATAAGTATTCAACAAGAAATGCAAACGAATGTGATGTGAAAATTAATGAGTTATTTAAAAAAAAAAATAAATATTCAGAGTGCCAATGAACATTTCTGCTACTTGCGACTTTGTTGATACATATTGAAGCTTCATGAATCCTTCGGCTAAGTAATTTCGTTTAAAGTGATACTTTAAATCAATAAGTTTTGGTCTATAGCTCTCAGAATTTTGCGCTTTGCCGATACATCCTCTATTATCCTCATAACTTATAACAGGTTTATTCTGGTTTATAACGTTCAAATCTATAAGAATTCCTCTAATCCAAAGAGGGCTATGTATTCCGCTTCGCTTGATGATACAGGGCAACCAAAAACCTTGAAAATAAACCCACTTACAGATTAACGGTCTGTATTATCTGAAGCCCAATCGGCATCTACGAATCCAATAAGCTCTTCATCACTAAAATTATCTTGGTAGAAAGCTCCTATTACGTTCTATAACAAAAACTAAAAAGTTCTAAGAAGGACATTCCTCAGAGAAACCAGGAAAGCGCTGGCGCAATAGAAGATTGCATCGTGTTAGCGCATAAACTAATGACCAAGAGAACACGAGGCTGTAAGTGGGATGGGAATTCCGCTGAAATTGAGGAGTGCTTAAAACCACCAGAAAGCTGCCACCTCGAATGTGAGTTAGGAGCAATAGAAAGGAGGAAGTAGCAATAGAAAGTTATGAGACTTTTTCAAGCTAATATCAGCTTCAGATGACAAAAACAACAAATTAGTGTTTTTATTGTACCAATTTTATCTCAAAACCTTATAATAGTCATCGAGTTTTATTGTCTATTTCAACTTATACATACGATTCTGCCTATAGTTGAGCAATGTTATCCTTCGAATGGGATAAATGAAATTCTAGGAGATAAATGTCTTACACTCCAGCAACAAGCGGAAATGGGTTGGGTAGTAGGCCGTTTTCCTACCTTTGCAAAAGAAGGTTTGGGTAGAACTAATTTCTAAAGCCACATTGGTGAGACTGGGGGTGCTTAGCCGGTAAAACAAAGACATTTCCCTGATTCACCCGCCAACGAAAAGTTGATTTACCTGACAGATGAAGATAATTGCCCAAAAACAAAAAAAAAAAAATATATGAGTTTGTTTGTTTGCATGCGAGAACTGACCGAACTGACAGACCAACAAAACGGAATGACAGTAAGATGAAACATATGTGGAACATGTTCGTGTGCATTACAAACATATGTAGGCTGTAAAATGTTTGTATGTCACTCGCATAAATAAAACTTCATTGTTTGTGTATTCTTCGCGCCGCCTAAAACGAAAACAAATAAAAGATAGAAAAAAAATTATATATATATATATATATATATATATATATATATATATATATATATATATATATATATATATATATATATATATATATATATATATATATATATATATATATATATATATATATATATATATATATATATATATATATATATATATATCTGTTTTAAAAGAGAACATCAAATTGTCTCAAGTTACAATTCAAAAGACAAAAGTTTCTTAATGTTGGCAAATTATTGCACAACATTGACAAATTATTTCTGCACAACATTGGCATCAGCAAGCCAATTTAAAAATATTCAAAAGTGAATCGCCACACGCATAACTCTGGTAGAAAGCTCCTATTACGTTCTATAACAAAAACTAAAAAGTTCTAAGAAGGACATTCCTCAGAGAAACCAGGAAAGCGCTGGCGCAATAGAAGATTGCATCGTGTTAGCGCATAAACTAATGACCAAGAGAACACGAGGCTGTAAGTGGGATGGGAATTCCGCTGAAATTGAGGAGTGCTTGAAACCACCAGAAAGCTGCCACCTCGAACGAGAGTTATACTTCCTTAGTCCGGAGAAAGTAGAAATAGAAAGTTATGAGACTTTTTCAAGCTGATATCAGCTTCAGATGACAAAAACAACAAATTAGTGTTCTTATTGTACCAATTTTATCTCAAAACCTTATAATAGTCATCGATTTTTATTGTCTATTTCAACTTATACGTACGATTCTGCCTATAGTTGAGCAATGTTATCCCTCGAATGGGATAAATGAAATTCTAGGAGATAAATTTTTTACACTGCAGCAAGAAGCGGAAATGGGTTGCGTAGTAGGCCGTTTTCCTACCTTTGCAAAAGAAGGTTTGCGTAGAACTAATGTCTAAAGCCACATTGGTGAGACTGGGGGTGCTTAGCCAGTAAAACAAAGACATTTCCCTGATTCACCCGCCATCGAAAAGTTGATTTACCTGACAGATAAAGATAGACAGAAAAGATAATTGCCCAAAAACAATAAAAAAAAAATATGAGTTTGTTTGTTTGCATGCGAGAACTGACCGAACTGACTGACCAACAAAATGGAATGACAGTAACATGAAACATATGTGGAACATGTTAGGTGCATTACGAACATATGTAGGCTGTAAAATGTTTGTATGTCACTCGTATAAGTAAAACTTCATGTTTTGTGTATTTTTGGTGCCGCATAAAACGAAAAATAATAAAAGAAAAAAAAAGTAATTTAATTTCGAAATTTAAAAAAAATGGCGATATGGCAACAATATTGACTGTAAATTTAGAAAAGCGAAATTATTATTCTCGTTGTCTGTCGGCAAATGGACTTTAACCGATCGATAAAAGAGGGAATTCGCAATAGTTTGTAATAACGGCCATAAACAAACTTTCTATTGTGAAGGAAAAGTATGTTCTTTTTCGCGGTTCGAAAAGACCAATGTTCTTGAAATCTCTGGATAGTATCCGGTTCGAAGCGACCAATGCTAAGTCAGAGCTGTATAGACACTCCCAATAGAGCCAGTACATCCAAAACGTACGTGTTGCCGTCAAAGAATTAAATGTAAATGAAATAGAATGAAAATTCAATGGTATTAATAAAGATGGAATTAGCTAGTAGTAGTTTACTGTTTAACCAGTGTAAAACGCTATTCTCTCTTGAATAGGACCTATATTTAATGAATTTTAACACACTGTTGCAAATTTTATTGTTCTCCAAGTATGAATTTATTGAAATCGGAACTACAAAAATATACAATACTACAAATATACTACAAAAAAAAAAAAAAAAAAAATATATATATATATATATATATATATATATATATATATATATATATATATATACATCTCGAATTTGCTCTCATCAGTAAACATTATATTTTCCCAAAATGATATGGGATGATTTTTGTATTTTTTTTTTGCAAAATTTAACCTTTTAATTTGGTTCGGCTTTGACACATAAGTCTTTTTACGTGGAACTCTGCCATGCAAACCATTCTGGTGAAGGGATCTGCGAACTGTACTGGCACTTACCGTCTTCCCAGTCTGCTGCGATATATTCTCAGCTATTTTAACTGCACTCGAAGTCGGATTTGCCTTAACTTTCCTAACAATGGCTCTTATTTCTTGCTCTGTAAGACACCTTGGCCATCTTCCTCGCGGTAAATTCTTCAATTTTTTGATGTTTAGTGAATTTGTCTATAATTTTTTTTATAGTACAATGGTTCCTTCCAACAATTGTACCAATTTCACGAAGGGATTTGCCTTTTTACGCAAATCAATAACGATTTTACGGACATCATCTGAAGTTTGTTTTCCCATTTTTTATTTTTGTGTAATAAAAGTCGTCACAGCTTACTTATTCGCAAAAAAAAAATTGAAAGTCACAAAAATTTCTAACGGTACTTTGCCTCTGTGATGCCAATCAAAAATAATGTTCGTAAAGTTGCCCCCATACTTTTTGTGGGATGTCTGTTCTACGAAGGATGAAACTGTTTACTTTCATTTGACGCGTTTTTTAGGGAAATTAATAAATGAAGTCAATTTTTATTTATTTTCCATTATTTTAGATTTTTGTTTTTTTGCACTTTTATTTAGTCTTTTGTTACTCATAAATTATCATATTTATTTTTTTATATCGCTCTTTGTTTTAATAAAATTAAGTTTTTTGTTAATTTATATGAGGTGTTTACTTTCATTTGACGCTCACAGTTTACATATACAACAATGATGCTGCAATAATTTTACAATTTTGTGACATGTCCAAGTGAGAGACAATTTATACAGCATTCATTCTTTTTCACCATTAAGAACTTGTCCTCAAACGAAAGTTTTATAAACTTGGGGCAGAGTCGAAGAAAATGACTGTGGTTAGGATAAATGGGGCAATACGTGCCATGGAGAAGGAGTAACAAATTTTGGGTTATGTATAAAAGAATTTTTGTTGGTGGAACTAGATGTAGAAACATGCTTGGTGGAGGATTCTTTGATGACTACGATTTCTTTGCAGGTCTTGGAGGATTAACAATCTTTGAGGCCGGATTTCTACGCATTTGTTAAATATATTGCAAAGTTTGTATTCTTTCTGTAAGGGAAGCATCTAAGTATGGCCAAAAAGGCAACAACGACTTATTTTTGGAATTTTGCTCCACAGGGTTAAAGTTAATTTTGGCATCCGCTACAGACAAATAAATACAATTATTGGATCCCACTGATCCGTGGCGAGGTCATAAACGGCGAATGCATTAAGACAACTATTTATGCCACATTGGATAGTTTTTAATCCCGAAACAAGTCTCAAAGTTTAAAAGAGTAATATCGAACAGGCATTTTTGTAACTTATTATACGCATCCAAAAAAGCTTTCCACGCTAAGTGGAAACTACAATTTGTATGTTGAATCTGCAAACAAATTCGCGAGCCTCATCGGTAGACTTCTGTTTAAGATGACAGAGACATTCTATTTTTGAAAGGCGTGTATTATTTATAAACAGGGTGGTGAATAGGACTCGAAAAGTTAGCCAAGATACAAAATCGCCAGCATAGGCTTCTATATCAAGGGGAGGCAAGGTGAAACTATTGTAATCGATAGCTGAATTGGAGCAACTTTTATTGTAAGAAGATTCGAATTAACCACAACATATTTTGATAATCCAAACACATCTGGAAATGCCACAGTGGCCAGAATTATATTTCATATGGTCACTGTAGGAGAAATTGGTTTGGGTTCACTGTGGAAAAATGGTTAAGGATGTACCTTTATGGTGTTCCTTTTTGGAAAGAACATCGAAAATGTTCCTAGACCACTTATTTGGATAAGCCAAACCTATCTGGAAATCCATCAGTGGCCCGACTTATATTTCACATGGTCACTCAAAATAACCAATGGCGCGTGTTGAGTGCGGTGGTGCTGAGTCCTGTTGGATTGTCCAATGTCTGCGGCCAATATGTAGAAAACCAAATTCGACAGTTCACTACTTTCGGCCAAGCGAAGCCACTCTTTAGCTCATTTGAGTCTATTTTCTTTCTGTTGTGGTGTAAGTTCTTGCACTTTTAGGAATTTCAATGGCTATACCCCGAGCTTATTTTTCAATATTTGCCGAATGGAATATTGCGATATGTTCAACTCACGAGCCATTTTTCGGCCACTGCTTTTTTCATCTATTTTGCCCCTATGACTATTTTATTTAAAATAGTCCCTTCGGCTATTTTAAAAAACCCCTACGGTCTTACATTTAAAATTCCCCAACGGACTTTATTTTCTATAGAAATTCTCCTCTTTTTCTGAAGAATATCTATTGTAGAATTGTAGAGAGTCTCTTACTGGTGGGGGAAAACTGCATTTTCTCCTTGTCTCTTTTTGAGGAAATCACTGGATTACTTTCATCATTACCAACATATTTAACTAAGAATGTGGGTGCGTAGCTGCCTTCGCATAGTCATTTCTCTGCCGACGTCGCTTGTGTTTTATTCCTTTTTGTGCGATAACCGTTGTTTGTTTGATTTGTGATTTTTTTTTTTTTTTTGCAATTTAGTTGAAAATTTTTTTTCGATTATTTACTGCAATATTATCAACTGTTAGTAGGGTTTTTGGAATTTGTAGACAAATTCTCCGTAAATTCAGCACTTTTTGCAGAAATATGTGCTATAATATGTGCTGCTAAAATATTACCAGTGCACACAAATAGATTTTATGCGCTGCCGCAGAGCTACAAGGCCGCTGAATTGCTTGCATATGGTTTCTTGTTCTAATATTATTATTTTTAGACCGTTCATAAATTAAGTCAAACGACCACATGAGAATGTTTCTTAACTTTTTATCTATGTTCTCTGAACACCCTAAGATCGCAATTCGTTGCAGGTATTCTAGCTCTACACAATAATTCAAACCATTCGCTTTTTCACTGCTTTCTTATGAAGAATTTTTCACATTTTATGAAGAATTTACCCTATTTTCGGCATAAACTTTAATTAAAATGACCAAGTTTAGCTTTGAATATGGTAAAGTTAAACCATTTTTATGAATCCTTGAAACATATCGCAAATTTCGTAAATTGTGTGATATTGGAGCAATTTTAATTAAAACTTTATTTATTTTGTTCTTAATTATAGTAGTTTCATCGACCATAGGAAGTTTTTCTTAGATTTTCTCTCATTTGTTTGTGCTTTAATTTAATTCTTATCACCTAGCTTACATTTTTTAAGACTTTTGTGTTTAAGTATTGATTATTTTATGGTTTAGATACCTGAGTCATTTTTCAAAATTTATTTTAGCCAGCTTCTATTTATATTTGTTTCTTTTGTAAGATTTGCTAAAAATGTCGATTACACCTCAAAGTATTGATGAGTGCAAAATTTGCTTCCAGACGTCAAAGACTACACAGTCTGATGGCTTTTATGTCATTGAGAACAAATATAGGATTTCCGCCAAGGGAATCTATTTTGCCCGTGTCTGTACAGAACACTACTCCACCCGTTCATGGTTCCTTCGAATCTACTTACAATAAAAGTTGCTCCAATTCAGCTAACGATTACAATAGTTTCACCTTGCCTCCCCTTGATATAGAAGCCTATGCTGGCGATTTTGTATCTTGGCTAACTTTTCGAGTCCTATTATAAATAATACACGCCTTTCAAAAATAGAATGTCTCTGTCATCTTAAACAGAAGTCTACCGATGAGGCTCGCGAATTTGTTTGCAGATTCAACATACAAATTGTAGTTTCCACTTAGCGTGGAAAGCTTTTTTGGATGCGTATAATAAGTTACAAAAATGCCTGTTCGATATTACTCTTTTAAACTTTGAGACTTGTTCGGGATTAAAAACTATCCAATGTGGCCGTTTATGACGTCGCCACGGATCAGTGGGATCCAATAATTGTATTTACTTGTCTGTAGCGGATGCCAAAATTAACTTTAACCCTGTGGAGCAAAATTCCAAAAATAAGTCGTTGTTGCCTTTTTGGCCTTACTTAGATGCTTTTCTTACAGAAAGAATACAAACTTTGCAATATATTTAACAAATGCGTAGAAATCCGGCCTCAAAGATTATTAATCCTCCAAGACCTGCAAAGAAATCGTAGTCATCAAAGAGTGCTCCACCAAGCTTGTTTCTACATCTAGTTCCACCAATAAAAATTCTTTTGTACATAACCCAAAATTTGTTACTCCTTCTCCATGGCACGTATTGCCCCATTTATCCTAACCACAGTCATTTTCTTCGACTCTGCCCAAAGTTTATAAAACTTTCGTTTGAGGACTAGTTCTTAATGGTGAAAAAGAACGAACGCTGTATAAATTGTCTCTCACTTGGACATGTAACAAAATTGTAAAATTATTGCAGCATCATTGTTGTATATGTAAACTCGATATTGACATCACTTTTGTTTTATCTGCCAGATGACAACGCTTCTTTAGTTATTAGTTAATAGTTTATTCTTGTAACTTGTACATCACAATCTTCCTTAATGAAATAAACTGAATTAAATGAAAACTCCAGACTTTGAGTACACAATATTGGTGTCAGAAGTGAACAGGCACGATGAACCTGTCGTCTTTCTAATGGACAGGAAAGTCCAATTGCTTATGCGAGCCGCACCATGAACGATTTTCACAAATCGATAAAGCGTGTGGCAAAACATTGCATGTATAGGTCCACGTTGTGGTATAGCCCCCATATAAAGGTACCTCCCGATATTTAGTATTTTAGTTTTTTTTACCACATTTTTTCACCGATTTGTCTAAAAATTGGTATTTGTGGGTCATAATGGTTTCCAGCTCCGGTGGCGGAACATTGCATGTATGGGTCCATAATTTGGTATAGTCCCCATATAACGGTACCTCCCGATATTCGGTATTTTGATGATTTATGCCACATTTTTTCACGGATTTGTCTGAAAATCGGTATTTGTTGGTCATAATGGGTTCCAGCTCCGGTGGCGAAACATTGTAATTATAGGTCCACGTTTTGGTATAGCCCCCATATAACGGTACCCTCCCGATATTCGGTAATTTGATGATTTTTGCCACATTTTTTCAGGGATTTGTTCGAAAATTGGTATTTGTTGGTCATAATTGGTTCCAGCTTCGGTGGCGAAACATTGCATGCATGGGTCCATGATTTGATATAGCCCCCATATAACGGTACCTCCCGATATTCGGTATTTTGATGATTTTTGCCACATTTTTTCACTGATTTGTCTAAAAATTGGTATTTGTGGGTCATAATGGGTTCCACCTCCGGTGGCGAAACATTGTAATTATAGGTCCACGTTTTGGTATAGCCCCCATATAACGGTACCTCCCCATAATCGGCATTTTAATGGTTTTTGCCACATTTCTTCTAATGTTTCTTTTACCCTAAGGTGGAGGGTAAGTTTGGCCCGGCCGAACTTAATGTTTTTTTACCTGTTTTAATTTAAGTTTATGCCGAAAATATTGTAAATTCTCCATAAAATGTGAAAAATTCTTCATAAGAAAGCAGTGAAAAAGCGAATGGTTTGAATTATTGTGTAGAGCTAGAATACCTGCAACGAATTGCGATCTTAGGGTGTTCAGAGAACATAGATAAAAAGTTAAGAAACATTCTCATGTGGTCGTTTGACTTAATTTATGAACGGTCTAAAAATAATAATATTAGAACAAGAAACCATATGCAAGCAATTTAGCGGTCTTGTAGCTCTGCTACAGCGCAGAGATTAGAAATTCCAAGCGGCCATAAAATCTATTTGTGTGCACTGGTAATATTTTAGCAGCACATATTATAGCACATATTTCTGCAAAAAGTGCTGAATTTACGGAGAATTTGTCTACAAATTCCAAAAACCCTAATAACAGTTGATAATATTGCAGTAAATAATCGAAAAAAAATTTTCAACTAAATTGCAAAAAAAAAAAAAAATCACAAATCAAACAAACAACGGTTATCGCACAAAAAGGAATAAAATACAAGCGACGTCGGCAGAGAAATGACTATGCGAAGGCAGCTACGCACCCACATTCTTAGTTAAATATGTTGGTAATGATGAAAGTAATCCAGTGATTTCCTCAAAAAGAGACAAGGAGAAAATGCAGTTTTCCCCCACCAGTAAGAGACTCTGTACAATTCTACAATAGCTATCCTTCAGAAAAAGAGGATAATTTCTATAGAAAATAAAGTCCGTTGGGGTATTTTAAATGTAAGACCGTAGGGGTTTTTTAAAATAGCCGAAGGGACTATTTTAAATAAAATAGTCATAGGGGCAAAATAGATAAAAAGAGCAAATATATATACATATATATATATATATATATATATATATATATATATATATATATATATATATATATATATATATATACATATATATATATATATATATATATATATACATATATATATATATATATATATATATATATATATATATATATATATATATATATATACACCTAAGTCTGTTTTTACACGGTAGATTGGTTCCAGAAGAAGCCGTGTTAAAAATACTTTGGTCTTATACAAAAATGGGTGATTTGTTCCTAATCTCTAAAACCTATTAAAATTAGTGAAAAGCAAGAATTCATGAAATCACCGATTGCTTAATTGCAATTTCATTTTTCTTTATAGTTCCAAGAGCAGTTGAGCCTTCTCCATTTCGAAGGCGATCTAAAATTTTAATCTTGGTTTCCACAGAAATTGCCTTCTCTTTTAATTTTTTATCTGACATTTCCTTTTAGGGATACATAAAATATTTAACAAAATTAAAAAACTTAAATAACTGAATAAATACAAAATATTTTTTGGCTTACCTTTTACTTTAATGCGTTAAAATTACATTTAAATTTAAAAAGTGAAGTACATAACATTTCAAATCGTGCTAAATGGAATAAAATCGTGTAAAAAATATTCAATTTTCAAACCGTGTTATATCAAAACCGTGTACAAAAAGACCGTGTAAAAACAGACTTAGGTGTATATATATATATATATATATATATATATATATATATATATATATATATATATATATATATATATATATATATATATATATATATATATATATATATATATATATATATATATATATATATATATATATATTTACAAAAAGTGTCAAATTGAGAAAACATCAGCAGAAATGGTTCGAAAAGTAAAGAAGCGACTTGATCGAAACCCGCGTTGCAGTGGCCGAAAAATGGCTCGTGAGTTGAACATATCGCAATATTCCATTCGGCAAATATTGAAAAATAAGCTCGGGGTATAGCCATTGAAATTCCTAAAAGTGCAAGAACTTACACCACAACAGAAAGAAAATAGACTCAAATGAGCTAAAGAGTGGCTTCGCTTGGCCGAAAGTAGTGAACTGTCGAATTTGGTTTTCTACATATTGGCCGCAGACATTGGACAATCCAACAGGACTCAGCACCACCGCACTCAACACGCGCCATTGGTTATTTTGAGTGACCATGTGAAATATAAGTCGGGCCACTGATGGATTTCCAGATAGGTTTGGCTTATCCAAATAAGTGGTCTAGGAACATTTTCGATGTTCTTTCCAAAAATGAACACCATAAAGGTACATCCTTAACCATTTTTCCACAGTGAACCCAAACCAATTTCTCCTACAGTGACCATATGAAATATAATTCTGACCACTTTGGCATTTCCAGATGTGTTTGGATTATCAAAATATGTTGTGGTTAATTCGAATCTTCTTACAATAAAAGTTGCTCCAATTCAGCTATCGATTACAATAGTTTCACCTTGCCTACCCTTGATATAGAAGCCTATGCTGGCGATTTTGTATCTTGGCTAACTTTTCGAGACCTATTCACCACCCTGTTTATAAATAATATACGCCTTTCAAAAATAGAATGTCTCTGTCATCTTAAACAGAAGTCTACCGATGAGGCTCGCGAATTTGTTTGCAGATTCAACACACAAATTGTAGTTTCCACTTAGCGTGGAAAGCTTTTTTGGATGCGTATAATAAGTTACAAAAATGCCTGTTCGATATTACTCTTTTAAACTTTGAGACTTGTTCGGGATTAAAAACTATCCAATGTGGCATAAATAAGTGTCTTAAGGCATTCGCCATTTATGACGTCGCCACGGATCCAATAATTGTATTTACTTGTCTGCAGCGGCTGCCAAAATTAACTTTAACCCCGTGGAGCAAAATTCCAAAAATAAGTCGTTGTTGCCTTTATGGCCATACTTAGATGCTTCCCTTACAGAAAGAATACAAACTTTGCAATATATTTAACAAATGCGTAGAAATCCGGCCTCAAAGATTGTTAATCCTCCAAGACCTGCAAAGAAATCGTAGTCATCAAAGAATGCTCCTCCAAGCATGTTTCTACATCTAGTTCCACCAATAAAAATTCTTTTATACATAACCCAAAATTTGTTACTCCTTCTCCATGGTACGTATTGCCCCATTTATCCGAACCACAGTCATTTTCTTCGACTCTGCCCCAAGTTTATAAAACTTTCGTTTGAGGACAAGTTCTTAAAGGTGAAAAAGAATGAACGCTGTATAAATTGTCTCTCACTTGGATATGTCACAAAATTGTAAAATTACTACAAAGTGTCGTTAGAGTGTTTAATGTTCGAATACCGAATAGTGATTCCCCCTAGATTTCGGGTCGATTTAATTAAAGATTTGCATGGCGCCCATCTAGGGATGGTTAAGATGAAAAGCATACTCCGGTCCTTCGTTTACTGACCGGGCATTGACAAAGACATTGAGAGCACTGCGAGGGATTGCGAGAAATGTGCAAAGTATGCAAATGTCCCGAAGAAGTACACAGATCATCATTGGGAGTACCCCAAGGCTCCGTGGGAATGAGTGCACTTAGATTATGCGGTTCCCTTTGGGGGAATGATGTTACTCATCATTAGCGATGCCTTCTCTAAATGGTTGGAGGTAAAGGTTACCGAGTCAATGGCCGCAGCTGCGACGATTACATAGCTATATTAAGTGTTTGCTACATACACAGTACCATTAATAGTAGTTTCCGATAATGGAACGAATTTTTCTTCGGCTGAATTCAAGAATTTTATACAAAGAATTGGCGTTAAGTACCACAAACTTACTGCCCCTAACACCCAGCAACTAACGGCCAAGCAGGGTGAAGTGTCTAAACGGTAAAAACGGTCTAAACCAGCTCAGTTCCCCCTCAACAGTAACATAATCTCGCATATAGATTGAAAACCAACAAATAAGAAAACATTAATTTCCAATAAAATCGAAATTTGTTGATATAATCACATGCGCCAAACACTCGGCCAATCGGAACCTTTAAAATCTACATTTGTTGAAGTAATCACTTGCGCTAAACACTGAAATAGTAAACCGAATCTATCGATAATTTGAAAAACTAAACCTACTATCGCTCGCTTAGGAATCTGAATTTACGTTGTTACCTAACATATAATGAATTTGCATTAATTGCTAAACTGGTGGTCCCAGCAAGGGGGCCGCAATCTATAAGTTCAATAAGTTCCAAGACCTGTTCCCTATTCCCGTCAATCACGGATGCTGATTGGCACAATGGCATCTCCTCTACAACTCCCTTGGCGGACACCGTATTGAGCGGATCGCTGTTGGGCATTGGAAGTAGTTGTAATAAAAAGAGACAAGGGATCCCCTGCGTTCACTTGTCTGTATTTGTTTATGTATTGTAGATAGGCATGATATCCTCAGCGATCACTTAGAACCTCTGCGTTCACTTCTCTACTAGAAACGAAAGCAAAGGCGCACGGCCTCTGTCGCCTCCCCAATTACTTAAGGTAATTCGTTTTTGAGAATGGAATCCAACAAACCATCGATTTATATTGAAATAATACTAATTACATTTCTGTGTTTTATCTCTTATATTCGTCTCTCTTTTTACCTTTCACCACACCCGCGAATTACCCTTACCCTATCTCCTACACATCGTCCCAAATAAAAACTCTGGGGAATTTTGTTATTCCTGTCATTGTATTGGATCAATTGCGAACCCACAACACTGAAGACGTTCGTTTCCAACAAGGTTAAAAATACACAATGCACTCAATGGCGACCTGTAATTTCATATTCAGCGGCATGAAACCGGATCGACTGTCAGGGTGTATGACATGGTTTTATGGACCCACATTTCTAAGAGGAAATTAATATCTCTGGCCGAAACTTTCTCAAATAATGGAAAAATCGAACTGATATTGACTTTAAGACTAACTCTAGTGTGTTAGCAATTACGTCAAAGAGAAAATAAATTATGGAATAAACCACCAGGGTTCATTTGGTCCGTTATGTCCTGCGATTTGCCGAAAGAAAAACAGGAAGCAAGCATGAATGCTCGACAGAAGTATTGACCCCCATGGGGCTGAATCAAGCAACACAACTAATAGTCGAGAAAATCTATGCAAAATACTTTGTATATACTTTTGAGTGCGGGTGAGGCGCTGGGAAAATCTAACTAAAGATAAATATTTGAAAATGATCAGTCTCCCAACATCACATTTGAAGAATTCAGTGATCTTGCGCGCTATTGCATACGTTAATGTGTAAGATAATGTGTGTGTACAGTGGATAGCCAAGACCACTGTAATGAAGAGACAGGCTGTCATATAATGTTCCCTATTAAATCTAAAAATAGATAAGAATAATTGTGTGGCCCTGATTAGATTAAGTTAAATTAGTTTTAGTAGTACTTAATTGGATACTTAATTGGATTGGATTTAAAATTATTTTTAATCTAGACTAGGTAAAGATTATATAATCTACGAGACTCTAATGTATATTTAGATCTAGCAACAGGGTAATTAGTATAGTCTATTGTTAAGCCTGATTTTTTACTTTTACGAAAAAGCTAATTTTTAGAATAGACCAATTTACGGAGGAAATGAGGGTATTAAGTTTTCGAAAATTATTTTTTTGTAATTAAGGACAGTTTAAAATGAGTCGGACTGACTTTCCTCAATTACATCATAGTGAGTCATGAAGATATATAAAGTTGGATGACATATATCTTCAGGAGTGCATATTGGAGGAATTCTGAATATATCAAAATGCTGTGTTATATTTACAAACGCCAAATCAAGAATTTTGCCGAGGAAATTTTTCACACTGTTTATTTGATAAAGATTTAAGTCACAAAAAATATTTATAACATCAAATATATACTGGGTTCATTTCGAATGGCTAATTTTATTCTGAAAATATTTTTCATAAGAAGTGCAAAAACTAATTTAACTTAACCAAATCAGAGACACACAATTATTCTTATCTATTGTTAGATTTAATAGGGAACATTATATGATTGCCTGTCTCTTCATTCCAGTCGTCTTGACTATCCACTGTACACACCGATACTTTGTGTGTGAGTCATGACCTTTATTATCTTACACATTATCGTATGCAATAGCGCGCAAGATCACTGAATTCTTCAAATGTGATGTTGGGAGACTGATCATTTTCAAATATTTATCTTTAGTTAGATTTTCCCAGCGCCTCACCCGCACTCAAAAGTATGTACAAAGTATTTTGCATAGATTTTCTCGACTATTAGTTGTGTTGCTTGATTCAGCCCCATGGGGGTCAATACTTCTGTCGAGCATTCATGCTTGCTTCCTGTTATCCTTTTGGCAAATCGCAGGACATAACGAACGTAATTCCTAAAACTCTAGATTTAGTCTTAAAGTCAATACCAGTTCGATTTTCTCCATTCTTTGACAAAGTTTCCTGCCAGAGATATTCATTTCCATTAAACCATGTCATACACCCTGACAGGCGATCCGGTTTCATGCCGCTGAATATGAAATGACATGTCGCCATTTAGTGCTTAGCGATCTGCATTGTATGTTTTTGTCCTTGTTGGAAACGAACGTCTTCAGTGTTGTGGGTTCGCAATTGATCCAATACAATGTAATATCTGTATCTGACCTGTTTAACTGCGTAGTGACAGGAATAACAAAACTCACCAGAGTTTTTATTTGGGACGATGTGTAGGTGATAGGGTAAGGGTAATTCGCGCGTGTTGTGTAAGGTAAAAAGAAAGTCAAATATAAGAGATAAAACACCGAAATATAACTAGTATTAATTCAATATCAAAAACGAATTAATTGGGGTGGCGACAAAGGCCGCGCGCTTTTGCTTTCGTTTCTAGTAGACAAGTGACCGCAGAGGTTCTAAGTGATCGCTGATGATATCATACAGGAGGATATCTACAACACATAAACATATACAGAGAAGTGAACACAGAGGATCCCTTGTCTATTTTTATTACAACTTCTTTCAATGCCCAACAGCGATCCGCCCAATACGGTGTCCGCCAAGGGAGTTGTAGAGGAGATGCCATTGTGCCAATCAGCATCCGTGATTGACGGGAATGGGGAACAGGTCGTAGAACGTATTGAACTTATACATTGCGGCCCCCTTGCTGGGACCAGTGTTGCCAGTATTTTTTTGTCTCTCGTCTCCAAAATCAAAAAACGTTTTCCCCAAATCTCCTCAAATTTGATTCAATTTCCTCAAAAAAAAAATCCCCAAGCATTTAACAAAAAACGAACAAAGTAAATTTTTTTTGAAAGAAATATTTGTGCATAGAATTAAATTCATAGACTTATTTATCTTGCATATTATACATGTAAAATAATATAAAAAAGAAAATAACAAGTAAATATAACTTTTTAATTTCATAGACTAGACTTTTCAAAGTTGCAATTCAACCACGTCAAATACTTCAAATTCCAAATCGTCAGCATTTTCAGTGTCATTTGGTTTATATAAATTCTTATAATTAAAAAGCTTTAAAATTTCTTTGGTAGGCCCAAAATTTTTGCAGCAAATGTAATAATTTGGAAATGGAGTATTTATTCTCAAAAGAGCTTCCAACAAATCATATTGCATTTTATTTCTAAGTTTGGTTTTCATTGAGTTCATAACAAAAAACAAGTAAAAAAGCTATAAGTTCGGCCGGGCCGAACTTTGAATACCCTCCACCAAATGGAACGAATTTGGTAATTCTCAAAAACAATACAATCCGTTAAAAATTCTGTTAAAATCTTAAAATTGCCGAATGTAGCTGTTATATTAGGGTCTAAACGATGATATGGACCTGCACAGACAATTTTCTGTCATAGGCAAGTACATCAAATACCAAATTTGAAAGAATTCCGGTAAATAATGTCTCTAAAATCAACAAAATATCGAGAGGTAAAGTTATATGGGGGCTATACGAAGACGTGAACCTGCACAGACAATTTTCTGTCATATGCTGTAGTATCAATTACGAACTTCAAATGTCAAATTTGAAACAATTCCGGTGAATAATGTCGCTAAAATCATCACAATACCGAATATCTGGAGGTACCGTTATATGGGGGCTATACCAAAACGTGGACCTACATGGCCCATTTTCAATACCAAAATAGTAAATTAGTTTTAGTAGTACTTAATTGGGTACTTAATTGGATTGGATTTAAAATTATTTTTAATCTAGACTAGGTAAAGATTATATAATCTACGAGACTCTAATGTATATTTAGATCTAGCAACAGGGTAATTAGTATAGTCTATTGTTAAGCCTGATTTTTTACTTTTACGAAAAAGCTAATTTTTAGAATAGACCAATTTACGGAGGAAATGAGGGTATTAAGTTTTCGAAAATTATTTTTTTTGTAATTAAGGACAGTTTAAAATGAGTCGGACTGACTTTCCTCAATTACATCATAGTGAGTCATGAAGATATATAAAGTTGGATGACATATATCTTCAGGAGTGCATATTGGAGGAATTCTGAATATATCAAAATGCTGTGTTATATTTACAAACGCCAAATCAAGAATTTTGCCGAGGGAATTTTTCACACTGTTTATTTGATAAAGATTTAAGTCACAAAAAATATTTATAACATCAAATATATACTGGGTACTGTTCATTTCGAATGGCTAATTTTATTCTGAAAATATTTTTCATAAGAAGTGCAAAAACTAATTTAACTTAACCAAATCAGAGACACACAATTATTCTTATCTATTGTTAGATTTAATAGGGAACATTATATGATTGCCTGTCTCTTCATTCCAGTCGTCTTGACTATCCACTGTACACACCGATACTTTGTGTGTGAGTCATGACCTTTATTATCTTACACATTATCGTATGCAATAGCGCGCAAGATCACTGAATTCTTCAAATGTGATGTTGGGAGACTGATCATTTTCAAATATTTATCTTTAGTTAGATTTTCCCAGCGCCTCACCCGCACTCAAAAGTATGTACAAAGTATTTTGCATAGATTTTCTCGACTATTAGTTGTGTTGCTTGATTCAGCCCCATGGGGGTCAATACTTCTGTCGAGCATTCATGCTTGCTTCCTGTTATCCTTTTGGCAAATCGCAGGACATAACGAACGTAATTCCTAAAACTCTAGATTTAGTCTTAAAGTCAATACCAGTTCGATTTTCTCCATTCTTTGACAAAGTTTCCGGCCAGAGATATTCATTTCCATTAAACCATGTCATACACCCTGACAGGCGATCCGGTTTCATGCCGCTGAATATGAAATGACATGTCGCCATTTAGTGCTTAGCGATCTGCATTGTATGTTTTTGTCCTTGTTGGAAACGAACGTCTTCAGTGTTGTGGGTTCGCAATTGATCCAATACAATGTAATATCTGTATCTGACCTGTTTAACTGCGTAGTGACAGGAATAACAAAACTCACCAGAGTTTTTATTTGGGACGATGTGTAGGTGATAGGGTAAGAAAGTCAAATATAAG
This sequence comes from Musca domestica, assembly GCF_030504385.1. Classification (NCBI taxonomy): domain Eukaryota; kingdom Metazoa; phylum Arthropoda; class Insecta; order Diptera; family Muscidae; genus Musca; species Musca domestica. The sequence continues at coordinate 655,161 of NW_026712439.1, forward strand.
AGATAAAACACCGAAATATAACTAGTATTAATTCAATATCAAAAACGAATTAATTGGGGTGGCGACAAAGGCCGTGCGCTTTTGCTTTCGTTTCTAGTAGACAAGTGACCGCAGAGGTTCTAAGTGATCGCTGATGATATCATACAGGAGGATATCTACAACACATAAACATATACAGAGAAGTGAACACAGAGGATCCCTTGTCTATTTTTATTACAACTTCTTTCAATGCCCAACAGCGATCCGCCCAATACGGTGTCCGCCAAGGGAGTTGTAGAGGAGATGCCATTGTGCCAATCAGCATCCGTGATTGACGGGAATGGGGAACAGGTCGTAGAACGTATTGAACTTATACATTGCGGCCCCCTTGCTGGGACCAGTGTTGCCAGTATTTTTTTGTCTCTCGTCTCCAAAATCAAAAAACGTTTTCCCCAAATCTCCTCAAATTTGATTCAATTTCCTCAAAAAAAAAAATCCCCAAGCATTTAACAAAAAACGAACAGAGTAAATTTTTTTTGAAAAAAATATTTGTGCATAGAATTAAATTCATAGACTTATTTATCTTGCATATTATACATGTAAAATAATATAAAAAAGAAAATAACAAGTAAATATAACTTTTTAATTTCATAGACTAGACTTTTCAAAGTTGCAATTCAACCACGTCAAATACTTCAAATTCCAAATCGTCAGCATTTTCAGTGTCATTTGGTTTATATAAATTCTTATAATTAAAAAGCTTTAAAATTTCTTTGGTAGGCCCAAAATTTTTGCAGCAAATGTAATAATTTGGAAATGGAGTATTTATTCTCAAAAGAGCTTCCAACAAATCATATTGCATTTTATTTCTAAGTTTGGTTTTCATTGAGTTCATAACAAAAAACAAGTAAAAAAGCTATAAGTTCGGCCGGGCCGAACTTTGAATACCCTCCACCAAATGGAACGAATTTGGTAATTCTCAAAAACAATACAATCCGTTAAAAATTCTGTTAAAATCTTAAAATTGCCGAATGTAGCTGTTATATTAGGGTCTAAACGATGATATGGACCTGCACAGACAATTTTCTGTCATAGGCAAGTACATCAAATACCAAATTTGAAAGAATTCCGGTAAATAATGTCTCTAAAATCAACAAAATATCGAGAGGTAAAGTTATATGGGGGCTATACGAAGACGTGAACCTGCACAGACAATTTTCTGTCATATGCTGTAGTATCAATTACGAACTTCAAATGTCAAATTTGAAACAATTCCGGTGAATAATGTCGCTAAAATCATCACAATACCGAATATCTGGAGGTACCGTTATATGGGGGCTATACCAAAACGTGGACCTACATGGCCCATTTTCAATACCAAAATAGTAAATTAGTTTTAGTAGTACTTAATTGGGTACTTAATTGGATTGGATTTAAAATTATTTTTAATCTAGACTAGGTAAAGATTATATAATCTACGAGACTCTAATGTATATTTAGATCTAGCAACAGGGTAATTAGTATAGTCTATTGTTAAGCCTGATTTTTTACTTTTACGAAAAAGCTAATTTTTAGAATAGACCAATTTACGGAGGAAATGAGGGTATTAAGTTTTCGAAAATTATTTTTTTTTGTAATTAAGGACAGTTTAAAATGAGTCGGACTGACTTTCCTCAATTACATCATAGTGAGTCATGAAGATATATAAAGTTGGATGACATATATCTTCAGGAGTGCATATTGGAGGAATTCTGAATATATCAAAATGCTGTGTTATATTTACAAACGCCAAATCAAGAATTTTGCCGAGGGAATTTTTCACACTGTTTATTTGATAAAGATTTAAGTCACAAAAAATATTTATAACATCAAATATATACTGGGTACTGTTCATTTCGAATGGCTAATTTTATTCTGAAAATATTTTTCATAAGAAGTGCAAAAACTAATTTAACTTAACCAAATCAGAGACACACAATTATTCTTATCTATTGTTAGATTTAATAGGGAACATTATATGATTGCCTGTCTCTTCATTCCAGTCGTCTTGACTATCCACTGTACACACCGATACTTTGTGTGTGAGTCATGACCTTTATTATCTTACACATTATCGTATGCAATAGCGCGCAAGATCACTGAATTCTTCAAATGTGATGTTGGGAGACTGATCATTTTCAAATATTTATCTTTAGTTAGATTTTCCCAGCGCCTCACCCGCACTCAAAAGTATGTACAAAGTATTTTGCATAGATTTTCTCGACTATTAGTTGTGTTGCTTGATTCAGCCCCATGGGGGTCAATACTTCTGTCGAGCATTCATGCTTGCTTCCTGTTATCCTTTTGGCAAATCGCAGGACATAACGAACGTAATTCCTAAAACTCTAGATTTAGTCTTAAAGTCAATACCAGTTCGATTTTCTCCATTCTTTGACAAAGTTTCCGGCCAGAGATATTCATTTCCATTAAACCATGTCATACACCCTGACAGGCGATCCGGTTTCATGCCGCTGAATATGAAATGACATGTCGCCATTTAGTGCTTAGCGATCTGCATTGTATGTTTTTGTCCTTGTTGGAAACGAACGTCTTCAGTGTTGTGGGTTCGCAATTGATCCAATACAATGTAATATCTGTATCTGACCTGTTTAACTGCGTAGTGACAGGAATAACAAAACTCACCAGAGTTTTTATTTGGGACGATGTGTAGGTGATAGGGTAAGAAAGTCAAATATAAGAGATAAAACACCGAAATATAACTAGTATTAATTCAATATCAAAAACGAATTAATTGGGGTGGCGACAAAGGCCGTGCGCTTTTGCTTTCGTTTCTAGTAGACAAGTGACCGCAGAGGTTCTAAGTGATCGCTGATGATATCATACAGGAGGATATCTACAACACATAAACATATACAGAGAAGTGAACACAGAGGATCCCTTGTCTATTTTATTACAACTTCTTTCAATGCCCAACAGCGATCCGCCCAATACGGTGTCCGCCAAGGGAGTTGTAGAGGAGATGCCATTGTGCCAATCAGCATCCGTGATTGACGGGAATGGGGAACAGGTCGTAGAACGTATTGAACTTATACATTGCGGCCCCCTTGCTGGGACCAGTGTTGCCAGTATTTTTTTGTCTCTCGTCTCCAAAATCAAAAAACGTTTTCCCCAAATCTCCTCAAATTTGATTCAATTTCCTCAAAAAAAAAAATCCCCAAGCATTTAACAAAAAACGAACAGAGTAAATTTTTTTTGAAAAAAATATTTGTGCATAGAATTAAATTCATAGACTTATTTATCTTGCATATTATACATGCAAAATAATATAAAAAAGAAAATAACAAGTAAATATAACTTTTTAATTTCATAGACTAGACTTTTCAAAGTTGCAATTCAACCACGTCAAATACTTCAAATTCCAAATCGTCAGCATTTTCAGTGTCATTTGGTTTATATAAATTCTTATAATTAAAAAGCTTTAAAATTTCTTTGGTAGGCCCAAAATTTTTGCAGCAAATGTAATAATTTGGAAATGGAGTATTTATTCTCAAAAGAGCTTCCAACAAATCATATTGCATTTTATTTCTAAGTTTGGTTTTCATTGAGTTCATAACAAAAAACAAGTAAAAAAGCTATAAGTTCGGCCGGGCCGAACTTTGAATACCCTCCACCAAATGGAACGAATGTGGTAATTCTCAAAAACAATACAATCCGTTAAAAATTCTGTTAAAATCTTAAAATTGCCGAATGTAGCTGTTATATTAGGGTCTATACGATGATATGGACCTGCACAGACAATTTTCTGTCATATGCAAGTACATCAAATACCAAATTTGAAAGAATTCCGGTAAATAATGTCTCTAAAATCAACAAAATATCGAGAGGTAAAGTTATATGGGGGCTATACGAAGACGTGAACCTGCACAGACAATTTTCTGTCATAGGCTGTAGTATCTATTACGAACTTCAAATGTCAAATTTGAAACAATTCCGGTGAATAATGTCGCTAAAATCATCACAATACCGAATATCTGGAGGTACCGTTATATGGGGGCTATACCAAAACGTGGACCTACATGGCCCATTTTCAATACCAAAATAGTAAATTAGTTTTAGTAGTACTTAATTGGATACTTAATTGGATTGGATTTAAAATTATTTTTAATCTAGACTAGGTAAAGATTATATAATCTACGAGACTCTAATGTATATTTAGATCTAGCAACAGGGTAATTAGTATAGTCTATTGTTAAGCCTGATTTTTTACTTTTACGAAAAAGCTAATTTTTAGAATAGACCAATTTACGGAGGAAATGAGGGTATTAAGTTTTCGAAAATTATTTTTTGGTATTTAAGGACAGTTTAAAATGAGGCGGACTGACTTTCCTCAATTACATCATAGTGAGTCATGAAGATATATAAAGTTGGATGACATATATCTTCAGGAGTGCATATTGGAGGAATTCTGAATATATCAAAATGCTGTGTTATATTTACAAACGCCAAATCAAGAATTTTGCCGAGGGAATTTTTCACACTGTTTATTTGATAAAGATTTAAGTCACAAAAAATATTTATAACATCAAATATATACTGGGTACTGTTCATTTCGAATGGCTAATTTTATTCTGAAAATATTTTTCATAAGAAGTGCAAAAACTAATTTAACTTAACCAAATCAGAGACACACAATTATTCTTATCTATTGTTAGATTTAATAGGGAACATTATATGATTGCCTGTCTCTTCATTCCAGTCGTCTTGACTATCCACTGTACACACCGATACTTTGTGTGTGAGTCATGACCTTTATTATCTTACACATTATCGTATGCAATAGCGCGCAAGATCACTGAATTCTTCAAATGTGATGTTGGGAGACTGATCATTTTCAAATATTTATCTTTAGTTAGATTTTCCCAGCGCCTCACCCGCACTCAAAAGTATGTACAAAGTATTTTGCATAGATTTTCTCGACTATTAGTTGTGTTGCTTGATTCAGCCCCATGGGGGTCAATACTTCTGTCGAGCATTCATGCTTGCTTCCTGTTATCCTTTTGGCAAATCGCAGGACATAACGAACGTAATTCCTAAAACTCTAGATTTAGTCTTAAAGTCAATACCAGTTCGATTTTCTCCATTCTTTGACAAAGTTTCCGGCCAGAGATATTCATTTCCATTAAACCATGTCATACACCCTGACAGGCGATCCGGTTTCATGCCGCTGAATATGAAATGACATGTCGCCATTTAGTGCTTAGCGATCTGCATTGTATGTTTTTGTCCTTGTTGGAAACGAACGTCTTCAGTGTTGTGGGTTCGCAATTGATCCAATACAATGTAATATCTGTATCTGACCTGTTTAACTGCGTAGTGACAGGAATAACAAAACTCACCAGAGTTTTTATTTGGGATGATGTGTAGGTGATAGGGTAAGGGTAATTCGCGCGTGTTGTGTAAGGTAAAAAGAAAGTCAAATATAAGAGATAAAACACCGAAATATAACTAGTATTAATTCAATATCAAAAACGAATTAATTGGGGTGGCGACAAAGGCCGTGCGCTTTTGCTTTCGTTTCTAGTAGACAAGTGACCGCAGAGGTTCTAAGTGATCGCTGATGATATCATACAGGAGGATATCTACAACACATAAACATATACAGACAAGTGAACACAGAGGATCCCTTGTCTATTTTTATTACAACTTCTTTCAATGCCCAACAGCGATCCGCCCAATACGGTGTCCGCCAAGGGAGTTGTAGAGGAGATGCCATTGTGCCAATCAGCATCCGTGATTGACGGGAATGGGGAACAGGTCGTAGAACGTATTGAACTTATACATTGCGGCCCCCTTGCTGGGACCAGTGTTGCCAGTATTTTTTTGTCTCTCGTCTCCAAAATCAAAAAACGTTTTCCCCAAATCTCCTCAAATTTGATTCAATTTCCTCAAAAAAAAAAAATCCCCAAGCATTTAACAAAAAACGAACAAAGTAAATTTTTTTTGAAAGAAATATTTGTGCATAGAATTAAATTCATAGACTTATTTATCTTGCATATTATACATGTAAAATAATATAAAAAAGAAAATAACAAGTAAATATAACTTTTTAATTTCATAGACTAGACTTTTCAAAGTTGCAATTCAACCACGTCAAATACTTCAAATTCCAAATCGTCAGCATTTTCAGTGTCATTTGGTTTATATAAATTCTTATAATTAAAAAGCTTTAAAATTTCTTTGGTAGGCCCAAAATTTTTGCAGCAAATGTAATAATTTGGAAATGGAGTATTTATTCTCAAAAGAGCTTCCAACAAATCATATTGCATTTTATTTCTAAGTTTGGTTTTCATTGAGTTCATAACAAAAAACAAGTAAAAAAGCTATAAGTTCGGCCGGGCCGAACTTTGAATACCCTCCACCAAATGGAACGAATTTGGTAATTCTCAAAAACAATACAATCCGTTAAAAATTCTGTTAAAATCTTAAAATTGCCGAATGTAGCTGTTATATTAGGGTCTAAACGATGATATGGACCTGCACAGACAATTTTCTGTCATAGGCAAGTACATCAAATACCAAATTTGAAAGAATTCCGGTAAATAATGTCTCTAAAATCAACAAAATATCGAGAGGTAAAGTTATATGGGGGCTATACGAAGACGTGAACCTGCACAGACAATTTTCTGTCATATGCTGTAGTATCAATTACGAACTTCAAATGTCAAATTTGAAACAATTCCGGTGAATAATGTCGCTAAAATCATCACAATACCGAATATCTGGAGGTACCGTTATATGGGGGCTATACCAAAACGTGGACCTACATGGCCCATTTTCAATACCAAAATAGTAAATTAGTTTTAGTAGTACTTAATTGGATACTTAATTGGATTGGATTTAAAATTATTTTTAATCTAGACTAGGTAAAGATTATATAATCTACGAGACTCTAATGTATATTTAGATCTAGCAACAGGGTAATTAGTATAGTCTATTGTTAAGCCTGATTTTTTACTTTTACGAAAAAGCTAATTTTTAGAATAGACCAATTTACGGAGGAAATGAGGGTATTAAGTTTACGAAAATTATTTTTTTTTGTAATTAAGGACAGTTTAAAATGAGTCGGACTGACTTTCCTCAATTACATCATAGTGAGTCATGAAGATATATAAAGTTGGATGACATATATCTTCAGGAGTGCATATTGGAGGAATTCTGAATATATCAAAATGCTGTGTTATATTTACAAACGCCAAATCAAGAATTTTGCCGAGGGAATTTTTCACACTGTTTATTTGATAAAGATTTAAGTCACAAAAAATATTTATAACATCAAATATATACTGGGTACTGTTCATTTCGAATGGCTAATTTTATTCTGAAAATATTTTTCATAAGAAGTGCAAAAACTAATTTAACTTAACCAAATCAGAGACACACAATTATTCTTATCTATTGTTAGATTTAATAGGGAACATTATATGATAGCCTGTCTCTTCATTCCAGTCGTCTTGACTATCCACTGTACACACCGATACTTTGTGTGTGAGTCATGACCTTTATTATCTTACACATTATCGTATGCAATAGCGCGCAAGATCACTGAATTCTTCAAATGTGATGTTGGGAGACTGATCATTTTCAAATATTTATCTTTAGTTAGATTTTCCCAGCGCCTCACCCGCACTCAAAAGTATGTACAAAGTATTTTGCATAGATTTTCTCGACTATTAGTTGTGTTGCTTGATTCAGCCCCATGGGGGTCAATACTTCTGTCGAGCATGAATATGAAATGACATGTCGCCATTTAGTGCTTAGCGATCTGCATTGTATGTTTTTGTCCTTGTTGGAAACGAACGTCTTCAGTGTTGTGGGTTCGCAATTGATCCAATACAATGTAATATCTGTATCTGACCTGTTTAACTGCGTAGTGACAGGAATAACAAAACTCACCAGAGTTTTTATTTGGGACGATGTGTAGGTGATAGGGTAAGAAAGTCAAATATAAGAGATAAAACACCGAAATATAACTAGTATTAATTCAATATCAAAAACGAATTAATTGGGGTGGCGACAAAGGCCGTGCGCTTTTGCTTTCGTTTCTAGTAGACAAGTGACCGCAGAGGTTCTAAGTGATCGCTGATGATATCATACAGGAGGATATCTACAACACATAAACATATACAGACAAGTGAACACAGAGGATCCCTTGTCTATTTTTATTACAACTTCTTTCAATGCCCAACAGCGATCCGCCCAATACGGTGTCCGCCAAGGGAGTTGTAGAGGAGATGCCATTGTGCCAATCAGCATCCGTGATTGACGGGAATGGGGAACAGGTCGTAGAACGTATTGAACTTATACATTGCGGCCCCCTTGCTGGGACCAGTGTTGCCAGTATTTTTTTGTCTCTCGTCTCCAAAATCAAAAAACGTTTTCCCCAAATCTCCTCAAATTTGATTCAATTTCCTCAAAAAAAAAATCCCCAAGCATTTAACAAAAAACGAACAGAGTAAATTTTTTTTGAAAAAAATATTTGTGCATAGAATTAAATTCATAGACTTATTTATCTTGCATATTATACATGCAAAATAATATAAAAAAGAAAATAACAAGTAAATATAACTTTTTAATTTCATAGACTAGACTTTTCAAAGTTGCAATTCAACCACGTCAAATACTTCAAATTCCAAATCGTCAGCATTTTCAGTGTCATTTGGTTTATATAAATTCTTATAATTAAAAAGCTTTAAAATTTCTTTGGTAGGCCCAAAATTTTTGCAGCAAATGTAATAATTTGGAAATGGAGTATTTATTCTCAAAAGAGCTTCCAACAAATCATATTGCATTTTATTTCTAAGTTTGGTTTTCATTGAGTTCATAACAAAAAACAAGTAAAAAAGCTATAAGTTCGGCCGGGCCGAACTTTGAATACCCTCCACCAAATGGAACGAATTTGGTAATTCTCAAAAACAATACAATCCGTTAAAAATTCTGTTAAAATCTTAAAATTGCCGAATGTAGCTGTTATATTAGGGTCTATACGATGATATGGACCTGCACAGACAATTTTCTGTCATAGGCAAGTACATCAAATACCAAATTTGAAAGAATTCCGGTAAATAATGTCTCTAAAATCAACAAAATATCGAGAGGTAAAGTTATATGGGGGCTATACGAAGACGTGAACCTGCACAGACAATTTTCTGTCATATGCTGTAGTATCAATTACGAACTTCAAATGTCAAATTTGAAACAATTCCGGTGAATAATGTCGCTAAAATCATCACAATACCGAATATCTGGAGGTACCGTTATATGGGGGCTATACCAAAACGTGGACCTACATGGCCCATTTTCAATACCAAAATAGTAAATTAGTTTTAGTAGTACTTAATTGGATTGGATTTAAAATTATTTTTAATCTAGACTAGGTAAAGATTATATAATCTACGAGACTCTAATGTATATTTAGATCTAGCAACAGGGTAATTAGTATAGTCTATTGTTAAGCCTGATTTTTTACTTTTACGAAAAAGCTAATTTTTAGAATAGACCAATTTACGGAGGAAATGAGGGTATTAAGTTTTCGAAAATTATTTTTTTGTAATTAAGGACAGTTTAAAATGAGTCGGACTGACTTTCCTCAATTACATCATAGTGAGTCATGAAGATATATAAAGTTGGATGACATATATCTTCAGGAGTGCATATTGGAGGAATTCTGAATATATCAAAATGCTGTGTTATATTTACAAACGCCAAATCAAGAATTTTGCCGAGGGAATTTTTCACACTGTTTATTTGATAAAGATTTAAGTCACAAAAAATATTTATAACATCATATATATACTGGGTACTGTTCATTTCGAATGGCTAATTTTATTCTGAAAATATTTTTCATAAGAAGTGCAAAAACTAATTTAACTTAACCAAATCAGAGACACACAATTATTCTTATCTATTGTTAGATTTAATAGGGAACATTATATGATTGCCTGTCTCTTCATTCCAGTCGTCTTGACTATCCACTGTACACACCGATACTTTGTGTGTGAGTCATGACCTTTATTATCTTACACATTATCGTATGCAATAGCGCGCAAGATCACTGAATTCTTCAAATGTGATGTTGGGAGACTGATCATTTTCAAATATTTATCTTTAGTTAGATTTTCCCAGCGCCTCACCCGCACTCAAAAGTATGTACAAAGTATTTTGCATAGATTTTCTCGACTATTAGTTGTGTTGCTTGATTCAGCCCCATGGGGGTCAATACTTCTGTCGAGCATTCATGCTTGCTTCCTGTTATCCTTTTGGCAAATCGCAGGACATAACGAACGTAATTCCTAAAACTCTAGATTTAGTCTTAAAGTCAATACCAGTTCGATTTTCTCCATTCTTTGACAAAGTTTCCGGCCAGAGATATTCATTTCCATTAAACCATGTCATACACCCTGACAGGCGATCCGGTTTCATGCCGCTGAATATGAAATGACATGTCGCCATTTAGTGCTTAGCGATCTGCATTGTATGTTTTTGTCCTTGTTGGAAACGAACGTCTTCAGTGTTGTCGGTTCGCAATTGATCCAATACAATGTAATATCTGTATCTGACCTGTTTAACTGCGTAGTGACAACACATAAACATATACAGACAAGTGAACACAGAGGATCCCTTGTCTATTTTTATTACAACTTCTTTCAATGCCCAACAGCGATCCGCCCAATACGGTATCCGCCAAGGGAGTTGTAGAGGAGATGCCATTGTGCCAATCAGCATCCGTGATTGACGGGAATGGGGAACAGGTCGTAGAACGTATTGAACTTATACATTGCGGCCCCCTTGCTGGGACCAGTGTTGCCAGTATTTTTTGTCTCTCGTCTCCAAAATCAAAAAACGTTTTCCCCAAATCTCCTCAAATTTGATTCAATTTCCTCAAAAAAAAAATCCCCAAGCATTTAACAAAAAACGAACAGAGTAAATTTTTTTTGAAAAAAATATTTGTGCATAGAATTAAATTCATAGACTTATTTATCTTGCATATTATACATGTAAAATAATATAAAAAAGAAAATAACAAGTAAATATAACTTTTTAATTTCATAGACTAGACTTTTCAAAGTTGCAATTCAACCACGTCAAATACTTCAAATTCCAAATCGTCAGCATTTTCAGTGTCATTTGGTTTATATAAATTCTTATAATTAAAAAGCTTTAAAATTTCTTTGGTAGGCCCAAAATTTTTGCAATAAAGCTATAAGTTCGGCCGGGCCGAACTTTGAATACCCTCCACCAAATGGAACGAATTTGGTAATTCTCAAAAACAATACAATCCGTTAAAAATTCTGTTAAAATCTTAAAATTGCCGAATGTAGCTGTTATATTAGGGTCTAAACGATGATATGGACCTGCACAGACAATTTTCTGTCATAGGCAAGTACATCAAATACCAAATTTGAAAGAATTCCGGTAAATAATGTCTCTAAAATCAACAAAATATCGAGAGGTAAAGTTATATGGGGGCTATACGAAGACGTGAACCTGCACAGACAATTTTCTGTCATATGCTGTAGTATCTATTACGAACTTCAAATGTCAAATTTGAAACAATTCCGGTGAATAATGTCGCTAAAATCATCACAATACCGAATATCTGGAGGTACCGTTATATGGGGGCTATACCAAAACGTGGACCTACATGGCCCTTTTTCAATACCAAAATAGTAAATTAGTTTTAGTAGTACTTAATTGGGTACTTAATTGGATTGGATTTAAAATTATTTTTAATCTAGACTAGGTAAAGATTATATAATCTACGAGACTCTAATGTATATTTAGATCTAGCAACAGGGTAATTAGTATAGTCTATTGTTAAGCCTGATTTTTTACTTTTACGAAAAAGCTAATTTTTAGAGTAGACCAATTTACGGAGGAAATGAGGGTATTAAGTTTTCGAAAATTATTTTTTTGTAATTAAGGACAGTTTAAAATGAGTCGGACTGACTTTCCTCAATTACATCATAGTGAGTCATGAAGATATATAAAGTTGGATGACATATATCTTCAGGAGTGCATATTGGAGGAATTCTGAATATATCAAAATGCTGTGTTATATTTACAAACGCCAAATCAAGAATTTTGCCGAGGGAATTTTTCACACTGTTTATTTGATAAAGATTTAAGTCACAAAAAATATTTATAACATCAAATATATACTGGGTACTGTTCATTTCGAATGGCTAATTTTATTCTGAAAATATTTTTCATAAGAAGTGCAAAAACTAATTTAACTTAACCAAATCAGAGACACACAATTATTCTTATCTATTGTTAGATTTAATAGGGAACATTATATGATTGCCTGTCTCTTCATTCCAGTCGTCTTGACTATCCACTGTACACACCGATACTTTGTGTGTGAGTCATGACCTTTATTATCTTACACATTATCGTATGCAATAGCGCGCAAGATCACTGAATTCTTCAAATGTGATGTTGGGAGACTGATCATTTTCAAATATTTATCTTTAGTTAGATTTTCCCAGCGCCTCACCCGCACTCAAAAGTATGTACAAAGTATTTTGCATAGATTTTCTCGACTATTAGTTGTGTTGCTTGATTCAGCCCCATGGGGGTCAATACTTCTGTCGAGCATTCATGCTTGCTTCCTGTTATCCTTTTGGCAAATCGCAGGACATAACGAACGTAATTCCTAAAACTCTAGATTTAGTCTTAAAGTCAATACCAGTTCGATTTTCTCCATTCTTTGACAAAGTTTCCGGCCAGAGATATTCATTTCCATTAAACCATGTCATACACCCTGACAGGCGATCCGGTTTCATGCCGCTGAATATGAAATGACATGTCGCCATTTAGTGCTTAGCGATCTGCATTGTATGTTTTTGTCCTTGTTGGAAACGAACGTCTTCAGTGTTGTGGGTTCGCAATTGATCCAATACAATGTAATATCTGTATCTGAACTGTTTAACTGCGTAGTGACAGGAATAACAAAACTCACCAGAGTTTTTATTTGGGACGATGTGTAGGTGATAGGGTAAGGGTAATTCGCGCGTGTTGTGTAAGGTAAAAAGAAAGTCAAATATAAGAGATAAAACACCGAAATATAACTAGTATTAATTCAATATCAAAAACGAATTAATTGGGGTGGCGACAAAGGCCGTGCGCTTTTGCTTTCGTTTCTAGTAGACAAGTGACCGCAGAGGTTCTAAGTGATCGCTGATGATATCATACAGGAGGATATCTACAACACATAAACATATACAGACAAGTGAACACAGAAGATCCCTTGTCTATTTTTATTACAACTTCTTTCAATGCCCAACAGCGATCCGCCCAATACGGTGTCCGCCAAGGGAGTTGTAGAGGAGATGCCATTGTGCCAATCAGCATCCGTGATTGACGGGAATGGGGAACAGGTCGTAGAACGTATTGAACTTATACATTGCGGCCCCCTTGCTGGGACCAGTGTTGCCAGTATTTTTTTGTCTCTCGTCTCCAAAATCAAAAAACGTTTTCCCCAAATCTCCTCAAATTTGATTCAATTTCCTCAAAAAAAAAAAATCCCCAAGCATTTAACAAAAAACGAACAGAGTAAATTTTTTTTGAAAAAAATATTTGTGCATACAATTAAATTCATAGACTTATTTATCTTGCATATTATACATGTAAAATAATATAAAAAAGAAAATAACAAGTAAATATAACTTTTTAATTTCATAGACTAGACTTTTCAAAGTTGCAATTCAACCACGTCAAATACTTCAAATTCCAAATCGTCAGCATTTTCAGTGTCATTTGGTTTATATAAATTCTTATAATTAAAAAGCTTTAAAATTTCTTTGGTAGGCCCAAAATTTTTGCAGCAAATGTAATAATTTGGAAATGGAGTATTTATTCTCAAAAGAGCTTCCAACAAATCATATTGCATTTTATTTCTAAGTTTGGTTTTCATTGAGTTCATAACAAAAAACAAGTAAAAAAGCTATAAGTTCGGCCGGGCCGAACTTTGAATACCCTCCACCAAATGGAACGAATTTGGTAATTCTCAAAAACAATACAATCCGTTAAAAATTCTGTTAAAATCTTAAAATTGCCGAATGTAGCTGTTATATTAGGGTCTATACGATGATATGGACCTGCACAGACAATTTTCTGTCATAGGCAAGTACATCAAATACCAAATTTGAAAGAATTCCGGTAAATAATGTCTCTAAAATCAACAAAATATCGAGAGGTAAAGTTATATGGGGGCTATACGAAGACGTGAACCTGCACAGACAATTTTCTGTCATAGGCTGTAGTATCTATTACGAACTTCAAATGTCAAATTTGAAACAATTCCGGTGAATAATGTCGCTAAAATCATCACAATACCGAATATCTGGAGGTACCGTTATATGGGGGCTATACCAAAACGTGGACCTACATGGCCCATTTTCAATACCAAAATACCTTCAGACATAATATACCTCCACCATACTATGGTGGAGGCTATAAAAAACTCGTTCTACACATGCATTGGCACCTTCTATGTAAAACAATCATGCACCTTTAGCACTTTCAATGCAAATATCAATGTAAATATTCTACAAATATTCCTTTTTTGTCATCACTGCAACCGAGAATCTTTTTCCAAATCGCAATGTGTATGTGTTATAGGGAAACACAGAGTATGGAAAGAGATAACTAGATAGCAAATCCATTTCTTATATCTGGTGTAAATTATAACAACTTTGTCTGGTTAGTGGGGAACGTATTTTATTGATTGAAAATAAGTAAGGTAGAAAATAAGTAAGGTAGAATTTTTATTGCAAAAAAAATCCTCACAAATTCCTCAAAATTTTAAAAAGATCCCCACTAAATCCTTAAGTCCCCAACTTGAATTTTTCGTCCCCAATTTGAAAAAAATTCCCCTTTTTGGGGAAAACTCCTCAATACCGGCAACACTGGCTGGGATCACGAGTTTAGCAATTAATACAGCGCAAGTGATTACTTCAACATATGTAGATTTTAAAGGTTCCGATTGGCCGTGTTCAATGTTGGGCGCATGTGATTATAACAACAAATTTCGATTTTATTGGAAACTAATGTTTTCTTATTTGTTCGATTTCAATCTACATGCGAGATTATGTTACTGTTGAGGTGGAACTGAGCTGGTGAGAATGTACTCGAAAATATATTTTTGAGCAAGCAACGAGTTTAAAACAATTTTGTGCTACTCAGGTTCGATTAGCAGGTCTAGTGGGCTGTCATCGAATGAATCCGCTAATTCAAGATTAGGAATTCGAGTCTTTAAATTACAAAAAGATAGTGACGAGAACAACGTCCAATTAACTTTAGACAAGATTAAAGCTTTTGTTTCAACAATTATAGATTCATTTTTATGGGGAAGCAACATAAGAGAACAAACTTCTCTTGGTGCAACAGTTTTAGTGCGAGTAAATATACGAAGTTTATCTTTAAGTTTTTTTACTAACAATTGATGCCTTAGAAGAAGTATCTATAATTGCTCGTGCAGTGTACGATTTGCCGTTATGACCTATGTTGACAACTGCAGTTCCCAAAAGCAAATTATCTTCAATGGTGTAGGGAGGTTGGGTGTTATAATAATTTTAAGCAGAGGGTGGGTGCATTTTAGAAGGCTTAGGGCCTCGATTTTTGATCCTCGTAAAGCCCGAAGTGGGTGATTCTCAACTTTTGGCTTTGGTAAGGGCCGGAAGTAATTTCGTAGAATTCAAAACGAGATTTTGGGCAGACTTGCAAAACAGGGAAGATTTTTAACCTTTAAAATTGGTGGAAACCAGAGATGGTTTTTAGCCCGATTATTGTATACTCAGATTCTGGAATTTTAATTTAATTTAGTTTATTTCATTAAGAAAGATTGTAATGAATAAGTTACAAGAGTAAACTATGAACTAATAACTAAAGAATACGGAATTGAGAATGTTACTGAAAATAGGGTTGTCATCTGGCAGATAAAATAAAAGTGATGTCAATATCGAGTTTACATATACAAGACATATCTTTCCCCCTAAGGAGAGAATAGGGCCCTGGGTCTTTGAACACTTGTTGATCGCCGTTCGTCGACATTTGTAGCATATGATGATGCGGATGATTCCGAGAATCATAGCAATAGAGTAGATGTCGGAGAAGCTTGGGTGTCCTCATACCCATGTGTTGAGACGGGTGGAGTTGAAAATTGTTCGGTCTGTTCTAGCTCAATCTCTGAGTTAGTTGTATCCACGTCCTCTTCATCTTGTTCGATTACCGATTCTTGTTGTTCGTCGGTGACGATGCTCGATCCAGCTCCGTAGCTATTCGGACGATTCACAGAGTTTTCCTTACTGTTGACTGGTGTGCGACGACCGCATGTGTAAATATCATTTTGATCTGTACCACGAAGTTGATCAATATGTCTTCTATAATACTTCCTCTAGAAAAGAATTTGATAGTGGACATCTCCCAAACGTTTGATCCTTTGCCTTTGCTAATGCGTGGATTTCCGGACAGAAAGTACACGTTTTGATCCTTTTCCAATTCCCTGTATTTACAGCTGCTCTTCATGAACTGTTTGGCTGTTACTTTACTACTAGTTTCTTGTGGGCGCACTAGATCTAAACATGTTCGTTACTGTCGTCCTAGGAACAACTGTGCTGGGGACTGACCCGTAGTCGAATGAGGTGCATTCCTGTACTGTCTCAGGAATTCGTTTAGATTCTATTTCAATATCATTTTCGTTGTACACATAGCCTTTAATGCAATCCTCACCGTTTGGACACTTAGCTCTGTTTTGCCATTAGTTGCTGAGAGGTAGAGGGCAGTAAATTTGTGTTACTTAACGCAAGTTCTTTGTATAAAATTCTTGAATTCAGCCGAAGAAAAATTCGTTCCATAATCGGAAACTACTATTAATGGTACTGCGTATGTAGCAAACACTTCATCTAGCTATGTAATCGTCGCAGCTGCGGTCATTGACTCGGTAACCTTTACCTCCAACCATTTAGAAAAGGCATCGCTAATGATGAGTAACATCATTCCCTCAAAGGGACCCGCATAAACTAGGTGCACTCATTCCCACGGAGCCTTGGGGTACTCCCAATGATGATTTGTGCACTTCTTCGGGACATTGGCATACTTTGCACATTTCTCGCAATCCCTCGCACTGCTCTCAATGTCTTTGTCAATGCCCGGTCAGTAAACGAAGGACCGGAGTATGCCTTTCATCTTAACCTCCCTAGATGGGCGCCATGCAAATCTTTCATTAAATCGAATTGTAGTTCATTTCAGGTGATTTGTAACCAGCTTTTGACAAACACTTTCCAATAACTTTGTAATCTTACCAAGATGTGGATCCTTAATTTGGCGAATCACGAAACTGTCATTACATATGACCTTATCAAAACTGAGCTTGTTCACTCTGTTGCCTGGAGTTACTCGCGACAAAAGATCGGCATTACTGTTTTCTTTCGAGGTTTTGTGGACCACTTCAAAATCGAAATTAGAAAGGAAATCGGCGTAGTTTCAGAGTCCAATGACGGGCATACAGGTACTTGAGAAACTTTTGGACAGCCCACACTATGGCCAGCGCCACTTTATCGATTTGTGAATATCGTTGCTCAGTCGCGTTCATGGTGCGGCGCGCATAAGCAATTGGACGATCCTGTCCATTAGAAAGGCGAAGCAAAAACTGAATTCAACAGCTCCTGGTTTATCGTACCTGTCCACTTCTGACACCAATATTGTATACTCAAAGTCTGGAGTTTTAATTTAATTCAGTTTGTTTCATAAAGAAAGATTGTGATGTACAAGTTACAAGAATAAACTATGGCCGGTTATTACATCTTTCGTACCTGTCCACTTCTGACACCAATATTGTATACTCAAAGTCTGGAGTTTTAATTTAATTCAGTTTGTTTCATTAAGAAAGATTGTGATGTACAAGTTACAAGAATAAACTATGGCCAACATCACTTTTTTATCCGATAGATAAAAAAGTGATGTTGTCGCACACATAAATCGTTTTTCGTTATTACAAGTCTCATTTAAATAAAAACTTTCCGATAAACAAAAGGCCAGACCATCTTCCCTTTATCTTTTAATGTAAAGTTTACTGAATTCATGTTGCCATATTTTATATTGATAATATGACAATAGCAGCAAAATATATTTAAATAAAGAAACGGATAACGCAAATCCTTTATTTTATATTGAAGAACTGAATTATAAATTTATTTCACGAAATTAATTACAAATTCGTTTTGTTTATTATTTTCAACCTAAAATGAAGACACCGTTGTGAAAAAATGCGGTGACTACCAGCTACTTTTACAAAAAGCTTGCCATAACTCTGTAAGAAATGCAAATACTTTAAAGGAAAGCTGTAATAATGGGAATTCAATAATGTGAACTTTATCCTTCAATTTTCCTAAAGTAAGGAATCAGAAAAGTGGGCTATAAAGGGAAGATATAAGTACGGGCCTATGAACTAATAACTAAAGAATACGGAATTGAGAATTTTAGTGAAAATAGGGTTGAACCTGCACAGACAATTTTCTGTCATAGGCTGTAATATCTATTACGAACTTCAAATGTCAAATTTGAAACAATTCCGGTGAATAATGTCGCTAAAATCATCACAATACCGAATATCTGGAGGTACCGTTATATGGGGGCTATACCAAAACGTGGACCTACATGGCCCATTTTCAATACCAAAATACCTTCAGACATAATATACCTCCACCATACTATGGTGGAGGCTATAAAAAACTCGTTCTACACATGCATTGGCACCTTCTATGTAAAACAATCATGCACCTTTAGCACTTTCAATGCAAATATCAATGTAAATATTCTACAAATATTCCTTTTTTGTCATCACTGCAACCGAGAATCTTTTTCCAAATCGCAATGTGTATGTGTTATAGGGAAACACAGAGTATGGAAAGAGATAACTAGATAGCAAATCCATTTCTTATATCTGGTGTAAATTATAACAACTTTGTCTGGTTAGTGGGGAACGTATTTTATTGATTGAAAATAAGTAAGGTAGAAAATAAGTAAGGTAGAATTTTTATTGCAAAAAAAATCCTCACAAATTCCTCAAAATTTTAAAAAGATCCCCACTAAATCCTTAAGTCCCCACCTTGAATTTTTCGTCCCCAATTTGAAAAAAATTCCCCTTTTTGGGGAAAACTCCTCAATACCGGCAACACTGGCTGGGATCACGAGTTTAGCAATTAATACAGCGCAAGTGATTACTTCAACATATGTAGATTTTAAAGGTTCCGATTGGCCGAGTTCAATGTTGGGCGCATGTGATTATAACAACAAATTTCGATTTTATTGGAAACTAATGTTTTCTTATTTGTTCGATTTCAATCTACATGCGAGATTATGTTACTGTTGAGGGGGAACTGAGCTGGTGAGAATGTACTCGAAAATATATTTTTGAGCAAGCAACGAGTTTAAAACAATTTTGTGCTACTCAGGTTCGATTAGCAGGTCTAGTGGGCTGTCATCGAATGAATCCGCTAATTCAAGATTAGGAATTCGAGTCTTTAAATTACAAAAAGATGGTGACGAGAACAACGTCCAATTAACTTTAGACAAGATTAAAGCTTTTGTTTCAACAATTATAGATTCATTTTTATGGGGAAGCAACATAAGAGAACAAACTTCTCTTGGTGCAACAGTTTTAGTGCGAGTAAATATACGAAGTTTATCTTTAAGTTTTTTTACTAACAATTGATGCCTTAGAAGAAGTATCTATAATTGCTCGTGCAGTGTACGATTTGCCGTTATGACCTATGTTGACAACTGCAGTTCCCAAAAGCAAATTATCTTCAATGGTGTAGGGAGGTTGGGTGTTATAATAATTTTAAGCAGAGGGTGGGTGCATTTTAGAAGGCTTAGGGCCTCGATTTTTGATCCTCGTAAAGCCCGAAGTGGGTGATTCTCAACTTTTGGCTTTGGTAAGGGCCGGAAGTAATTTCGTAGAATTCAAAACGAGATTTTGGGCAGACTTGCAAAACAGGGAAGATTTTTAACCTTTAAAATTGGTGGAAACCAGAGATGGTTTTTAGCCCGATTATTGTATACTCAGATTCTGGAATTTTAATTTAATTTAGTTTATTTCATTAAGAAAGATTGTAATGAATAAGTTACAAGAGTAAACTATGAACTAATAACTAAAGAATACGGAATTGAGAATGTTACTGAAAATAGGGTTGTCATCTGGCAGATAAAATAAAAGTGATGTCAATATCGAGTTTACATATACAAGATCTTTCCCCCTAAGGAGAGAATAGGGCCCTGGGTCTTTGAACACTTGTTGATCGCCGTTCGTCGACATTTGTAGCATATGATGATGCGGATGATTCCGAGAATCATAGCAATAGAGTAGATGTCGGAGAAGCTTGGGTGTCCTCATACCCATGTGTTGAGACGGGTGGAGTTGAAAATTGTTCGGTCTGTTCTAGCTCAATCTCTGAGTTAGTTGTATCCACGTCCTCTTCATCTTGTTCGATTACCGATTCTTGTTGTTCGTCGGTGACGATGCTCGATCCAGCTCCGTAGCTATTCGGACGATTCACAGAGTTTTCCTTACTGTTGACTGGTGTGCGACGACCGCATGTGTAAATATCATTTTGATCTGTACCACGAAGTTGATCAATATGTCTTCTATAATACTTCCTCTGGAAAAGAATTTGATAGTGGACATCTCCCAAACGTTTGATCCTTTGCCTTTGCTAATGCGTGGATTTCCGGACAGAAAGTACACGTTTTGATCCTTTTCCAATTCCCTGTATTTACAGCTGCTCTTCATGAACTGTTTGGCTGTTACTTTACTACTAGTTTCTTGTGGGCGCACTAGATCTAAACATGTTCGTTACTGTCGTCCTAGGAACAACTGTGCTGGGGACTGACCCGTAGTCGAATGAGGTGCATTCCTGTACTGTCTCAGGAATTCGTTTAGATTCTATTTCAATATCATTTTCGTTGTACACATAGCCTTTAATGCAATCCTCACCGTTTGGACACTTAGCTCTGTTTTGCCATTAGTTGCTGAGAGGTAGAGGGCAGTAAATTTGTGTTACTTAACGCAAGTTCTTTGTATAAAATTCTTGAATTCAGCCGAAGAAAAATTCGTTCCATAATCGGAAACTACTATTAATGGTACTGCGTATGTAGCAAACACTTCATCTAGCTATGTAATCGTCGCAGCTGCGGTCATTGACTCGGTAACCTTTACCTCCAACCATTTAGAAAAGGCATCGCTAATGATGAGTAACATCATTCCCTCAAAGGGACCCGCATAAACTAGGTGCACTCATTCCCACGGAGCCTTGGGGTACTCCCAATGATGATTTGTGCACTTCTTCGGGACATTGGCATACTTTGCACATTTCTCGCAATCCCTCGCACTGCTCTCAATGTCTTTGTCAATGCCCGGTCAGTAAACGAAGGACCGGAGTATGCCTTTCATCTTAACCTCCCTAGATGGGCGCCATGCAAATCTTTCATTAAATCGAATTGTAGTTCATTTCAGGTGATTTGTAACCAGCTTTTGACAAACACTTTCCAATAACTTTGTAATCTTACCAAGATGTGGATCCTTAATTTGGCGAATCACGAAACTGTCATTACATATGACCTTATCAAAACTGAGCTTGTTCACTCTGTTGCCTGGAGTTACTCGCGACAAAAGATCGGCATTACTGTTTTCTTTCGAGGTTTTGTGGACCACTTCAAAATCGAAATTAGAAAGGAAATCGGCGTAGTTTCAGAGTCCAATGACGGGCATACAGGTACTTGAAAAACTTTTGGACAGCCCACACTATGGCCAGCGCCACTTTATCGATTTGTGAATATCGTTGCTCAGTCGCGTTCATGGTGCGGCGCGCATAAGCAATTGGACGATCCTGTCCATTAGAAAGGCGAAGCAAAAACTGAATTCAACAGCTCCTGGTTTATCGTACCTGTCCACTTCTGACACCAATATTGTATACTCAAAGTCTGGAGTTTTAATTTAATTCAGTTTGTTTCATAAAGAAAGATTGTGATGTACAAGTTACAAGAATAAACTATGGCCGGTTATTACATCTTTCGTACCTGTCCACTTCTGACACCAATATTGTATACTCAAAGTCTGGAGTTTTAATTTAATTCAGTTTGTTTCATTAAGAAAGATTGTGATGTACAAGTTACAAGAATAAACTATGGCCAACATCACTTTTTTATCCGATAGATAAAAAAGTGATGTTGTCGCACACATAAATCGTTTTTCGTTATTACAAGTCTCATTTAAATAAAAACTTTCCGATAAACAAAAGGCCAGACCATCTTCCCTTTATCTTTTAATGTAAAGTTTACTGAATTCATGTTGCCATATTTTATATTGATAATATGACAATAGCAGCAAAATATATTTAAATAAAGAAACGGATAACGCAAATCCTTTATTTTATATTGAAGAACTGAATTATAAATTTATTTCACGAAATTAATTACAAATTCGTTTTGTTTATTATTTTCAACCTAAAATGAAGACGCCGTTGTGAAAAAATGCGGTGACTACCAGCTACTTTTACAAAAAGCTTGCCATAACTCTGTAAGAAATGCAAATACTTTAAAGGAAAACTGTAATAATGGGAATTCAATAATGTGAACTTTATCCTTCAATTTTCCTAAAGTAAGGAATCAGAAAAGTGGGCTATAAAGGGAAGATATAAGTACGGGCCTATGAACTAATAACTAAAGAATACGGAATTGAGAATTTTAGTGAAAATAGGGTTGTCATCTGGCAGATAAAACAAAAGAGATGTCAATATCGAGTTTATATATACAACAATGATGCTGCAATAGTTTTAAAATTTTACTGCGTTCATTCTTTTTCACCATTAAGAACTTGTGCCCAAACGAAAGTTTTATAAACTTGGGGCAGAGTCGAAGAAAATGACTGTGGTTAGGATAAATGGGGCAATACGTGCCGTGGAGAAGGAGTGACAGATTTTAGGTTATGTACAAAAGACTTTTTATTGGTGTAATGAATAGGTCTCGAAAAGTTGGCCAAGATACTGCTGGTGGAGCACTGTTCTGCACAGACACCGGCAAAATAGATTCTCTTGATGGAAATCCTAGATATTGTGTCACATTAGAAATATCAGCTGAAACAATAGAACTTTCAGGAAGTGGTGATAAATGAGGACGTTTAGTAGGAGAGCAGCTTCCATTTTAATGATATTTTAGCCGAACAAGATGTCTGCTGATGGTGGTTAAACACCGAAGGTATGAAATTCAAGCTGCACTCTATTTGTTCTCAATTACATAAAAGCCATCAGACTGTGTAGTCTTTGACGTCTGGAGATAGATTATGCACTCATCGCAGGTGCACAATTCTTTGTCCCACAATTCCTTAATCTCTGAATTGCGAATCTCCAGATTGAACACAATTAATTTGGATTCGCCGATTTGTTCGAAATATGCAACTCTTTTGAGAACTGTGTCTACAAAACTCTACAAAACGGGTGAGAGGTGTAATCGACATTTTTAGCAAATCTACAAAAGAAACAAATATAAATAGAAGCTGGGCAAAAATAAATTTTGAACAATTACTCAGGAATCTGAACCATAAAATAATCAATACTAAAACACAAAAGTCTTAAAAAATGTTATCTAGGTGATAAGAATTAAATTAAAGCACAAACAAATAAGAGAAAATCCAAAAAAAAAAAAAACTTTCTATGGTCGATGAAACTACTATAATTAAGAACAAAATAAATAAAGTTTTGATTAAAATTGATCCAATATCACACAATTTACGAAATTTGCGATATGTTTCAAAGATTCATAAAAACGGTTTAACTTTACCATATTCAAAGCTAAACTTGGTCATTTTAATTTAAGTTTATGCCGAAAATAGGGTAAATTCTTCATAAAATGCTTAAAACCTACGGAAAGTTACAAATATTATAAGCAGCTATAAAATAATTATATAAACAATTAAGATAACAGTGAAAAAGCGAATGGTTTGAATTATTGTGTATAGCTAGAATATCGAAAAATAATTTCTAAACTGCAAAAAATTCACAAATCATCACTGTACCGAACCAACATTTGATATCGCACAAAAAGGAATAAAACACCAGCGACGTCGGCAGAGAAATGAATATGCGTAAGCAGCTACGCACCCGCACAACAAGCGACGCCACAAACGATCCAACAGTGAGAGTTGGAAATCAAAATAATTTGTTGTTATTTTTATTGTATATCAAACAAACACTAAAAAGGGCGCGTGAATGATGAAGTATTTTTGTTGCAATTTTTGGCAATGAAAATTCTCAAGTGAGTGTTGATGGATTACATGTGTGCTGTTATTGTATACTAGACACAAACAATTCACGTTAAAGGACTCAACCCTTGAAACACGAAGGGTGATAACAACAGCAAACGTTTGGTTGGTGAGAAATTGCACAACAAATAAACCAAACGACCAAATACAAAAAATGTGTATGTATGCTGTTATTACTTATGTGGTGGTGAAAATTTTTCTTTGAAATGAAAGTTAGAAACGAAAATAATAAATGAAACGGAGAAACGACGGATGATCAGTACAGAGAAAGCTAATTATTTTCATAACAAAAGAATTACTTGTTGTAGGGGAATGCACTTGATTAACACAAGAAGTGCTAATATAAGTCGACCAAATAACTTGTTTTCAAACGAAAGGCAAATGTATGATCGATGCAACGTAGGTTGAAATACAACGAATAATGTGTGGACAGTATTCTTTTAGCAATTACACGCACGTAGAAGAATTGAAATTCGACCAAAACTAAACAAATTTAATATGCACTAAGAAACGCGAGAAGCTCACTTCAAATATAAATCTAAATTTACATACCTGGTTCTTAGTGAAATATGTTGGTGATGATGACAGTAATCCAGTGATTTCGCCAAAAAGAGACAAAGAGAAAATTGTTGTTTTCCCGCACCAGTGGTAAGAGACTCTCTACAGTAGATGTAGCTATTCTTCAGAAGAAGAGGAGAATTTCTATTTTCCGACTCATGTAAAACTGTCCTTAATTACAAAAAAAATTCGAAAACTTAATTCCAGTACATCTTGCCAAATTAAAGATTCGTATCCTTATAAGTTATCACAGGCTGATCAGGCCATTTCTACAACGTCAGGAGGTATCCAATAGTCTACGTAGTTTAAAATCGATTAAATGTCTAGGACCGGATGGCATACCTAATATAATTCTTAAATATTGTTCAGAAACATTAGCACTTCCTTTAACTATATTGTTCAAATATTCACATAAATTTGGTCACCATTCTACTTTCTGGAAAAAAAATCTTATATTATACCTTTACATAAGTCTGATAGTCATACTAATGCGTCAAATTATAGAGGAATTGCAAAATTAAGTGTCATTCCAAAATCGTTGGAAAAATTAATTACTGCAGTAATTTCACTGAAAAAATCTTTATTGAGTCCATATCAGTATGGTTTTTATAGTGATCTTTGAACTACAACAAATCTTATACAATTTACGTCAACTATAGTAAAAGGATTTGTTCAGCGTACACAAACTGATACAATTTATACTAATTTTGGTAAAGCTTTTGATAGGGTTAACCATGAACTCCTAATATATAAATTAAATTATATAGGTTTCAACACAAACTTAGTCAAATGGATATCATCTTACCTCCAAGATAGATCACAACTAGTTTTGTTTAAAAGGTATCTATCCAAAACGATTAACGTTCCATCGGGTGTTCCGCAAGGAAGTCACCTTGGACCGGCCCACTTTCATTAATTAATCAACGATTTACCTAATTCCATAAATTACTCGAAATTGTTGATGTACGCAGATGTTGTTAATTTATTCATTTCCCAAAGAATTTTCTGATCCATATATAATATACGTCTCTTGTTAGACCTATATTAGAATACGGTTCTGTTGTATGGGATCCTCAATAAGCAATATACTCAGATAAAATAGAATCCGAGCGTCAGGGGTGGGAATGTGAGGCGTGGGAACGTTCGATAAAAAAAGAAACTAAAAAAAAAATAATTCAATCAACAGCCACCCATTCAGTCGGGATTCTTTTCTCACTTAAACATTTGGTCCTTCGAGCCGGATCGAGAATTGATCCAACAGCCAAACCATTCGCTTGATTTTCTTTTCTCGCTTACATTTGGCCCTTCGAGCCGAATACCGAATTGAAACTACATCGAAAGAATAGTTTCTTTCTTTTCTCACTTTTTATATTTGTTACTTCGAGCCAAATACTAAGAATGAAAGTACACCCTAACGAACCGGTTTTTTTTTTCGCCCTTTCACATATGGCCAATCGAGACTTCACTTGTTTATAAACTAGCGGCAGTGGTAGGAGACTCTCTGCAAGTAAATGTAAATGTAGCTATTCTTCAGAAAAAGAGGAGAATTTCTCCGTTGGGGAATTTTAAATGTAAGATCGTAGGGGTTTAAAAAAAAAAGCCCAAAAGAGGACAACAAAATTCGAAATAAACTAAAAAAAATTATATATATATATATATATATATATATATATATATATATATATATATATATATATATATATATATGTAGGGACGGGTTACGCAACCAGTACATTACGCAATAGACTAATTTAAGTGACAATTAAACATAGCTCAATGAGCATGACTACTCGACGCATAACTAAACATAGACGCATGCGATTTGACTAAGTTGCACTTAACGCCGTAAACAAGAAAACAAGACACAGTCGTTTAGAAGTATTGAAAGTGAAAAGAAGACGAACGGACACAGTCTTTCAGAAGAATTTGAAGTGAAAAGAAGTTTTAAAAGCAAGAACTTGCATTTATAAAGTTTAATAATAACAAGAAAATACTCGTGAAGTTTATTTTTTATTTCATGTTTAAAATAACTCTAAATTTACATCACATATTTTAAGAAAATCCCAATAAACAATAAAAACTAATGTTCATTAACATTCAACAAGGTGTTTTCTTCTGAATATTAAGGTAGCCAAACCTACATAATTGGGGGCTCGTCCTGTGCAAATAAGATGATGATTTATTAACATTTCAATTTAAATAAAAGTGATACTTGTGAATTTTGAAGAAGAGTTGTAATGAAAAGAGTTAAACATTGAAGTACAATTTAACTAACATATTACAAACACATAATTACTAAAGTGACTCAAAATTCTGATGCAATCATTAAATCGCCAAATTTCCTGATGCAAACATAAAGTGATGTAATTATGTAATGATCATATTTTCGGATGAAACAATGTAATGATCATTTAAGAAGTGAAGATTTTGGAACATCAAATAACCTGTGGACAAGGAAACAACAAGTGTGCGTAAATTGACTAGAACAGTACTGTTGAGTAAAGCAACAACAAATATTAGAAGCTTGAGTGTGCGGACGGCAATAACAATTTTTGCCCTGTGTTTGCTTGTGTAAAATTGGGGGAAAACAACAACACTAAGAAGCCTGAGTCTGTGCGCATAAACGAAAATTGTCAACCCGTTAGTTTGCTGATGCAATATTGACAAAAAAAAAAACAACAACAAAGAAGCCAACAACAACAAACACAAAAGTCTTAAAAAATGTTATCTAGGTGATAAGAATTAAATTAAAGCACAAACAAATGAGAGAAAATCCAAAAAAAAACTTCCTATGGTCGATGAAACTACTATAATTAAGAACAAAATAAATAAAGTTTTGATTAAAATTGCTCCAATATCACACAATTTACGAAATTTGCGATATGTTTCAAAGATTCATAAAAACGGTTTAACTTTACCATATTCAAAGCTAAACTTGGTCATTTTAATTTAAGTTTATGCCGAAAATAGGGTAAATTCTTCATAAAATGCTTAAAACCTACGGAAAGTTACAAATATTATAAGCAGCTATAAAATAATTATATAAACAATTAAGATAACAGTGAAAAAGCGAATGGTTTGAATTATTGTGTATAGCTAGAATACCTGCAATGAATTGCGATCGTAGGGTGGTCAGAGAACATAGATAAAAGGTTAAGAAACATTATCATGTGATCGTTTGACTTAATTTATGAACGTCTAAAAATAATTATATTAGAACAAGAAACCATGTGTAAGCAATTCAGCGGCCTTGTAGCTCTGCGGCATCGCAGATAGTAATCTAGTTTTAACGATTAGAAATTAGAAGCGGCCATAAAATCTATTTGTGTCCACTGATAATATGTACTGCTAAATATTTCTGCAAAAAGTGCTGAATTTACTCTCTACAGTAGATGTAGCTATTCTTCAGAAGAAGAGGAGAATTTCTATTTTCCGACTCATGTAAAACTGTCCTTAATTACCAAAAAAAATTTCGAAAACTTAATTCCAGTACATCTTGCCAAATTAAAGATTCGTATCCTTATAAGTTATCACAGGCTGATCAGGCCATTTCTACAACGTCAGGAGGTATCCAATAGTCTACGTAGTTTAAAATCGATATATATAATTCTTAAATATTGTTCAGAAACATTAGCACTTCCTTTAACTATATTGTTCAAATATTCACATAAATTTGGTCACCATTCTACTTTCTGGAAAAAAAATCTTATATTATACCTTTACATAAGTCTGATAGTCATACTAATGCGTCAAATTATAGAGGAATTGCAAAATTAAGTGTCATTCCAAAATCGTTGGAAAAATTAATTACTGCAGTAATTTCACTGAAAAAATCTTTATTGAGTCCATATCAGTATGGTTTTTATAGTGATCTTTGAACTACAACAAATCTTATACAATTTACGTCAACTATAGTAAAAGGATTTGTTCAGCGTACACAAACTGATACAATTTATACTAATTTTGGTAAAGCTTTTGATAGGGTTAACCATGAACTCCTAATATATAAATTAAATTATATAGGTTTCAACACAAACTTAGTCAAATGGATATCATCTTACCTCCAAGATAGATCACAACTAGTTTTGTTTAAAAGGTATCTATCCAAAACGATTAACGTTCCATCGGGTGTTCCGCAAGGAAGTCACCTTGGACCGGCCCACTTTCATTAATTAATCAACGATTTACCTAATTCCATAAATTACTCGAAATTGTTGATGTACGCAGATGTTGTTAATTTATTCATTTCCCAAAGAATTTTCTGATCCATATATAATATACGTCTCTTGTTAGACCTATATTAGAATACGGTTCTGTTGTATGGGATCCTCAATAAGCAATATACTCAGATAAAATAGAATCCGAGCGTCAGGGGTGGGAATGTGAGGCGTGGGAACGTTCGATAAAAAAAGAAACTAAAAAAAAAAAAATAATTCAATCAACAGCCACCCATTCAGTCGGGATTCTTTTCTCACTTAAACATTTGGTCCTTCGAGCCGGATCGATAATTGATCCAACAGCCAAACCATTCGCTTGATTTTCTTTTCTCGCTTACATTTGGCCCTTCGAGCCGAATACCGAATTGAAACTACATCGAAAGAATAGTTTCTTTCTTTTCTCACTTTTTATATTTGTTACTTCGAGCCAAATACTAAGAATGAAAGTACACCCTAACGAACCGGTTTTTTTTTTCGCCCTTTCACATATGGCCAATCGAGACTTCACTTGTTTATAAACTAGCGGCAGTGGTAAGAGACTCTCTGCAAGTAAATGTAAATGTAGCTATTCTTCAGAAAAAGAGGAGAATTTCTCTGTTGGGGAATTTTAAATGTAAGATCGTAGGGGTTTTAAAAAAAAGCCCAAAAGAGGACAACAAAATTCGAAATAAACTAAAAAAAATTATATATATATATATATATATATATATATATATATATATATATATATATATATATATATATATGTAGGGACGGGTTACGCAACCAGTACATTACGCAATAGACTAATTTAAGTGACAATTAAACATAGCTCAATGAGCATGACTACTCGACGCATAACTAAACATAGACGCATGCGATTTGACTAAGTTGCACTTAACGCCGTAAACAAGAAAACAAGACACAGTCGTTTAGAAGTATTGAAAGTGAAAAGAAGACGAACGGACACAGTCTTTCAGAAGAATTTGAAGTGAAAAGAAGTTTTAAAAGCAAGAACTTGCATCTATAAAGTTTAATAATAACAAGAAAATACTCGTGAAGTTTATTTTTTATTTCATGTTTAAAATAACTCTAAATTTACATCACATATTTTAAGAAAATCCCAATAAACAATAAAACTAATGTTCATTAACATTCAACAAGGTGTTTTCTTTTGAACATTAAGGTAGCCAAACCTACATAATTGGGGCTCGTCCTGTGCAAATAAGATGATGTAATTGGAGTTAACATGTGCGAACATTTAAATTTATTAACATTTCAATTTAAATAAAAGTGATACTTGTGAATTTTGAAGAAGAGTTGTAATGAAAAGAGTTAAACATTGAAATACAATTTAACTAACATATTACAAACACATAATTACTAAAGTGACTCAAAATTCTGATGCAATCATTAAATCGCTAAATTTCCTGATGCAAACATAAAGTGATGTAATTATGTAATGATCATATTTTCGGATGAAACAATGTAATGATCATTTAAGAAGTGAAGATTTTGGAACATCAAATAACCTGTGGACAAGGAAACAACAAGTGTGCGTAAATTGACTAGAACAGTATTGTTGAGTAAAGCAACAACAAATATTAGAAGCTTGAGTGTGCGGACGGCAATAACAATTTTTGCCCTGTGTTTGCTTGTGTAAAATTGGGGGAAAACAACAACACTAAGAAGCCTGAGTCTGTGCGCATAAACGAAAATTGTCAACCCTTAGTTTGCTGATGCAATGTTGACAAAAAAAACAACAACAAAGAAGCCTGAATGTGTGCGCATCAATTCTGTCAATCCCGTTAATTTTCTGATGAAATATTGTTAAAGAGTAACAACAACTGTAAGAAGCCTGAGTGTGCGAGTAACAACAAGAGCTATGAACCCTAAGTTTATGATACAATATCGGTGAACGCAACGACAGTTAGATAAGCAGAATTCTGGGAAGACAACTTTGTATGTATATTGTTTATGTTAATGCGTATGTTCTAAAAAAAGGTAGTCGCATTGAATTGTTTTTGTAAAATCAAATTTGATGTTTAATCATTGTTGTTCTTGTAATTTGACGGCAGCATAGAAGAGTTATTGTGATTTAAAATATGATTTAGCAAGTACAACAACCGCTTAGTAATCGATGCAGCAAATTGATGTTTCAAACGTGATTATGCTTATAGCAAATACAGCAACAAATTTTAACAGGTGGTGTTCTAAAAAGCTTTTGAGATTAATTAGCACACTTGCCAGGATGTAAACAATGTTAGAGAAATTGTAATAACAACAGCAACGAGATGACGTCAATGTAATGTTAAATATGACGGATTGCAGCTAAAGCTTTTTGACACTGTGATGCTTGTACAAATCACACAGCAAAAGGAAGACCAGGAGAAAAACAAAAATGGTTATTTCTTTTATTTGTTTTGCAAAAAAACAACTCTTTGCGCCGAAAAACTGCCAATTTGGATGGTAATCAGGGGAATTTTCTGCGTAATAATTTCATTCTAATGTAACTTCAGTCGGTTTCTTTCTTTTTCGTAGAGAATCAGGCGGAGACTGCAAGAACTGATCTTGTTTTATCTAACATTTCCTTGTATTTTTCAAATCTATCAGCCAATGAGCGGAATTCAGTGCTTATATCTTGTAATTCGGTACGAGTATTCTTGAAGAATTTGTAAAATTCGGCATCTAATACCCTACATTTGGTGCAGCACCAGCGTAGACCCTTATTTTCCCTTAAATTATCAGCGGTTCGTGGTGATAGTTGGATACACCTCACGTGATATAAATCCAGACATAGCCAACAGGATACCATTGGTTCATCAAAAACTAATTGTTTACAATTGATCATAGAACAATTCATTATTGGGATTTAAAATATGATTTAGCAAGTACAACAACCGCTTAGTTATCGATGCAGCAAATTGATGTTTCAAACGTAATTATGCTTATAGCAAATACAGCAACAAATTTTAACAGGTGGTGTTCTAAAAAGCTTTTGAGATTAATTAGTCAACGGCAATTAAAACAAGAAATTTATCGTTTCTTGAGAGCGAGTTATAAATACGACCGAACAGTAGGATAGCTACAGTGCTTCATGTTTAAATCTATTAAAATATCATAAAATTTATCAATTACATATACTAGATCTTTTTATATATATACCAGGCACCAGTGGTAAGAGACTCTCTACAAATAAATGTAAATGTTGCTTTTCTTCAGAAAAAGAGTGAGTGCGGGTGAGGCGCTGGGAAAATCTAACTAAAGATAAATATTTGAAAATGATCAGTCTCCCAGCTGCGATAAGACATCATATGTGAAGAATTCAGTGATCTTGTGCGCTGTCGCATACGATAATGTGTAAGATAATAAAGGTCATGACTCACACACAAAGTATCGGTGTGTACAGTGGATAACCAAGACCACAGGATTTCAGTAAAGCTTTTGATAGGGTTCATGGTTAACTCCTAATATACAAATTAAATTATATGGGTTTCAACACAAACTAAGTCAAATGGATATCATCTTACTTACAAGATAGGTCACAACTATTTTTTTTTTTAAAGGTTATCTATCCAAAACGATTAACCTTCCGTCGGTTGTTCAGCAAGAAAGTCACCTTGGACCGGTCCTCATTCTTTTATTTATCAACGATTTACCTAATTCCATAAATTACTCGAAATTGTTAATGTACGCAGATGATATGGGATCCTCAATATGCAATATACTCAGATAAAATAGAATCATTCCCACCCCTGACGCTAGGATTCTATTTTATCTGAGTATATTGCATATTGAGGATCCCATACAACAGAACCGTATTCTAATATAGGTCTAACAAGAGACGTAAATAACTGTTTTGTTTTATATGGATCAGAAAATTCTTTGGCCCACCGTTTAACAAAACCTAAAACACCATTTGCTTTATTTACCATTGTTATTACATGGCTATTAAAATTTAATTTTGGATCCATCAAGAGGCCTAGATCGATAAATGAATCTACAGTTGATAATTAATGACCGTCAACATTATATTGCAATACCAGAGAAGAACATCTGGAGAAGCACATATGCTTACATTTGCTTAAATTTAACTCCATACAATTTAACCTGCACCATTGAAAAGGCTGTCTAAATGGTTTTGAAATAAACTAGCTTGTTTATCAAAATTATGTTAAATGAATAATTTAAAATCATCTGCGTAAATTAACAATTTCGAGTAATTTATTTATTAGGTAAATCGTTGATAAATAAAAGAAAGAGGACCGGTCCAAGGTGACTTCCTTGCTGAACAACCGATGGAAGGTTAATCGTTTTGGATAGATATCCTTCAAACAAAATTAGTTGTGATCTATCTTGTAAGTAAGATGATATCCATTTGACTAAGTTTGTGTTGAAACCCATATAATTTAATTTGTATATTGGGAGTTAACCATGAACCCTATCGAAAGCTTTACTGAAATCAGTATAAATTGTTTCAGTTTGTTTACGCTGAACAAATCCGGTCATTACTTTTATTATTGAAAGACCACTACGAAAACCATGCTGATATGGACTCAATATAGATTGAATATTCTGTAAAATTACTGCAGTAATTAATTTTTCGAACAATTTAGGAATGGCACTTAATTTTGCAATTCCTCTATAATTTGATACATTAGTAAGACTACCAGACTTATGTAAAGGTATAATATAAGATTTTTTCTAGAAAGTAGGAAAGTGACCAAATTTATGTGAATAATTAAACAATATAGTTAAAGGAAGTGCTAATGTTTCCGAACAATATTTAAGAATTATATTAGGTATGCCATCCGGTCCTGGACATTTAATAGATTTTAAACTACGTAGACTATTGGACACCTCCTGACGTCGTAGAAATGGCATACAAATTTGATCAGCCTGTGATAACTTATAAGGATACGAATCTTTAATTTGGCAAGATGTACTGGAATAGGTTGCGGCAAAAAAAAAAAATCTGAAACATTCAGCAATACTGTGCCTGTGACAAATTCTTTATTGTTATATTTCAATACTGAGGGTTTTGAGGAAAATTTTCGTTTTAGATTAACAAAATCGAAAAAAGTTTTAGGATTGGATTTAAAATTATTTTTAATCTAGACTGGGAAAAGATTATATAATCTACGAGACTCTAGTGTATATTTAGATCTAGCAACAGAGTAATTAGTATAGTCTATTGTTAAGCCTGATTTTTTACATTTACGAAAAAGCTTATTTTTAGAATTTTTTAAACTTGATAACTCAGGGGTTATCCATGGATATTTATTTGAATTTTTAACTCTAGTGGTTGGAACACATTCCAGCTTAAGTCTATTTAAAATATAATAATACAATTTATCAATTACATATTCTAGATCTTTATGGATGTTATACAGGCAGACAAAAAACCAATTTACGGAGAAAATGAGGGTATTAAGTTTTCGAAAATTTGTTTTTTGTAATTAAGGACAGTTTTAAATGAGTCGGACTGACTTTCTTCCAATACATAACAGTGAGGCATGGAGATATATAGAGTTGGATGGTATATATATTCAGGAGTGCATATTTGAGGAATTCTGAATATATCACGAATTTTGCCGAGGGAATTTTTCACACTGTTTATTTGATAAAGATTTAAGTCACAAAAAATATTTATAACATCAAATATATTCTGGGTACTGTTCATTTCGGATGGCTAATTTTATTGTGAAAATATTTTTCTTAAGAACTACAAAGACTAATTTAACTTAACCTAATCAGAGCCACACAATTATTGTATCTATTGTTAGATTTAATAGGGAACATTATATGACTGCCTGTCTCTTCATTCTAGTGGTCTTGGTTATCCACTGTACTCACCGATACTTTGTGTGTGAGTCATGACCTTTATTATCTTAAACATTATCGTATGCGACAGCGCACAAGATCACTGAATTCTTCACACATGATGTCTCATCGCAGCTGGGAGACTGATCACTTTCAAATATTAATCTTTAGTTCGATTTTCCCAGCGCTTCACCCGCACTCAAAAGTATTTACTATTAGTTGTGTTGCTTGATTCAGCCCCATGGGGGTCAATACATCTGTCGAGCATTCAAGCTTGCTTCCTGTTATCCTTTTGGCAAATCGCAGGACATAACGGACGTAATTGCTAACACTCTAGATTTAGTCTTAAGGTCAATATCAGTTCGATTTTCTCCATTCTTTGAGAAAGTCTGCGGCCAGAGATATTCATTTCCCCGTAGAAATGTGGGTCCATAAAACCATGTCATACACCCTGACAGTCGATCCGGTTTCATGCCGCTGAATATGAAATTACAGGTCACTTAGCGATCTGCATTGTGTATTTTTAACCTTGTTGGAAACGAACGTCTTCAGTGTTGTGGGTTCGCAATTGATCCAATACAATGCCAGGAATAACAAAATTCCCCAGAGTTTTTGTTTGAGACGATGTGTAGGAGATAGGGTAAGGGTAATTCGCGGGTGTGGTGAAAGGTAAAAAGAGAGACGAATATAAGAGATAAAACACAGAAATGTAATTAGTATTAATTCAATATAAATCGATGGTTTGTTGGAGCTTCTTTCCATTCTCAAAAACGAATTACCTTAAGTAATTGGGGAGACGAAAGAGGCCCTGCGCCTTTGCTTTCGTTTCTAGTAGAGAAGTAATCGCTGAGGATATCATGTCTATCTACATCACATAAACAAGTACAGACAAGTGAACGCAGGAATTCCTTGTCCTTTTTTATTACAACTACTTCCAATGCCCAACAGCGATCCGCTCACTACGGTGTCCGCCAAGGGATGCAATTGTGACAATCAGCATCCGTGACTGACGGAAATAGGGAACAGGTCGTGGAACGGATTGAACTTATACATTGCGGCCTCCTTGCTGGGACCACGAGACTAGCAATTAAAACAAATTCATTTTAAGTTAGGTAACAAAGTAAATTCAGATTCCTAAGTGAGCGATAAAAGCTTTAGAAATTATCGATAGATTCGGTTTACTATTTCAGTGTTTAGTGCAAGTGATTACTTTCAACAAATTTAGATTTTAAAGGTTCCGATTGGTCGAGTTCAATGTTGGGCGCATGTGATTATATCAACAAATTTCGATTTTATTGGAAACTAAAGTTTTCTTATTTGTTGGTTTTCAATCTATATGCGAGATTATGTTACAGTTGAGGGGGAACTGAGCTGGTGAGAATGTACTCAAAAATTGATTTTTGAGCAAGCAACGAGTTTAAAACAATTTTGTGCGACTCAGGTTCGATTAGCAAGTCTAGTGGGCTGTCATCGAATGAATCCGCTAATTCAAGATTAGGAATTCGAGTCTTTAAATTACAAAAAGATGGTGACGAGAACAACGTCCAATTAACTTTAGACAAGATTAAAGCTTTTGTTTCAACAATTCTGGATTCATTTTTATGGGGAAGCAACATAAGAGAACAAACTTCTCTTGGTGCAACAGTTTTAGAGCGAGTAAATATACGAACTTTATCTTTAAGCTTCTTACTAACAATTGATGCTTTAGAAGAAGGATCTAGAATAGCTCGCGCAGTGTACGATTTGCCGTTATGAACTATGTTGACAACTGCAGTTCCCAAAATCACATTATCTTCGATGGTGTAGGGAGGCTGGGTGTTAAAATCATTTTTAGCAGAAGGTGGGTGCGTTTTAGAATGCTTAGGACCTCGACTTTTGTTCCTCGTAAAGCTCGAAGTAGGTGAACCTCGACTTTTGGCTTTGGTAAACGTCGGAAGTAATTTCTTAGAATTCAAAACGAGATTTTGGGCAGACTTGCAAAACAGGGAAGATTTTTAACCTTTAAAATTGGTGGAAACAAGAGATGGGTTTGAGCATGATTATTGTATACTCAAAGTCTGGAATTTTAATTTAATTCTGTTTATTTCATAAAGAAAGGTTGTGATGTACAAGTTACAAGAGTAAACTATGAACTAATAACTACAGAATGTTACTGAAGAAAGAGTTGCTGATAAAATAAAAGTGATGCCAATATCGAGTTTATATACAACAATGACGCTGCAATAATTTTACAGTTTTGTGACATGGCCAAGTGAGAGACAATTTATACTGCGTTCATTCTTTTTCACCATTAAGAACTTGTGCCCGAGCGAAAGTTTTATAAACTTGCCGTTGAGAAGGAGTAACAAATTTTGGGTTATGTACAAAAGACTTTTTATCTAAAACATGCTTGGACGCGAACGATCTAGCGGAGGAGCAATAAGGTGGAGCACTCTTTGATGACAACGATTTCTTTGCAGGTCTTGGAGGGTTAACAATCTTTGGGCCCGGATTTCTTCGCATTTGTTGAATACATTGCAAAGTTTGTATTCTTTTTGTAAGGACAGCATCAAGTATCTCCAAGAAGGCAACAACGACTTATTTTTGGAAC
This sequence comes from Musca domestica, assembly GCF_030504385.1. NCBI lineage: Eukaryota > Metazoa > Arthropoda > Insecta > Diptera > Muscidae > Musca > Musca domestica. Next base: position 692,683 of record NW_026712439.1, read on the forward strand.
TTTGCTCCCACAGATTTAAAGTTAATTTTCTCAAAGTTAAAGTCTCAAAGTTTAAAAGAGTAATATCGAACAGGCATTTTGTGTGACAATCGCTTATTATACGCATCCAAAAAAGCTTTCCACGCCAAGTGGAAACTACAATTTGTGTGTTGAATCTGCAAACAATTTCGCAAGCCTCGCCGGTAGACTTCTGTTTAAGATGATAGAGACGTTCTATATTTGAGAGGCGTGTATTATTTACAAACAGGGTGGTGAATAGGTCTCGAAAAGTTGGCCAAGATACAAAGTCGCCAGCAAAGACTTCTATATCAAGGGGAGGTAAGGTTAAACTATTGTAATCGAAAGGTGAATTGGAGCAACTTTTATTGTAAGGAGATTCGAAGGAACCATGAACGGATGGAGTAGTGTTCTGCACAGACACCGGAAAAATAGATTCCCTTGACGGAAATCCTAGATATTGTGTAACATTAGAAATATCAGCTGAAATAATAGAATTTTCCAGGAAGTGGTGATAAATGTGGACGTTTAGTAGGAGAGCAGCTTTCATTTTAACGATATTTTAGCCGAACAAGATGCCTGTTGATGGTGGTTAAACACCGAAGGTATGCAATGCAAGCTGCACTGTATTTGTTCTCAATGACATAAAAGCCATCAGACTGTGTAGTCTTTGACGTCTGGAGATAGATTATGCACTCATCGCAGGTGCACAATTCTTTGTCCCACAATTCCTTAATCTCTGAATTGCGAATCTCCAGATTGAATACAATTAATTTGGATTCGCCGATTTATTCGAAATATGCAACTCTTTTAAGAACTGTGTCTACAAAACGGGTGAGAGGTGTAATCGACATTTTTAGCAAATCTTACAAAAGAAACAAATATAAATAGAAGCTGGGCAAAAATAAATTTTGAAAAATTACTCAGGGATCTGAACCATAAAATAATCAATACTAAAACACAAAAGTCTTAAAAAATGTTATCTAGGTGATAAGAATTAAATTAAAGCACAAACAAATGAGAGAAAATCCAAAAAAAAACTTCCTATGGTCGATGAAACTACTATAATTAAGAACAAAATAAATAAAGTTTTGATTAAAATTGCTCCAATATCACACAATTTACGAAATTTGCGATATGTTTCAAAGATTCATAAAAACGGTTTAACTTTACCATATTCAAAGCTAAACTTGGTCATTTTAATTTAAGTTTATGCCGAAAATAGGGTAAATTCTTCATAAAATGCTTAAAACCTACAGAAAGTTACAAATATTATAAGCAGCTATAAAATAATTATATAAACAATTAAGATAACAGTGAAAAAGCGAATGGTTTGAATTATTGTGTATAGCTAGAATACCTGCAACGAATTGCGATCGTAGGGTGGTCAGAGAACATAGATAAAAGGTTAAGAAACATTATCATGTGATCGTTTGACTTAATTTATGAACGTCTAAAAATAATTATATTAGAACAAGAAACCATGTGTAAGCAATTCAGCGGCCTTGTAGCTCTGCGGCATCGCAGATAGTAATCTAGTTTTAACGATTAGAAATTAGAAGCGGCCATAAAATCTATTTGTGTGCACTGATAATATGTACTGCTAAATATTTCTGCAAAAAGTGCTGAATTTACGGTGAATTTGTCTACAAATTCCAAAAACCCTACTAACACTTGATAATATTTCAGTAAATTATCGGAAAATAATTTCTTAACCAAATTGCAAAAAAATTAACAAATCCCCACGGTACCGAACCAACAACGGTTATCGCACTAAGTGGAATAAAACACAAGCGAAGTCGGCAGAGAAATGAATATGCGTAAGCAGCTACGCACCCGCACAACAAGCGACGCCACAAACGATCCAACAGTGAGAGTTGGAAATCAAAATAATTTGTTGTTATTTTTATTGTATATCAAACAAACACTAAAAAGGGCGCGTGAATGATGAAGTATTTTTGTTGCAATTTTTGGCAATGAAAATTCTCAAGTGAGTGTTGATGGATTACATGTGTGCTGTTATTGTATACTAGACACAAACAATTCACGTTAAAGGACTCAACCCTTGAAACGCGAAGGGTGATAACAACAGCAAACGTTTGGTTGGTGAGAAATTGCACAACAAATAAACCAAACGACCAAATACAAAAAATGTGTATGTAAGCTATTATTACTTATGTGGTGGTGAAAACTTTTCTTTGAAATGAAAGTTAGAAACGAAAATAATAAATGAAACGGAGAAACGACGGATGATCAGTACAGAGAAAGCTAATTATTTTCATAACAAAAGAATTACTTGTTGTAGGGGAATGCACTTGATTAACACAAGAAGTGCCAATATAAGTCGACAAAATAACTTGTTTTCAAACGAAAGGCAAATGTATGATCGACACAACGTAGGTTGAAATACAACGAATAACGTGTTGACTGTATTCTTTTAGCAATTACACGCACGTAGAAGAATTGAAATTCGACAAAAACTAAACAAATTTAATATGCATTAAGAAACGCGAGAAGCTCACTTCAAATATAAATCTAAATTTACATATCTGGTTCTTAGTGAAATATGTTGGTGATGATGACAGTAATCCAGTGATTTCTCCAAAAAGAGACAAAGAGAAAATTGTTGTTTTCCCGCACCAGTGGTAAGAGACTCTCTACAGTAGATGTAGCTATTCTTCAGAAGAAGAGGAGAATTTCTATTTTCCGACTCATGTAAAACTGTCCTTAATTACCAAAAAAATTTCGAAAACTTAATTCCAGTACATCTTGCCAAATTAAAGATTCGTATCCTTATAAGTTATCACAGGCTGATCAGGCCATTTCTACAACGTCAGGAGGTATCCAATAGTCTACGTAGTTTAAAATCGATATATATATATATATAATTCTTAAATATTGTTCAGAAATATTAGCACTTCCTTTAACTATATTGTTCAAATATTCACATAAATTTGGTCACCATTCTACTTTCTGGAAAAAAAATCTTATATTATACCTTCACATAAGTCTGATAGTCATACTAATGCGTCAAATTATAGAGGAATTGCAAAATTAAGTGTCATTCCAAAATCTTTGGAAAAATTAATTACTGCAGTAATTTCACTGAAAAAATCTTTATTGAGTCCATATCAGCATGGTTTTCATAGTGATCTTTGAACTACAACAAATCTTATACAATTTACGTCAACTGTAGTAAAAGGATTTGTTCAGCGTACACAAACTGATACAATTTATACTAATTTTGGTAAAGCTTTTGATAGGGTTAACCATGAACTCCTAATATATAAATTAAATTATATAGGTTTCAACACAAACTTAGTCAAATGGATATCATCTTACCTCCAAGATAGATCACAACTAGTTTTGTTTAAAAGGTATCTATCCAAAACGATTAACGTTCCATCGGGTGTTCCGCAAGGAAGTCACCTTGGACCGGCCTACTTTCATTAATTAATCAACGATTTACCTAATTCCATAAATTACTCGAAATTGTTGATGTACGCAGATGTTGTTAATTTATTCATTTCCCAAAGAATTTTCTGATCCATATATAATATACGTCTCTTGTTAGACCTATATTAGAATACGGTTCTGTTGTATGGGATCCTCAATAAGCAATATACTCAGATAAAATAGAATCCGAGCGTCAGGGGTGGGAATGTGAGGCGTGGGAACGTTCGATAAAAAAAGAAACTAAAAAAAATAATTCAATCAACAGCCACCCATTCAGTCGGGATTCTTTTCTCACTTAAACATTTGGTCCTTCGAGCCGGATCGAGAATTGATCCAACAGCCAAACCATTCGCTTGATTTTCTTTTCTCGCTTACATTTGGCCCTTCGAGCCGGATACAGAATTGAAACTACATCGAAAGAATAGTTTCTTTCTTTTCTCACTTTTTATATTTGTTACTTCGAGCCAAATACTAAGAATGAAAGTACACCCTAACGAACCGGTCGTATTCTTTTCTCGCCCTTTCACATATGGCCAATCGAGACTTCACTTGTTTATAAACTAGCGGCAGTGGTAAGAGACTCTCTGCAAGTAAATGTAAATGTAGCTATTCATATGGCCAATCGAGACTTCACTTGTTTATAAACTAGCGGCAGTGGTAAGAGACTCTCTGCAAGTAAATGTAAATGTAGCTATTCTTCAGAAAAAGAGGAGAATTTCTCCGTTGGGGAATTTTAAATGTAAGATCGTAGGGGTTTTTAAAAAAAGCCTAAAAGAGGACAACAAAATTCGAAATAAACTAAAAATATATATATATATATATATATATATATATATATATATATATATATATATATATATGTAGGGACGGGTTACGCAACCAGTACATTACGCAATAGACTAATTTAAGTGACAATTAAACATAGCTCAATGAGCATTTATAAAGTTTAATAATAACAAGAAAATACTCGTGAAGTTTATTTTTTATTTCATGTTTAAAATAACTCTAAATATACATCACATATTTTAAGAAAATCCCAATAAACAATAAAAACTAATGTTCATTAACATTCAACAAGGTGTTTTCTTTTGAATATTAAGGTAGCAAAACCTACATAATTGGGGGCTCGTCCTGTGCAAATAAGATGATGTAATTGGAGTTAACATGTGCGAACATTTAAATTTATTAACATTTCAATTTAAATAAAAGTGATACTTGTGAATTTTGAAGAAGAGTTGTAATGAAAAGAGTTAAACATTGAAGTACAATTTAACTAACATATTACAAACACATAATTACTAAAGTGACTCAAAATTCTGATGCAATCATTAAATCGCCAAATTTCCTGATGCAAACATAAAGTGATGTAATTATGTAATGATCATATTTTCGGATGAAACAATGTAATGATCATTTAAGAAGTGAAGATTTTGGAACATCAAATAACCTGTGGACAAGGAAACAACAAGTGTGCGTAAATTGACTAGAACAGTACTGTTGAGTAAAGCAACAACAAATATTAGAAGCTTGAGTGTGCGGACGGCAATAACAATTTTTGCCCTGTGTTTGCTTGTGTAAAATTGGGGGAAAACAACAACACTAAGAAGCCTGAGTCTGTGCGCATAAACGAAAATTGTCAACCCGTTAGTTTGCTGATGCAATATTGACAAAAAAAAAAAAACAACAACAAAGAAGCCAACAACAACAAACACAAAAGTCTTAAAAAATGTTATCTAGGTGATAAGAATTAAATTAAAGCACAAACAAATGAGAGAAAATCCAAAAAAAACTTCCTATGGTCGATGAAACTACTATAATTAAGAACAAAGTAAATAAAGTTTTGATTAAAATTGATCCAATATCACACAATTTACGAAATTTGCGATATGTTTCAAAGATTCATAAAAACGGTTTAACTTTACCATATTCAAAGCTAAACTTGGTCATTTTAATTTAAGTTTATGCCGAAAATAGGGTAAATTCTTCATAAAATGCTTAAAACCTACGGAAAGTTACAAATATTATAAGCAGCTATAAAATAATTATATAAACAATTAAGATAACAGTGAAAAAGCGAATGGTTTGAATTATTGTGTATAGCTAGAATACCTGCAACGAATTGCGATCGTAGGGTGGTCAGAGAACATAGATAAAAGGTTAAGAAACATTATCATGTGATCGTTTGACTTAATTTATGAACGTCTAAAAATAATTATATTAGAACAAGAAACCATGTGTAAGCAATCGCAGATAGTAATCTAGTTTTAACGATTAGAAATTAGAAGCGGCCATAAAATCTATTTGTGTGCACTGATAATATGTATGTAGTTTAAAATCGATATATATAATTCTTAAATATTGTTCAGAAACATTAGCACTTCCTTTAACTATATTGTTCAAATATTCACATAAATTTGGTCACCATTCTACTTTCTGGAAAAAAAATCTTATATTATACCTTCACATAAGTCTGATAGTCATACTAATGCGTCAAATTATAGAGGAATTGCAAAATTAAGTGTCATTCCAAAATCGTTGGAAATATTAATTACTGCAGTAATTTCACTGAAAAAATCTTTATTGAGTCCATATCAGCATGGTTTTCATAGTGATCTTTGAACTACAACAAATCTTATACAATTTACGTCAACTGTAGTAAAAGGATTTGTTCAGCGTACACAAACTGATTCAATTTATACTAATTTTGGTAAAGCTTTTGATAGGGTTAACCATGAACTCCTAATATATAAATTAAATTATATAGGTTTCAACACAAACTTAGTCAAATGGATATCATCTTACCTCCAAGATAGATCACAACTAGTTTTGTTTAAAAGGTATCTATCCAAAACGATTAACGTTCCATCGGGTGTTCCGCAAGGAAGTCACCTTGGACCGGCCCACTTTCATTAATTAATCAACGATTTACCTAATTCCATAAATTACTCGAAATTGTTGATGTACGCAGATGTTGTTAATTTATTCATTTCCCAAAGAATTTTCTGATCCATATATAATATACGTCTCTTGTTAGACCTATATTAGAATACGGTTCTGTTGTATAGGATCCTCAATAAGCAATATACTCAGATGTGAGGCGTGGGAACGTTCGATAAAAAAAGAAACTAAAAAAAAAAATAATTCAATCAACAGCCACCCATTCAGTCGGGATTCTTTTCTCACTTAAACATTTGGTCCTTCGAGCCGGATCGAGAATTGATCCAACAGCCAAACCATTCGCTTGATTTTCTTTTCTCGCTTACATTTGGCCCTTCGAGCCGAATACCGAATTGAAACTACATCGAAAGAATAGTTTCTTTCTTTTCTCACTTTTTATATTTGTTACTTCGAGCCAAATACTAAGAATGAAAGTACACCCTAACGAACCGGTTTTTTTTTCGCCCTTTCACATATGGCCAATCGAGACTTCACTTGTTTATAAACTAGCGGCAGTGGTAAGAGACTCTCTGCAAGTAAATGTAAATGTAGCTATTCTTCAGAAAAAGAGGAGAATTTCTCCGTTGGGGAATTTTAAATGTAAGATCGTAGGGGTTTTAAAAAAAAAAGCCCAAAAGAAGACAACAAAATTCGAAATAAACTAAAAAAAATTATATATATATATATATATATATATATATATATATATATATATATATATATATATATATATATATATATATATATATGTAGGGACGGGTTACGCAACCAGTACATTACGCAATAGACTAATTTAAGTGACAATTAAACATAGCTCAATGAGCATGACTACTCGACGCATAACTAAACATAGACGTATGCGATTTGACTAAGTTGCACTTAACGCCGTAAACAAGAAAACAAGACACAGTCGTTTAGAAGTATTGAAAGTGAAAAGAAGACGAACGGACACAGTCTTTCAGAAGAATTTGAAGTGAAAAGAAGTTTTAAAAGCAAGAACTTGCATCTATAAAGTTTAATAATAACAAGAAAATACTCGTGAAGTTTATTTTTTATTTCATGTTTAAAATAACTCTAAATTTACATCACATATTTTAAGAAAATCCCAATAAACAATAAAAACTAATGTTCATTAACATTCAACAAGGTGTTTTCTTTTGAATATTAAGGTAGCCAAACCTACATAATTGGGGACTCGTCCTGTGCAAATAAGATGATGATTTATTAACATTTCAATTTAAATAAAAGTGATACTTTTGAATTTTGAAGAAGAGTTGTAATGAAAAGAGTTAAACATTGAAGTACAATTTAACTAACATATTACAAACACATAATTACTAAAGTGACTCAAAATTCTGATGCAACCATTAAATCGCCAAATTTCCTGATGCAAACATAAAGTGATGTAATTATGTAATGATCATATTTTCGCATGAAACAATGTAATGATCATTTAAGAAGTGAAGATTTTGGAACATCAAATAACCTGTGGACAAGGAAACAACAAGTGTGCGTAAATTGACTAGAACAGTACTGTTGAGTAAAGCAACAACAAATATTAGAAGCTTGAGTGTGCGGACGGGAATAACAATTTTTGCCCTGTGTTTGCTTGTGTAAAATTGGGGGAAAACAACAACACTAAGAAGCCTGAGTCTGTGCGCATAAACGAAAATTGTCAACCCGTTAGTTTGCTGATGCAATATTGACAAAAATAAAACAACAACAAAGAAGCCTGAATGTGTGCGCATCAATTCTGTCAATCCCGTTAATTTTCTGATGAAATATTGTTAAAGAGCAACAACTACTGTAAGAAGCCTGAGTGTGCGAGTAACAACAAGAGCTATGAACCCTAAGTTTATGATGCAATATCGGTGAAAGCAACGACAGTTAGATAAGCAGAATTCTGGGACAGACAACTTTGTATGTATGTTGTTTATGTTAATGAGTATGTTCTAAGAAAAGGTAGTCGCATTGAATTGTTTTTGTAAAATCAAATTTGATGTTTAATCATTTTTGTTGCTGTAGTTTAACGGCAGCATAGAAGTACACCCTAACGAACCGGTACACCCTAACGAACCGGTCGTATTCTTTTCTCGCCCTTTCACATATGGCCAATCGAGACTTCACTTGTTTATAAACTTGCGGCAGTGGTAAGAGACTCAAGTAAATGTAAATGTAGCTATTCTTCAGAAAAAGAGGAGAATTTCTCTGTTGGGGAATTTTAAATGTAAGACCGTAGTGGTTTTTTAAAAAAAAGCCCAAAAGAGGACAACAAAATTCGCAATAAACTAAAAAAAAATTATACATATATATATATGTAGGGACGGGTTACGCAACCGGTATATTACGCAATAGACTAATTTAAGTGACAATTAAACATAGCTCAATGAGCATGACTACTCGACGCATAACTAAACATAGACGCATGCGATTTGACTAGGTTGCACTTAACGCCGTAAACAAGAAAACAAGACAGTCGTTTAGAAGTATTGAAAGTGAAAAGAAGACGAACCGACACAGTCTTTCAGAAGAATTTGAAGTGAAAAGAAGTTTTAAAAGCAAATGTGGACGTTTAGTAGGAGAGCAGCTTTCATTTTAATGATATTTTAGCCGAACAAGATGCCTGTTGATGGTGGTTAAACACCGAAGGTATGCAATACAAGCTGCACTGTATTTGTTCTCAATGACATAAAAGCCATCAGACTATGTAGTCTTTGACGTCTGGAGATAGATTATGCACTCATCGCAGGTGCACAATTCTTTGTCCCACAATTCCTTAATCTCTGAATTGAATCCAGATTGAATACAATTAATTTGGATTCGCCGATTTGTTCGAAATATGCAACTCTTTTAAGAACTGTGTCTACAAAACTCTACAAAACGGGTGAGAGGTGTAATCGACATTTTTAGCAAATCTTACAAAAGAAACAAATATAAATAGAAGCTGGGCAAAAATAAATTTTGAAAAATTACTCAGGAATCTGAACCATAAAATAATCAATACTAAAACACAAAAGTCTTAAAAAATGTTATCTAGGTGATAAGAATTAAATTAAAGCACAAACAAATGAGAGAAAATCCAAAAAAAAACTTCCTATGGTCGATGAAACTACTATAATTAAGAACAAAGTAAATAAAGTTTTGATTAAAATTGATCCAATATCACACAATTTACGAAATTTGCGATATGTTTCAAAGATTCATAAAAACGGTTTAACTTTACCATATTCAAAGCTAAACTTGGTCATTTTAATTTAAGTTTATGCCGAAAATAGGGTAAATTCTTCATAAAATGCTTAAAACCTACGGAAAGTTACAAATATTACAAGCAGCTATAAAATAATTATATAAACAATTAAGATAACAGTGAAAAAGCGAATGGTTTGAATTATTGTGTATAGCTAGAATACCTGCAACGAATTGCGATGGTGGTCAGAGAACATAGATAAAAGGTTAAGAAACATTATCATGTGATCGTTTGACTTAATTTATGAACGGTCTAAAAATAATTATATTCAAAATAATTTGTTGTTATTTTTATTGTACATCAAACAAACGCTTAAAATGGCGCGTGAATGATGAAGTATTTTTGTTGCAATTTTTGGCAATGAAAATTCTCAAATGAGAGTTGATTGATTACATGTGTGCTGTTATTGTATATTAGAAACAACAATTCACGTTAAAGGACTCAACCTTTGAAATGTGAAGGGTGATAACAACAGCAAACGTTTGGTTAGTGAGAAATTGCACAACAAATAAACCAAACGACCAAATATAAAAGAATGTGTATGGTTGCTGTTATTAATGAAAGTTAGAAACGAAAATAATAAATGAAACGGAAAAACGGCGCATGATCAGTACAAAGAAAACTAATTATTTTCGCAACAACAGAATAACTTGTTGTTGATTAACACAAGAAGTGTTAATATAAGTCGACCAAATAACTTCTTTTCAAACGAAAGGCAAATGTATTATCGACGCAACGTAGGTTGAAATACAACGAATTTGTGGACTGTATCTTTTTAGCAATTACACGTGCGTAGAGGAATTGAAATTCGACCAAAACTAAACAAATTTAATATGCACTAAGAAACGCGAGAAGCTCACTTCAAATATAAATTTGAATTTACGTACCTTTCTCTTCAAAATATCTTGGTGATGATTAGAGTAATCCAGTCAATTCTTCATCTACGATAGCAAATGTTGGCTCGAATACGGTTCGATATGGGCAATTTTCTATTCAGGGAAGTGTGGAGAATGCCATCGTATAGCGGCTAGAACAACAAAACACCCCAGAGTTTTTATGTGAGATGATGTGTAAATGAGAGATGTGGTAAGGGTGATTCGCGCGTATTGTGAAGGTAAAAAGAAAGAGAAATATAAGAAATAAAACACAGAAATATAATTATTATTAATTCAATATAAATCTATGGTTTATTGGTGCTTCTTTTCATTCTCAATAACAAAAATTCATAAGTAATTGTGGTGGCAACAGAGGCCGTTTGCTCATGCTTTCGTTTCTAGTAGGCAAGTGAACGCAGAGGTTCTAAGTGATCGGTGAGGATCTCATGTCTATCTAAAATACATAAACAAAACAGACATGTGAATGCAGAGGATCCCTTGTCTCTTTTTATTACAACTACTTCCAATGATAGCAATCCGACCAATTCCCAGCGGCGATCCGCTCACTATAGTCTCCGCCAGATGCCAGTGTGCCAATCAGCATCCGTGATTGACGGGAATAGGGAAGTTGTGGTGGAACGTATCGTACTTATACTCGTACACTAACCAATAAACAGTCCTTAGATCTTCGTATCCCAATTTGGCCTTGACTTGAGTGGTAAGTTTTGCTCCCTATTCAGCGGCAAAAAGCTCTACCGTGGCAAAGTGATATCTTTTATTGTTGCAATTTACGATTTTGAACAAGGGAGCCAGACTATATGCCTTCCATCTGGTAGCATAGCCCGAAATAATTTCATAGAATTCAAAACGAGATTATTGCATGATTATGAGCATGATTATTGTATACTCAAAGTCTGGAATTTTAATTTAATTCAGTTTTATTTCATAAAGAAAGATTGTGATGTACAAGTTACAAGAGTAAACTATGAACTAATAACTAAAGAATACGGAATTGAGAATGTTACTGAAAATAGGGTTGCCATCTGGTAGATAAAATAAAAGTGATGTCAATATCGAGTTTACATATACAACAATGGCGCTGCAATAATTTTACAATGGCCAAGTGAGAGACAATTTACACTGCGTTTATTCTTTTTCACCATTAAGAACTTGTCCCCGAGCGAAAATTTTATAAACTTGGGGCAGAGTTGAAGAAAATGTCTGTGGTTAGGTTAAATGGGGCAAAATGTGACGTGGAGAAGGAGAAACAAATTTTGGCTTATGTACAAAAGACTTTTTATTGGTGGAACTAGATGTAGAAACATGCTTGGACGCGAACGATCTAGTGGAGGAGTAATAAGGTGAAGCACTCTTTGATGACAACGATTTCTTTGCGGGTCTTGGAGGATTAACAATCTTTGGGCCGGATTTCTACGCATTTGTAGAATATATTGCAAAGTTTGTATTCTTTCCGTAAGGACAGCATCTAAGTATGCCCAAAAAGGCAACAACGACTTATTTTTGGAACTTTGCTCCCACAGGGTTAAAGTTAATTTTGGCAGCCGCTACAAACAAATAAATACAATTATTGGATCCCACTGATCCGTGGTGACGTCATAGACGGCCATTACATTAAGACATCTATTTATGCCACATTGGATGGTTTTTAATCCCGAACAAGTCTGTGTGCTGTTACTGTATATTAGAAACAACAATTCACGTTAAAGGACTCAACCTTTAAAACGTGAAACGTGAAGGGTGATAACAACAGCAAACGTTTGGTTGGTGAGAAATTGCACAACAAATAATCAAAACGACCAAATACAAAAGAATATGTATGTATGCTGTCATTACCAATGTGGTGATGGAGATTTTTCTTTGAAATGAAAGTTAGAAACGAAAATAATGAATGAAACGGAGAAACGACGGATGATCAGTTCAAAGAAAACTAATTATTTTCACAACCACAGAATTACTTGTTGTTATGGAATGCACTTGATTAACACAAGAAGTCTTAATATAAGTCGACCAAATAACTTCTTTTCAAACGAAAGGCAAATGTATGATTGACGCAACGTAAGTTAAAATACAACGAATAATGTGTGGACTGTATTTTTTAGCAATTACACGCGCATAGAGGAATTGAAATTCGACCAAAACTAAACAAATTTAATATGCACTAAGAAACTCAAGAAGCTAATTCAAAAAAAAAATCTGCATTTACGTATCTTTTTCTAAGTCAAATATGTTGGTGATGATGAGAGTAATCCAGTCAGTTCTTCATCTACGATAGCAAATCTTCTCGAATCCGGCACGATAGGGCAATGTTTAACTCAGGGAAGTGTGGAGAATGCCATCGTATAGCGGCTAGAACAACAAAACACCCCAGAGTTTTTATGTGAGACGATGTGTAGATGAGAGATGTGGTAAGGGTGATTCGCGCGTATGTTGAAGGTAAAAAGAAAGACCCTGATTGAAGGCAATTGGGAAGATGTGGTTGAATGTATCGAACTTATACTCGTACACTAACCAATAAATATTCCTTAGATCTTCGTATCCCAATTTGGCCTTAACTTGAGCGTTAAATTTTGCTCCCTATTCAGCGGCACAAAGCTCTACCGTGGCAAAGTGATATCTTTTATTGTTGCTATTTACGATCAAGGGAGTCTGACTATATGCCTTCCATTGGTAGCATAGCCCGAAGATACATTCCAGCTCCGTATGCCTTTGATGAGGCGTCCACAAATGTATGTATCTAAATTGTTGATGGTTTCTCTCCATTACTTTCAAATCATTTAATATTTCCAGGCTTTCTCGGAACGATAACCAATATGCTGCCTTCTCTGCTGGCAGTTCCTCGTCTCAACCAATTTCATTCTTCCATAGCTGCTGAATAAAGATCTTTGCATCTGACACCACAGGACGTGCAATTCCTAAGGGGTCGAAGAATCTTGCCAAATCAGATGTGACCTTGTATAATGACTTGTTAATATTGAGATCTACTTCTTTATCATTTGGAGGAACTCTATGCAGCAGTTTCAAGTGATCAGCACACCATTTTCGTAGTCAGACTCGTACATGCGATCGTCAACATAAAAATTATTTTTAAGTATCAGGGCCCCCAATGGATATTTTTGTATGTTCCTATCTGCTACTCTTTTCAGACATCTTGCAGTAAGTCGTACCATATGTTAACGTATTCAACATGTAATATTCCAGTGCCTTGTCTGGGGCGTTTCTTCATACGATATTTGCGATCCCTTTTGTCGACTAGGATTCGTCTACACATCTTCTCTATGTCTGTTGTGAACACAAATCTCGGTAGTCTGAACCGGATCCACATTCCAAATAGATCTCCTTTAACTCTGGTCACTGAGTGACCACCCGGATGATAACTTGCAAGACGTATCGAACACAACCCTGAGCTTTATTGTGTTGTTATTTGGGCGTAGAACGCAATGGTGTGGGATGTAGTAATGATTACCACGCACCTCCCTTGATTGTATTTTCGTCACGTGTCAGGTCCTCATACTCCTTCGTAAATTTAGCATACTGCTCCTTAGATAAGCGACGCTCCAACTCATATAATCTAGAGGCTGCAATGTTTAAGGATTCGGATATATTCACAGGACCACAAAACGACCATTCTCATTGAATGTTGTATTTTGGTTGAAGTGGTTTTCACATTGTTCTTCACTTATTGTCAACTTCTGATAATCACAAACTTCGTTTTGTTCCCAGAACTTATTTAACTGCGCATGTTGCAGTTCCTGAGTCCACCTGAATTCTTCAACTAGAAGTCCACCCTAGTTTCGAGTTCTTCAATATAGAGAGCAACTTGGACATCCGAATTTTTTTTTGATCCAATAATATTGAAGTAGAACTCTGCTCCAAGTAGTACATTAATCCTGTTTTATTTTTATATTTATTTACATATTTTTTACCAGAAGCTTTTGCGTTACCAACTATAGAACCACCCAACCAACATCATGGCCAATTTCAGAAAATATCAAGCTAGCAGATCCCCACTGTATCCCAAAAAAAAAAAAAAAAAAAAAAAAAAAAAAAAAATTATATATATATATATATATATATATATATATATATATATATATATATATATATACATATATATATAAATATATATTTTTTTTTTTGATAACAGTGGGGATCTGCTAGCTTGATATTTTCTGAATTTGGCCATGATGTTGGTTGGGTGGTTCTATAGTTGGTAACGCAAAAGCTTCGGGTTGTCAGCGACTGAAGTTCCGCGCTGACTCTGTGCTTTGCATTTTTTGACTTTTTTGATCTAGAATTGCCTTAAACTCATAGCTTCTTCCATTATTGGCCTAGATAGCAACCCGTGCGGTTGCAAGTAGTACGTATGATTTGGCTCTATTCGCCGAGGCCACTGTTGGAGGCCTCTGAGCTGACACCACTGCTGACTGCTTTTCTACTTGTGGCCTTATGAAAAATGCAAAAGTGTATTGTGTTTTTATTGACACTTTCTGCACGTCCCATTTGAACACGTTTTTGAATGGTGATCATCCTTAAAGCAATTCAAACCCGTTTTGTTTCTAGAAACCCATTTCTAATGATTCGAAGCGGCTCCGCAAACATGTCATGAAATGCTCCATCGTTGGGAGCTCTTTGGTATCCACAATCGACTGCTCATACAAATCGACTGGACAATATTCTTGTCCATCTTTTTTGTTAGGATGTCGATTAAAGTGGGTCATATTCTTTCGGTTTTACTCCAAGACCCTCCAGTACCAATAACGATTCATGAAGACTATCATGAAAGTTCTTCACTGATCTGCTATAGGCAGACATATTGGGCAGGTTTAATATTCCCTCAAGTATAGTTGATACTTGAGCTCTCTGTCTTGGAGTGTTCTTTAAGCAATGTCGTAATTCGCCTCAGTTAGCTCAAGGTGCCTTATGATCTCCCCGGCGTCCCCAGGCACGTTGGCCTTGAGATACCACATTTTTTGCACTTGTGGCAAGGCCTGCTCGCTGATCATTTCCCCAAAAATGTCAGCAACTGTTTGCGAATACCAATAATCCCCATTGAATTTAGGAATTGTAATTTTTGACAGATTAACTTGAGTTGCTAAGTTTCCGCTGGATCTCTTCTGAGTTGATGTACCATCAACCTGTGCAAGCGTCGATATTTTTTCTTCGAATTTTAACATCTCTTCCTTTAAGAGAACATATACATCGTACCCCATCAATGTTGGGTCATCACAACTCTGGAACATATTGAAATAGATGTCTTCCACTTGTGACCACAATTTCTCAATTGCAACCACTGTCTGACAGTGAGCAGCTTGACCTGAACTACCCCTTATTAAAGTTTGAATTGACTGCATTAGAACCCTCTGACATCTAACTAATGTAGCCACACTGCTGGTTGCACTAGACTGACTGGATTGTTTTTGCAGCTCTGTACTCTGTTCCAATGACTTGGTGCTCGTTACGGATGATATGGCGATGACACTCTGCAGCGAATTCGCTCGAATTTTGTTTTCAACGCGATCGATATCCGCCCACAGTGCTTCCATCTCCTTCAGCTTTTTGCTGTAGAACTCCAACGTTTTTCTTTCCAAAGGAGCCTTTTTTATACCCTCCACCATTCTGTGGAGGGTATATTAGTCTGTCATTCTGTTAGTAACTCCTCGAAATATTAAAAATAGACCCTACAAAGTATATGCATCCTGGATCAGCGTAAAATTCTGAGACGATCCAGCGATGCCCATTTGTCTGACTGTCTGTTGTAATTACGCTATCTTTCGAACGAATGGAGATAGACATGGCCCATTAGCCCCCATATAACGGCACCTCCCGCTATGAGGTACTTTTATGATTTTAGCGACATTATTATTATTTATTATATTATTATTTGAATTTTCACATTTAAAGTTCGCCTATGACAACAATTATTGTATGCAGGTTCACGTCTTCGTTTAGCCCCCCTATGACGGTACCACCCGATATTCCGTATGTTTCTTATTTTAGCGACATTATTTACGGGAATTATTTCAAATTTCATATTTAAAGTTCGTAATGGGTACTACAGCCTATGACAAAAATTTTTGTATGCAGGTCCACGTCTTCGTATATTCCCCATATAACGATTTTCATTTAAGTGGTAGTTTTCGGATTTTTTTATACCCTCCACCATAGATAGTATGAAGGGTACATTAAGTTCGTCATTCCGTTTGTAACTCATCGAAATAATCATTTTAGACCCAAAAAACTATATATATTCTTGATCAGCGTAAAATTCTAAGACGATTTAGCAATGTCCGTCCGCTTGTCCATCTATTGTAATCACAATACAGCCTAAACGAATTAAGATAGGAAGCTAAAATTTTGCACAGATCCCTCTTTTGTCTGCAGGCAGGTCAAGTTCGAAGATGGGCTATATCGGTCCACGATATCGTATAGGCTCCATAAAACGGTACACCCGATATTCGGTATTTTGATGATATTAGCCACATTTTCTAATGCAATAGTCTGAAAATCCAAACAAGAAGTTCCTTATGAGTATTTTATCCCTTGAAAGAGAATTATCTATATGGGTCCACAATATCGTATAGCCCCCATATTACGGTACCCTCCGATATTCGGTATTTTGATGATTTTAGCCATATTTTCAACAGAATTGTCTGATAATCCACACAAGGAGTTCCTTGTGGGTACCTTATCTCTTGAAAGAGAATTGTCTATATAGGTCCCCGATATCATATAGCCCCCATATAACGGTACCTTCTAATATTCGGTATTTTGATGATTTTACTCACATTTTACAATGGAATTGTCTGAAATTCCACACGAGGAGTTCATTGTGAGCACTTTAACCCCTGACAGAGAATTCTCTATATAGGTTAACGATATCGTATATCCTCCATATAACGGTACCCCCGATATTCGGTATTTTGATGATTTTAGCCATATTTTCCTATGGTATTGTCTTAAAATCCACACAAGGAGTTCTTTGTGAGCACTTTAACCCCTGAAAGGTAATTGTCTATACAGGTCCATAATATCGTATATCACGAAAGTTCTTCACTGATCTGCTATAGGCAGACATATTGGGCAGGTTTAATATTCCCTCAAGTATAGTTGATACTTGAGCTCTCTGTCTTGGAGTGTTGTTTAAGCAATGTCGTAATTCGCCTCAGTTAGCTCAAGGTGCCTTATGAGCTCCCCGGCGTCTCCAGGCACGTTGGCCTTGAGATACCATATTGTTTGCACTTGTGGCAAGGCCTGCTCGCTGATCATTTCCCCAAAAATGTCCCCCAAAAATGTTTGCGAATTCCAATAATCCCCATTGAATTCAAGGGTTGTAATTTTTGACAGATTAACTTGAGTTGCTAAGTTTCCGCTGGATCTTTTCTGAGTTGATGTACCATTAACCTGTGCAAGCGTCGAAATTTTTTCTTCGAATTTTAGCATCTCTTCCTCTAAGAGAACATATACATCCTACCCCATCAATGTTGGGTCATCACAACTCTGGAACATATTGAAATAGATGTCTTCCACTTGTGACCACAATTTCTCAATTGCAACCACTGTCTGACAGTGAGCAGCTTGACCTGAACTACCCCTTATTAAAGTTTGAATTGACTGCATTAGAACCCTCTGACATCTAACTAATGTAGCCACACTGCTGGTTGCACTAGACTGACTGGATTGTTTTTGCAGCTCTGTACTCTGTTCCAATGACTTGGTGCTCGTTACGGATGATATGGCGATGACACTCTGCAGCGAATTCGCTCGAATTTTGTTTTCAACGCGATCGATATTCGCCCACAGTGCTTCCATGTCCTTCAGCTTTTTGTTGTAGAACTCCAACGTTTTTCTTTCCAAACTAGCCCTTTTTATACCCTCCACCATTCTGTGGAGGGTATATTAGTCTGTCATTCTGTTAGTAACTCCTCGAAATATTCATAATAGACCCTACAAAGTATATGAATTCTGGATCAGCGTAAACTTCTAAGACGATCTAGCAATGCCCATTTGTCTGACTGTCTGTTGTAATTACGCTATCTTTCGAACGAATGGAGATAGACATGGACCATTAGCCCCCATATAACGGCACCTACCGATATGAGGTACTTTTATGATTTTAGCGACAATATTACTGTTTATTATTTATTATATTATTATTTAAAATTTCACATTTTAAGTTCGCCTATGACAAAAATTATTGTGTGCAGGTTCACGTCTTCGTTTAGCCCCCATATGACGGTACCTCCCGATATTCGGTATGTTTCTTATTTTAGCACCATTATTTACGGGAATTATTTCAAATTTCATATTTAAAGTTCGTAATGGGTACTACAGCCTATGACATATAACGATTTTCATTTAAGTGGTAGTTTTCGGATTTTTTATACCCTCCACCATACATAGTATGGAGGGTATATTAAGTTCGTCATTCCGTTTGTAACTCATCGAAATAATCATTTTAGACCCAACAAAGTATATATATTCTTGATCAGCGTAAAATTCTATATAGACATTTACCTTTCAGGGGTTAAAGTGCTCACAAAGAACTCCTTGTGTGAATTTTAAGACAATACCATAGGAAAATATGACTAAAATCATCAAAATACCGAATATCGGGGGTACCGTTATATGGAGGATATACGATATCGTTAACCTATATAGAGAATTCTCTGTCAGGGGTTAAAGTGCTCACAATGAACTCCTCGTGTGGAATTTCAGACAATTCCATTGTAAAATGTGAGTAAAATCATCAAAATACCGAATATTAGAAGGTACCGTTATATGGGGGCTATATGATATCGGGGACCTATATAGTCAATTATCTTTCAAGGGATAAAGTACCCACAAGGAACTCCTTGTGTGGATTATCAGACAATTCCGTTGAAAATATGGCTAAAGTCATCAAAATACCGAATATCGGAGGGTACCGTAATATGGGGGCTATACGATATTGTGGACCTATATAGATAATTCTCTTTCAAGGGATAAAGTACTCATAAGGAACTTCTTGTTTGGCTAAAATCATCAAAATACCGAATATCGGGGGTACCGTTTTATGGAGCCTATACGATATCGTGGACCGATATAGCCCATCTTCGAACTTTACCTGCCTGCAGACAAAAGAGGGATCTGTGCAAAATTTTAGCTTCCTATCTTAATTCGTTTAGACTGTAGTGTGATTACAATAGACGGACATTGGGACGGACATGGCTAAATCGTCTTAGAATTTTACGCTGATCAAGAATATATATACTTTGTTGGATCTAAAATGATTATTTCGATGAGCTACAAACCATACTATGTATGGTGGAGGGTATAAAAAAAAATCCGAAGACTACCACTTAAATGAAAATCGTTATATGGGGAATATACAAAGACGTGGACCTGCCTACAAAAATTTTTGTCATAGGCTGTAGTACCCATTACGAACTTTAAATATGAAATTTGAAATAATTCCCGTAAATAATGTCGCTAAAATAAGAAACATACCGAATATCGGAAGGTGGCGTTATATGGGGGCTAATGGGCCATGTCTATCTCCATTCGTTCGAAAGATAGTGTAATTACAACAGACAGTCAGACAAATGGGCATCGCTAGATCGTCTTAAATTTTTACGCTGATCCAGAATGCATATACATTGTAGGGTCTATTATGAATATTTCGAGGAGTTACTAACAGAATGACAGACTAATATACCCTCCACAGAATGGTGGAGGGTATAAAAAAGGCTCCTTTGGAAAGAAAAACGTTGAAGTACTGTGGGCGGATATCGATCGCGTTGAAAACAAAATTCGAGCGAATTCGCTGCAGAGTGTCATCGCCATATCATCCGTAACGAGCACCAAGGCATTGGAACAGAGTACAGAGCTGCAATAACAATCCAGTCAGTCTAGTGCAACCAGCAGTGTGGCTACATTAGTTAGATGTCAGAGGGTTCTAATGCAGTCAATTCAAACTTTAATAAGGGGTAGTTCAGGTCAAGCTGCTCACTGTCAGACAGTGGTTGCAATTGAGAAATTGTGGTCACAAGTGGAAGACATCTATTTCAATATGTTCCAGAGTTGTGATGACCCAACATTGATGGGGTACGATGTATATGTTCTCTTAGAGGAAGAGATGCTAAAATTCGAAGAAAAAATTTCGACGCTTGCACAGGTTGATGGTACATCAACTCAGAAAATATCCAGCGGAAACTTAGCAACTCAAGTTAATCTGTCAAAAATTACAACCCTTGAATTCAATGGGGATTATTGGAATTCGCAAACATTTTTGGGGGACATTTTTGGGGAAATGATCAGCGAGCAGGCCTTGCCACAAGTGCAAACAATGTGGTATCTCAAGGCCAACGTGCCTGGAGACGCCGGGGAGCTCATAAGGCACCTTGAGCTAACTGAGGCGAATTACGACATTGCTTAAACAACACTCCAAGACAGAGAGCTCAAGTATCAACTATACTTGAGGGAATATTAAACCTGCCCAATATGTCTGCCTATAGCAGATCAGTGAAGAACTTTCATGATATACGATATTATGGACCTGTATAGACAATTACCTTTCAGGGGTTAAAGTGCTCACAAAGAACTCCTTGTGTGGATTTTAAGACAATACCATAGGAAAATATGGCTAAAATCATCAAAATACCGAATATCGGGGGTACCGTTATATGGAGGATATACGATATCGTTAACCTATATAGAGAATTCTCTGTCAGGGGTTAAAGTGCTCACAATGAACTCCTCGTGTGGAATTTCAGACAATTCCATTGTAAAATGTGAGTAAAATCATCAAAATACCGAATATTAGAAGGTACCGTTATATGGGGGCTATATGATATCGGGGACCTATATAGACAATTCTCTTTCAAGAGATAAAGTACCCACAAGGAACTTCTTTTGTGGATTATCAGACAATTCCGTTGAAAATATGGCTAAAATCATCAAAATACCGAATATCGGAGGGTACCGTAATATGGGGGCTATACGATATTGTGGACACATATAGATAATTCTCTTTCAAGGGATAAGGTACTCATAAGGAACTTCTTGTTTGGATTTTCAGACTATTGCATTAGAAAATGTGGCTAAAATCATCAAAATACCGAATATCGGGTGTACTGTTTTATGGAGCCTATGCGATATCGTGGACCGATATAGCCCATCTTCGAACTTGACCTGCCTGCAGACAAAAGACGGACATTGGGACGGACATGGCTAAATCGTCTTAGAATTTTACGCTGATCAAGAATATATATACTTTGTTGGGTCTAAAATGATTATTTCGATGAGCTACAAACGGAATGACGAACTTAATATACCCTCCATACTATGTATGGTGGAGGGTATAAAAAAAATCCGAAGACTACCACTTAAATGAAAATCGTTATATGGGGAATATACAAAGACGTGGACCTGCATACAAAAATTTTTGTCATAGGCTGTAGTACCCATTACGAACTTTAAATATGAAATTTGAAATAATTCCCGTAAATAATGTCGCTAAAATAAGAAACATACCGAATATCGGGAGGTACCGTCATAGGGGGGCTAAACGAAGACGTGAACCTGCATATAATAATTTTTGTCATAGGCGAACTTAAAATGTGAAATTTTAAATAATAATATACTAAATAATAATAATGTCACTAAGATCATAAAAGTACCTCATATCGGGAGGTGCCGTTATATGGGGGCTAATAGGCCATGTTTATCTCCATTCGTTCGAAAGATAGCGTAATTACAACAGACAGTCAGACAAATGGGCATCGCTAGATCGTCTTAGAATTTTACGCTGATCCAGAATTCATATACTTTGTAGGGTCTATTATGAATATTTCGAGGAGTTACTAACAGAATGACAGACTAATATACCCTCCACAGAATGGTGGAGGGTATAAAAAAGGCTCCTTTGGAAAGAAAAACGTTGGAGTTCTACAGCAAAAAGCTGAAGGAGATGGAAGCACTGTGGGCGGATATCGATCGCGTTGAAAACAAAATTCGAGCGAATTCGCTGCAGAGTGTCATCGCCATATCATCCGTAACGAGCACCAAGTCATTGGAACAGAGTACAGAGCTGCAAAAACAATCCAGTCAGTCTAGTGCAACCAGCAGTGTGGCTACATTAGTTAGATGTCAGAGGGTTCTAATGCAGTCAATTCAAACTTTAATAAGGGGTAGTTCAGGTCAAGCTGCTCACTGTCAGACAGTGGTTGCAATTGAGAAATTGTGGTCACAAGTGGAAGACATCTATTTCAATTTGTTCCAGAGTTGTGATGACCCAACATTGATGGGGTACGATGTATATGTTCTCTTCGATGCTTGCACAGGTTGACGGTACATCAACTCAGAAGAGATCCAGCGGAAACTTAGCAACTCAAGTTAATCTGTCAAAAATTACAATTCCTAAATTCAATGGGGATTATTGGAAATCGCAAACATTTTTGGGGGACATTTTTGGGGAAATGATCAGCGAGCAGGCCTTGCCACAAGTGCAAACAATGTGGTATCTCAATGCCAACGTGACTGGGGACGCCGGGGAGCTCATAAGGCACCTTGAGCTAACTGAGGCGAATTACGACATTGCTTAAAGAACACTCCAAGACAGAGAGCTCAAGTATCAACTATACTTGAGGAAATATTAAACCTGCCCAATATGTCTGCCTATAGCAGATCAGTGAAGAACTTTCGTGATATACGATATTATGGACCTGTATAGACAATTACCTTTCAGGGGTTAAAGTGCTCACAAAGAACTCCTTGTGTGGATTTTAAGACAATACCATAGGAAAATATGGCTAAAATCATCAAAATACCGAATATCGGGGGTACCGTTTTATGGAGCCTATACGATATCGTGGACCGATATAGCCCAACTTCGAACTTGACCTGCCTGCAGACAAAAGAGGGATCTGTGCAAAATTTTAGCTTCCTATCTTAATTCGTTTAGGCTGTAGTGTGGTTACAATAGACGGACAAGCGGACGGACATTGCTAAATCGTCTTAGAATTTTACGCTGATCAAGAATATATATAGTTTTTTGGGTCTAAAATGATTATTTCGATGAGTTACAAACGGAATGACGAACTTAATATACCCTTCATACTATGTATGGTGGAGGGTATAAAAAAAATCCGAAAACTACCACTTAAATGAAAATCGTTATATGGGGAATATACGAAGACGTGGACCTGCATACAAAAATTTTTGTCATAGGCTTTAGTACCCATTACGAACTTTAAATATGAAATTTGAAATAATTCCCGTAAATAATGTCGCTAAATTAAGAAACATACGGAATATCGGGTGGTACCGTCATAGGGGGGCTAAACGAAGACGTGAACCTGCATACAATAATTGTTGTCATAGGCGAACTTTAAATGTGAAAATTTAAATAATATAATAAATAATAATAATGTCGCTAAAATCATAAAAGTACCTCAAAGCGGGAGGTGCCGTTATATGGGGGCTAATGGGCCATGTCTATCTCCATTCGTTCGAAAGATAGCGTAATTACAACAGACAGTCAGACAAATGGGCATCGCTAGATCGTCTTAGAATTTTACGCTGATCCAGGATGCATATACTTTGTAGGGTCTATTTTTAATATTTCGAGGAGTTACTAACAGAATGACAGACTAATATACCCTCCACAGAATGGTGGAGGGTATAAAAAAGGCTCCTTTGGAAAGAAAAACGTTGGAGTTCTACAGCAAAAAGCTGAAGGAGATGGAAGCACTGTGGGCGGATATCGATCGCGTTGAAAACAAAATTCGAGCGAATTCGCTGCAGAGTGTCATCGCCATATCATCCGTAACGAGCACCAAGTCATTGGAACAGAGTACAGAGCTGCAAAAACAATCCAGTCAGTCTAGTGCAACCAGCAGTGTGGCTACATTAGTTAGATGTCAGAGGGTTCTAATGCAGTCAATTCAAACTTTAATAAGGGGTAGTTCAGGTCAAGCTGCTCACTGTCAGACAGTGGTTGCAATTGAGAAATTGTGGTCACAAGTGGAAGACATCTATTTCAATATGTTCCAGAGTTGTGATGACCCAACATTGATGGGGTACGATGTATATGTTCTCTTAAAGGAAGAGATGTTAAAATTCGAAGAAAAAATATCGACGCTTGCACAGGTTGATGGTACATCAACTCAGAAGAGATCCAGCGGAAACTTAGCAAATCAAGTTAATCTGTCAAAAATTACAATTCCTAAATTCAATGGGGATTATTGGTATTCGCAAACAGTTGCTGACATTTTTGGGGAAATGATCAGCGAGCAGGCCTTGCCACAAGTGCAAAAAATGTGGTATCTCAAGGCCAACGTGCCTGGGGACGCCGGGGAGATCATAAGGCACCTTGAGCTAACTGAGGCGAATTACGACATTGCTTAAAGAACACTCCAAGACAGAGAGCTCAAGTATCAACTATACTTGAGGGAATATTAAACCTGCCCAATATGTCTGCCTATAGCAGATCAGTGAAGAACTTTCATGAAAGTCTTCCTGAATCGTTATTGGTACTGGAGGGTTTTGGAGTAAAACCGAAAGAATATGACCCACTTTAATCGACATCCTAACAAAAAAGATGGACAAGAATATTGTCCAGTCGAATTGTATGAGCAGTCGATTGTGGATACCAAAGAGCTCCCAACGATGGAGCATTTCATGACATGTTTGCGGAGCCGCTTCGAATCATTAGAAATGGGTTTCTAGAAACAAAACGGGTTTGAATTGCTTTAAGGATGATCACCATTCAAAAACGTGTTCAAATGGGACGTGCAGAAAGTGTCAATAAAAACACAAAACACTTTTGCATTTTTCATAAGGCCACAAGTAGAAAAGCAGTCAGCAGTGGTGTCAGCTCAGAGGCCTCCAACAGTGGCCTCGGCGAATAGAGCCAAATCATACGTACTACTTGCAACCGCACGGGTTGCTATTTAGGCCAATAATGGAAGAAGCTATGAGTTTAAGGCAATTCTAGATCAAAAAATCAAAAATGCAAACCACAGAGTCAGCGTGGAACTTCAGTCGCTGACAACCAGAAGCTTTTGCGTTACCAACTATAGAACCACCCAAACAACATCATGGCCAATTTCAGAAAATATCAAGCTAGCAGATCCCCACTGTTATCAAAAAAAAAAAAAAAAAATATATATATATATATATATATATATATATATATATATATAAAATAAAAAATATATAAATAAATATAAAAATAAAACAGGATTAATGTACTACTTGGAGCAGAGTTCTACTTCAATATTATTGGATCAAAAAAAATTCGGATGTCCAATTTGCTCTCTATATTGAAGAACTCGAAACTAGGGTGGACTTCTAGTTGAAGAATTCAGGTGGACTCAGGAACTGCAACATGCGCAGTTAAATAAGTTCTGGGAACAAAACGAAGTTTGTGATTATCAGAAGTTGACAATAAGTGAAGAACAATGTGAAAACCACTTCAACCAAAATACAACATTCAATGAGAATGGTCGTTTTGTGGTCCTGTGAATATATCCGAATCCTTAAACATTGCAGCCTCTAGATTATATGAGTTGGAGCGTCGCTTATCTAAGGAGCAGTATGCTAAATTTACGAAGGAGTATGAGGACCTGACACGTGACGAAAATACAATCAAGGGAGGTGCGTGGTAATCATTACTACATCCCACACCATTGCGTTCTACGCCCAAATAACAACACAATAAAGCTCAGGGTTGTGTTCGATACGTCTTGCAAGTTATCATCCGGGTGGTAACTCAGTGACCAGAGTTAAAGGAGATCTATTTGGAATGTGGATCCGGTTCAGACTACCGAGATTTGTGTTCACAACAGACATAGAGAAGATGTGTAGACGAATCCTAGTCGACAAAAGGGATCGCAAATATCGTATGAAGAAACGCCCCAGACAAGGCACTGGAATATTACATGTTGAATACGTTAACATATGGTACGACTTACTGCAAGATGTCTGAAAAGAGTAGCAGATAGGAACATACAAAAATATCCATTGGGGGCCCTGATACTTAAAAATAATTTTTATGTTGACGATCGCATGTACGAGTCTGACTACGAAAATGGTGTGCTGATCACTTGAAACTGCTGCATAGAGTTCCTCCAAATGATAAAGAAGTAGATCTCAATATTAACAAGTCATTATACAAGGTCACATCTGATTTGGCAAGATTCTTCGACCCCTTAGGAATTGCACGTCCTGTGGTGTCAGATGCAAAGATCTTTATTCAGCAGCTATGGAAGAATGAAATTGGTTGAGACGAGGAACTGCCAGCAGAGAAGGCAGCATATTGGTTATCGTTCCGAGAAAGCCTGGAAATATTAAATGATTTGAAAGTAATGGAGAGAAACCATCAACAATTTAGATACATACATTTGTGGACGCCTCAGAAAAGGCATACGGAGCTGTAATGTATCTTCGGGCTATGCTACCAGATGAAAGGCATATAGTCAGACTCCCTTGATCGTAAATAGCAACAATAAAAGATATCACTTTGCCACGGTAGAGCTTTGTGCCGCTGAATAGGGAGCAAAATTTACCACTCAAGTTAAGGCCAAATTGGGATATGAAGATCTAAGGACTATTTATTGGTTAGTGTACGAGTATAAGTTCGATACATTCAACCACATCTTCCCAATTCCCTTTAATCACGGATGCTGATTGGCACACTGGCATCTCCTCTACAACTCCCTTGGGGGAGACTATAGTGAGCGGATCGCCGCTGGGAATTGGCCGGTTTGCTTCATTGGAACTGCGTTCACTTCCAATGCATCACCACATTGGTAATGACAGCATACATACATATTCTTTTGTATTTGGTTGTTTTGATTATTTGTTGTGCAATTTCTCACCAACCAAACGTTTGCTGTTGTTATCACCCTTCACGTTTTAAAGGTTGAGTCCTTTAACGTGAATTGTTTGTTTCTAATATAAGTTAAGGAGCAACATATTCATAATATTTTTGTGCTAAATATGATAATATGATCAACCATGTGAACAAGTAGTGCAAATAGTTCCCATAATAAATGATATCGGGTTACATTATGGGAATAAGATGTTTGCTAGAATAAAACTGATGACACAGCGCACGTGTCGACAATGCCGTGAGAGCGGAGTTGGCAGAGACTTGCAGCGAAGCAAGTAACTTTGTAACTTTCCGTAGGGTCTAAGCATTTTTTGAAGAATTCACCCTATTTTCGGCATAAACTTAAATTAAAATTACCAAATTTAGCTTTGAATATGATGAAGTTAAACCATTTTTATGAATCTTTTAAAAATATCACAAATTTCGTCCATCGTGTGATATTGGAGCAATTTTAATCAAAACTTTATTCATTTTGTTCTTAATTAAAGTAGTTTCATCAACCATAGGAAGCTTTTCTTAGATTTTCTCTCATTTGTTCGTGCTTTAATTTAATTCTTATCACCTAGCTAACATTTTTTAAGACTTTTATGTTTTAGTATTGATTATTTTATGGTTCAGATTCCTGAGTCATTTTTCAGAATTTATTTTTGCCCAGCTTCTATTTATATTTGTTTCTTTTGCAAGATTTGCTAGAGACGTCGATTACACTTCTCTCCCGTTTTGTAGAGCTGCTGACACAGTTCTTAAAAGTGTTGCATATTTTGAACAAATCGACGAATCTAAATTAACTTTGTTCAATCTGGAGATTGGCAATTCAGAGATTAAGGAATTGTGGGACAAAGAGTTGTGCAACTGTGATGACTGCATAATCTACCTCCAGACGTCGAAGACTACACAGTCTGATGGCTTTTATGGCATTGAGAACAAATACAGTGCAGCTTGCATTGCATACCTTCGGTGTTTAACCACCATCAATAGGAATATTGTTCGGCAAAAATATAATTCAAATAAAAGCTGCTCTCCTACTAAACGTCCTCATTTATCAACACTTCCTGAAAACTTTCTTACTTCAGCTGATATTTCGAATGTGATACAATATCTAGGATTTCCGTCAAGGGAATCTATTATTCCGGTGTCTGTGCAGAACACTACTCCACCCGTCCATGGTTCCTTCGAATCTTCTTACAATAAAAGGTGCTCCAATTCACCTTTCGATTACAATAGTTTAACCTTACCTCCCCTTGATATAGAAATCTTTGCTGGCGACTTTATATATTGGCCAACTTTTCGAGACCTATTCACCAACCTGTTTGTAAATAATACACGCCTCTCAAACATAGAACGTCGCTGTCATCTTAAACAGAAGTCTACCGGTGAGGCTCCCGAAATTGTTTGCAGATTCAACACACAAATTGTAGTTTGCACTTAGCGTGGAAAGCTTGGAAAGTAATATCAAACATGCCTGTTTGATATTACTCTTTTAAACTTTGAGACTTGTTCGAGATTAAAAACCATCCAATGTGGCATAAATAGTTGTCTTAATTCAATGGCCGTCTATGACGTCACCACGGATCAGTGGGATCCAATAATTGTATTTATTTGTTTGTAGCGGCTGCCAAAATTAACTTTAACCTTGTGGGAGCAAAGTTCCAAAAATAAGTCGTTGTTGCCTTTTTGGCCATACTTAGATGCTGTCCTTACATAAAGAATACAAACTTTGCAATATATTCTACAAATGCGTAGACATTTCCTTCGACTCTGTCCTAAGTTTATAAAATTTTCGCTCGGGGACAAGTTCTTAATGGTGAAAAAGAATAAACGCAGTATAAATTGTCTCTCACTTGGCCATTGTAAAATTATTGCAGCGCCATTGTTGTATATGTAAACTCGATATTGACATCACTTTTATTTTATCTACCAGATGGCAACCCTATTTTCAGTAACATTCTCAATTCCGTATTCTTTAGTTATTAGTTCATAGTTTACTCTTGTAACTTGTACATCACAATCTTTCTTTATGAAATAAACTGAATTAAATTAAAATTCCAGACTTTGAGTATACAATAATCATGCTCAAACCCATCTCTTGTTTCCACCAATTTTAAAGGTTAAAAATCTTCCCTGTTTTGCAAGTCTGCCCAAAATCTCGTTTTGAATTCTATGAAATTACTTCGGGCTATGCTACCAGATGGAAGGCATAAAGTCAGGCTCCCTTGTTCAAAATCGTAAATTGCAACAATAAAAGATATCACTTTGCCACGGTAGAGCTTTTTGCCGCTGAATAGGGAGCAAAACTTACCACTCAAGTCAAGGCCAAATTGGGATACGAAGATCTAAGGACTGTTTATTGGTTAGTGTACGAGTATAAGTACGATACTTTCCACCACAACTTCCCTATTCCCGTCAATCACGGATGCTGATTGGCACACTGGCATCTGGCGGAGACTATAGTGAGCGGATCGCCGCTGGGAATTGGTCGGATTGCTCTCATTGGAAGTAGTTGTAATAAAAAGAGACAAGGGATCCTCTGCATTCACTTGTCTGTTTTGTTTATGTATTGTAGATAGACATGAGATCCTCACCGATCACTTAGAACCTCTGCGTTCACTTGCCTACTAGAAACGAAAGCATGAGCAAACGGCCTCTATTGCCACCACAATTACTTATGGATTTTTGTTATTGAGAATGAAAAGAAGCACCAATAAACCATAGATTTATATTGAATTAATAATAATTATATTTCTGTATTTTATTTCTTATATTTGATGTTCTTTTTACCTTCACCATACGCGCGAATCACCCTTACCACATCTCTCATCTACACATCATCTCACATAAAAACTCTGGGCTGTTTTGTTGTTCTAGCCGCTATACGATGACATTCTCCACACTTACCTGAGTTAAACATTGCCCATATCGAGCCGGTTTCGAGCCAACATTTGCTATCGTAGATGAAGAATGGACTGGATTACTCTCATCATCTCCAAAATATTTGACTATGAAAAATATTCGATGTTTTGATGATTTTACCTACATTTTTCAACCGAATTTTCTGATAATCAACACACGAAGTTCCTGGTAGGTACTTTATCCCTTGGAAGAAAATTATATATATAGAACCAAGATATCGTATAGCCCCCATGTAACGATACCCCCGATATTCAGTATTTTGATGATTTTACCCAAATTTTTCAACAGAATTGTCTGAAAATCCACACAAGGAGCACCTTGTGGGTACTTTATACCTCGGAAGAGAATTATCTTTATAGGTCCAAGATATCGTATAGCCCCCATATAACGGTGCCTTCTGATATTTGGTATTTTGATGATTTTACCCGCATTTTACAATGGAATTATCTGAAATTCCACACGAGGAGTTTATTGTGAGTAGGTTAACGATATCGTATATCCTCCATATAATGGTACACCCGATATTCGGTATTTGGGGATTTTAGTGACGTTATTCACCGGAGTTGTTTCAAAATCCACACAAGGTATTGTCTTAAAATCCACATAAGGAGTTTTTTGTGAGCACTTTAACCCCTGAAAGTTAATTGTCTATATAAGTCCACAATATCGTATATCCCCCCATATATCTGCACTTTCCGATATTAGATATTTTAAAGATTTTAGCATTTTAATGGATTTTATTTTTTGAAAATTTTCTTATTCGTTCCAAATGGTGGAGAATATTCAATGTTCGGCCCGGCCGAACCTACTGCTTTTTTACTTGTTATTTTTTATACCCTCCACCATACTACGGAGGGTATATTAACTATTACACAATTCAAGTGTTGTGTAGACATACATATATATTAATATATTAATATTAATAAACATTTTTGTTGACCCCGACGTGATCCTGATTAGGATCAAAATTCACTGTTAAAAAAAGAAGCCAGAATCATCTGGAACATTCGAACTTTAACAGTTGTGAGGAAGGTTACCAGCATATGAAATATTCAATATATATATATATATATATATATATATATATATATATATATATATATATATATATATATATATATATATATATAAAATCAAACTCATCCATAAACTAGTCCAATTACTCCGAGGATCGAATAGAATTAGAAATAGTTTTCAACGCAAACCAAAAAACGTTTCATCCTTATTGGATGCCGTTGAAGCAAAATGGCAATTGTCTTTTTAAGACGTTTTTCAGTACAACGGCTCAACTGTAATGCTCCCTCAAATCCCACAAACAACAGACGATTATGGAACTTAGACAGCAAGCAATTCTCACGCTGGATGCAGACTGTACAGCGAGGATCGGTAAAGTGCAAGTACCGAAAGGTACCAAATGATGCTTTATGATGCCTGCTCCATGGTATACTGTTCTCCATATATATTTTGTATTATATATACGCACATTTTCCTTAGTGTATTCGTCAAATTTACCATCATTTGTATTTCACGTTCCATGTTTTGGTTGATCTATTGTGAACCCATTTTTACAAAAGTCATCCTGAATATTTTTATACCCTCCACCTTGAAAAGGAGTGTATATTAACTTTGTCATTCCGTTTGTAACATTCCTTTATATTTGTCGTAGACCCCATGAGGAATATATTTTACGAATCTGCAAATATTCTAAGTTGATTTAACGATTTTCGTCCGTCTGTTTTTTTAAATCATGATACAGCTCACATTATTTGACATAGAAATTTGGCAGAACAATATGTATTGTGTCTTGAATGGTTGGTATTGAAAATGAGAGATATGGGTCCACGTTTTGATATGGCCGCCATATAACGGTACCTCCGCGTCCGCGTTTTCGCAAAGCCCCCACATAATGGAACCCTTAATATTCAGTTTTTTTTGTTTGACCACAATGCCGCACATACGCGGGCTTGCCGACCGAGGGCGCCACCTCCCCAATACGTAGAGAGCGCGTACAACTCATAGTCCGCACCACGGAAGGTTAATATTGAAGAGAAACACCATCTACTGTAAAACATCAGCCGGTAGTGGGAAAAGGATTAGTATTACAAAACACACAATAACGAGCAAAAATACAAATCTGCCAGCTCTTTTTACTTCTGGTAGAAAATTTTTTTATTACATGCAAAGGTTTAAAAAGTGATAATTTTTTTTAGAAGTTGTTATATAAGTCACATAAACATCTAAGGGGGTTGATTAGTTCGTAGTTGGATTTCGCCAAGGAAAGATTTAGCGGTATATAATTCTGAGTTATTCTAGACGAAACATTACACTTCATTTCGATACTTAAAAATTATGAATCA
This sequence comes from Musca domestica, assembly GCF_030504385.1. Lineage (NCBI taxonomy): Eukaryota > Metazoa > Arthropoda > Insecta > Diptera > Muscidae > Musca > Musca domestica. Next base: position 725,356 of record NW_026712439.1, read on the forward strand.
ATTTGAACTCGCAGAAGTCGTATTAAAAATACGAAGTAATCAGATAGATGTCTAGATTTGAATAATGACAAGTTTTTGATTTTTTTTTAAGATTTAGTGACATACCATTTATACCACACCAATTTACAACAGAATGTAAATCATGTTGTAAATGTAATAAGCTATTGAGAGAATCGAGATTAATGAAGATTTTAACATCATCTGCAAACAAACAGAATGGACTAGTCTTTTTTTTTTTTTTTTTTTTTTTGAAATGGTATTTATGAAGGACACTTTTTGATTACGGTTTTGAAGGTTTGATGAAATCCAGTCTAACTATAACGTAGGGAAACCCATTGTATCAAGCTTGTGAAGTAATAATTTATGTACGACAGTGTCAAAAGATTTACTAAAATCGGTTTAAATTACATCAGTTTGAAATTTATTAGCAAAACTATTATGAATTAATTCCATTAGATTAGTCAAAGTTGACCTACCTCCGATGAAACAGAGCTTATAAGGTAAAAAAAAAAATGGTGTCACAAAGTGTGTTAATCTCAAAAATTCAAAAAGTTAACAGATTTCGCTAAGCTTAGCAATACCCTTATATTTTTCAATATTGCAATGGCTACCAGTTTCATGACGAGGAAGTTATGTAACTTGATCTCCAAAAATAAGCAAAGTAACCTACAGATAAGGAGTAATTGAATAATTTCGTAAGTGGTAATTATAATTAAATTGCACATGATTTAAAAACGTTTGCCGGTACTCCGTGTGGGCCTGGGGAGGTTGAACTTCTTAAACCATTTACAACCTCTTTTTTCGTAAGCAAAATTTGGAACAAAAAATTCAGTCTATTAATGATAAAACTGTAATTGCCAGTGCTGATGTTGATCGTCTATTCTAAAAATAATCTGTGAACATGTTTGCAATATCAGAATCATCGGTTGCCTCTGTGCTGCCGAATTTAAAATGCATAATTCCACTTAACAGTATGCTAAAAAAGCCTTTAAATACAGGTATCAGCGGAAAATGATTCAACTAATAAATTTCTTAAAAAAAACTTGTGTTTAAAAAATTAACCTGACCAGGAATTGAACCAAACTCATCTGGGTCACAATCAACAAAAAATAACTCAGCGCCAGCCTACCAATTGAGCCAGAACAGCACGTGATTACGCTATCTGAAAAAAACAAGAGTTTTACATGTTGATGGCCGCTAGCTTGAGTGTATGAAAAAGGGAATGGTTTATTGTGAGAAATGCAGCTACATGAAAGGGCAACAGCTTAACATCTGTATACATCAACCAAATAAACGGTTCTTTTTGGTACAAAAACAATTTTATTAAAATAATGTGCAAAATAACAATATGTGAGTTCTACAATTTCAATTATATAGTGTTTATCTAAAATTTTCTTCTTGGCTTTTTGCGGAAAATTTCATTTTTCTATTCCTATATCAGCTGTGAGCAAAGTAGAAAGAAATAATTTAAAGGAGTAACAAATTTCATTTTTCTGCAGTTTCATAATTTGGCATGAACATTTTGATACATCGATATTGAGAACCAAATATTTAATATTAACAAAAGTCTTAAATCTGATTTATAAAAAGAAAAAATAGGCAGAATATATATCATCCAATAATAGTAATAAAAAAGTTGAACAAAAACTGAACTATAAATACCTGCAAGATGCAACATCAACATGAAGTTTTGTTTATAAACATCACAGTGTTGCAGTGGCGTGATGGCCGGGTTGGTTAAGAGCAACTGTTGGCATGCACTGGTTTGGGAGTTCAAATCCGCACTGCAACATATTACTTTTATTATTATTATTTTTTTTTTTTTGGAACATAAAACGGATGAATTATGTATTATTATTGGTACAAGTTTTTTATTATTAATACAATAAACTTACCAATGTTTCATAATATTTATTATACCCTCAACCATATGGTTAAAGAGGGTATATATCACTTGATACGTTTAAAACGTACCTAGTCGAAATAACGGTTTTAGACACTAGGTCTCTGTGAACCAAATCCGGTTCGGGACATTTGGAGTCGATCTGGCGATGTCCGTCTTCCGTCCGTTAGTCTGTCTGGCTGGTGCGCACGATAACTTCCAAAGGGAGTAACCGATTTGGTCCAAACTTGGTACATGGTAATATTTTTGTCAAAACTTAGATCAAGTTCGGAGATGGGCAATATCGGTCCACTCCTTCTGGCACCTCCCCCACAAAATGTCAACATTTTCAAAGAAAATAATTTATTGTACGGAAAGAGACAAAATAATCCGATTTTGCTCCAAATTTTCAAATCCTAATATTTTCGTCAGTTGCACTAGGTCAGGTGCGAAAATAAACAAATCGTCCACATCATCTAGTACCTCACCCACAATGGGTCAAAATTTTGATTAATTACAACTCTTGTAAAATGTGATGTAAGAGTCCGATTATCTTCAAATTTATATTAACCCAAGGTCTGGTGTTAAGATGGAATATATCGGTCCACTCCTTCTAGTATTTCCTCTGGTAATTATTCAAAATTGTAACCATTTGTGGAGGAGGTACTTGATGGAGTGGACCGATATTACCCATTTTCACGCCTAACCTAGCACTGACGCAAATATTAGGAAATGCAAAGTTGAAGCAAAATTGGATTACAATTTCTCTTTCTGTGCAAAAAATAAGTTTTTTGGAAATTTCGACCCTTTGTGGGGGAGGTACCTAAAGGAGTGGACCGCTTTGCCCATCTCCGAACTTGATCTTAGTTTGAAAAAAATATTACGATGTCCTAAGTTTGGACCAAATTGGTTACTCTCTTCGAGAGTTATCGTGCGCACCAGTCAGCCAGAAAGACAGACGGACGGACATCGCTAGATCGACTCCAAATGTTCTGAAACGGATTTGGTCCAAAGAGAGTAAGGGTCTAAAACCGTTTTTTCGACTAGGCACGTTTTGACCTATCAAATGATATAAAAATTATCCAACTGTTCGGAACCTCCCCCATAAAGGGTTAACAGTTTTAATAACCATAACTCTAGGCTGGGTACACATCTGTCGGCAAAACCGACCATCTAGAATCAGATGTTAAATTCGCTATTTTTGAGCTTCAGGGATACCCAAAGTATTAACCCTTTGTGGGGAGGTACCAGAAGGATTGGAGCGATATATCCTATCTTCACACCAGACCTTGGGTTAATAAAAATGCTGTGATGTGTGTAATTTGAAGATAAACGGAATGTTTATTTTGGATTTTATGATCGTTTTTGTTATTCAAAACTTTTTTGAGGGAGATACCAGAACAATTGGTCCGATTTCTATCATATTTAGATCAGATCTTGTGTTGATAGAAAAACTCAGACGTGCCATGTCTAAGTGGAATCGGATGTTAATTTCGCGTTTTATGAGTTTAACGAATATTCAAAATTTCGATCTTTTGTGGGGGAGGTACTAGAAAGAGTGGTCCGATATGTTCCATCTTAACATCAGATCTTGGGTTGATAAAAATTTTAGGATGTCTGAAATTTGAAGACAATTGGACTCTTATATCACATTTTATAAGAGCTGTAATTATTTAAAATGTTGCCCTTTGTGGGGTAGGTACTTGATGGAGTGGACCGGTATTGTCTATTTTCGCACCTGACCTAGTGCACCTGATGCAAATACTAGGATTTGCAAGGTTGGACCAAAATTGGATTATCGTTTCTCTTTCTGTGCAGAAAATATATTTATATATTAAATAATATGTTTATATATATAAATATATATTAAATAATATACTTATATATAAATATATATAATAAATATTATGAAATAGGTAGGTCTATTGTTTTTAATGATAAACAAATTGAACCATTCAAAATACATTACCGAATTCATCCGTTTTATGTTCCAAACAAAAAAAAAAAAAAATAAATAAATAAAAGTAATATGTTGCAGTGCGGATTTGAACTCCCAAACCGGTGCATGCCAGCAGTTGCCCTTAACCAACCCGGCCATCACGCCACTGCAACACTGTGATCTAAATTCGCAATCTGTATCAAGCAAAATGTTTATAAACAAAAGTTCATGTTGATGTTGCATCTGAAACTCTTAACAGCATCGTCATGGAAAGTATCAGTTTAGCTTGTGTTCTACTTTTTTAGTACTTTTATTAGATGAAATATATTTTGCCTACTTCTTCATTCCCTTTTTTATACACTCAAGCTAGCGGCCATCAACATATAAAACTACTGTGTTTATTTAGATAGCGTAATCACATGCTGTTGTGGCTCAATTGTTATGCGGCTGGCGCTGAGGTAATCCTGGACAATTCTTTAAACACAAGTTGTTTTTTAAGAAATTTATTAGTTGAATCTTTTTCACTGATACCTGTATTTTACAGTTAAAATGAAAGGCAAAAGACAGATAGACAGATATCGCTAAATGGACTAAGAGTTTTACGTTCATCAAGAATATGTATGCTTTGTTGGTCCTAACATGATTATTTTGAGGAGTTATCAAGCGAACGACATGTATAAATAACAGAATTGCGATTATGAAAGGCACCAAAAAAGTTGATAATATGGTAAAACTTGGTAACCCTATGAATTTTCTTTTGGTTTTTACCCGAAAAATCGTACTTATTGACTATACACATTATAAATATACATATTATAAATAAATATATATATATATATATATATATATATATATATATATATATATATATATATATATATATATATATATATATATATATATATATATATATATATATATATATATATATATATATATATATATATATATATATATAAAATCCTCTTCTCTCTACTATATATATATATGTATAAATATATAGATATATATAGTAGAGAGAAGAGGATATATCTATATATGTATATATATATATATATATATATATATAGGGGAGAGAAGAGGATATACTGACGTAATGAACAGCAATACAACAACAAATGTACTGCTAGCAACGGCCCATGTTCGTATAAAATCACATATATATATATATACTATATATATATATACATATATATATATATATATATATATATATATATATATATATAATATATATATATATATATATATATATATATATATATATATATATATATATATATATATATATATATATATATATATATATATATAGTAGAGAGAAGAGGATATACTGAAGTAATGAACAGCAATACAACAACAAATGTTCTGCTAGCAACGGCCCAAGTTCGTATAAAAACACTGCATGGAGAATTTGGAACAGTCGAAGCCCTGATAGACCAAAGATCACAAATTACATCCATATCAGGGGACGTCGCTCATTTGTTGTAGCTACTATGGAAGCAGACTGGAGTGAGGTTACAAGGTCTAGAAGAGACCGTAGTTGGCGTGGCGAAATCAAAAGTTACACTGGAACTACGACCCAGATTATAAAACTATTCATGATGACTTTTGTAAAAATGGGTTCACAATAGACCAACCAAAACAAGCAACGTGAAATACAAATGATGGTAAATTTGATGAATACACTAAGGAAAATGTGCGTATATAATACAAAATATAAATGGAAAACAGTATACCATGGAGCAGGCATTATAAAGCATCAATTGGTACCTTTCGGAGATCTCTCAGGAAAAAAAAGGATTATTGATTTTATAGAGAGAACATTACTAGGAAAACATCACGAAATTGTGCTAATGAAGATTTATTTGAAATTTAGTTGGCATCACCTGGTCGCGAATGCTAGACTGTTGTTCCCTTAACGAACTCTAAATACAAAATTTGAAACAATACCTGTGAATAATGTCGCGAAAATCATCAAAATAATATGGAGGCTATAAAAAGACGTGAGCCTGCATAAGCAATTATTTGTCATAGGCTACAGTACCCATTACGAATTCTAGCTACGCAAGTTGAAATTAAATCCGGTGAATAACGTCACTAAAATCCCCAAATATCGGGGAGGTACCGTTGTATGGGGGCTGTACGATATCGTGACACTCCCCAGCTGAGCGCATGTTTATGTAAGCATATTCTTTATTATCAATGCGTCTCCAGCAGCATAAAGTGTTATCATCTCTTATGCTCTTATCATACATGCACACACATCTACAAGTACTCTAACATGTTGGACTTAAATCTATAGCCTAAACCACTTAAAGATCTAATTTATTCCTATGGTCTATCATGTTCATAGTTTTATGAACATTTTCCCGGTCGGCAAATAATTTGTTTAGACATTCTGGCCTCGGGGGAATTGAATTTCTGTTATGCGTCTAATTTTATCTTCCTTCTTATAAATAAAACAATTAAAATTATTTTTACTATAATTACTAATATAAAGGCTACGTGTGATGAGATGTGGTGGAACTTTAAGCCTCTCAATTCCACATTTTCTTTCTTTAACTTGTCCACGAATTTCTTTAGCTTGTCAATTTCTTGATGATGATTAATTAGTACATTTCCAAGGGGTTTGATAGATTATTTTTCGTCCGGACTTACATTCTTCAGGAGAAACGAGTGAAATTTTGTTGTTATCTCGTTATGTACTGTGTGCACAGCTACCAAAGTCACTTTACCGATCCTCGTTGTACAGTCTGCATCCAGTTCCGTGACCCGTCATCAAATGTAAGATCTCTTTTAATTCCATTCCTGTACGCTTTCCTGGTAGAACATATTTCTCAGGCAGAGCATATCGTATTTTTACAATCTCCGTTTGTAATTGTTTGGGAGTTAGCAAGACGGGATGAAACTTCCCACTGTTTACATCAATTTATTCGTCAATGACCCCTTTTTGGACTTCATCACATTCTTAAAACAGCTCATGAATTTGTTTTGCTATTATGAAGAATCTTATGGATTCTCTACACACGAAGTATAATATATATAAGTGCTACTATGAATGAGAATATAGTATCACTTATATTCTCAATTTTTGCCTGTGATATCTGAAAAGAGCGAATTCACTTCCGCTGCTGTTCTCTTCAAAAGATTTACCATAGCATCAACCACAGATGACTGCTGTTTTGCTAGCTTCTTCAAATCCTTTCGGTTGGCTAGTAGATTCTTTATATTGTTCTCCATAGCTACTCGATCATCATCGACCATTACCCCAAATGCCCAGTGTTGAAACGAATCCACGAATTTCAACGGATCTCCTCTTTTTTGACGATGGCGCTCTCTGTTTATCCTATTAATCTTGAGTTGCATATTTTTAATATTGGACCAACACTGCTCCCCAAAAGTCTGAAGTCGTGGGCATAAGCTTTTTGATGTTTTCAGCAATTTGGAAGCCAAGTATAATGATTGATTTCGCATTTTGAGTATTTTGAATGATATTTCCCGCTAATCTTGACTTTTGAATAATGATTGGATACTTTTCGTTATAGGACAGTTCTGACCTACACGCATTATGCCATTTCGATCCAATTGTAGATGTAGTGAAGCTATGTTACTTCGATGATCCACAGTTCCCAATGTTTCCAAATTTCTGGCTTCCGCTGGCCATTCACTTTCTTCATGTAGTTTTATTAACTACATTTCTGCTACTTCTAACTCTTCTGCTATCAAATGCTTATTTACTTCTCGCTTCTTTTTTAGTCCCTTTATAAAACGCAGTACGTAAGCCATTACATGTATTTGTTTATTAAATGATGAATACTTCATCATATTTTCATATGCGTGGTTTTCTCTCGAAAACTTTACTGTTGCTGTTGTTCCAGCTTTAGAAGTGTCTTTCTGTTTTTTTTTTACTGGGTTTAACTTCCTTTCTCCGCACCTACGAATTTGTCTTAAGGTATACCACTGCTGCATATGCCTTTTCGGAAGCACCTGCAAACCCATGTTACTGTGCAGTTTTGCCTTCCAATATTTCAAACAATCTTGGAATCCTTAAATACGTAAGGAGAGATTGATATCCATTTTCTTAAATGAAACCCATAATCCTCCAGTTGCAGCAATATATTCTCTTGCACGTCCCTGCTTCCTTTTTTTGTATTAGCTCCTCTTAAAAGATCGTCCATGTAGAAATCTTCTTCTTCTATGTCACTTAGCGACATCCCATTTGAAGTTCTCGATGAAGCATCAAACGCCGCTCTTACTTTTGTTGTTAGACTTGTTTCACGTACCACTGCCTAATGCGGCATATAATACAATGCCTTCTTTCTTGGATCCACCTTTACTATTTGACCCATGGATATGAGCTCGTCCATCGATCTTTCGTATTCTGCCTTTAATTCCGCGTTATCTTTTTTCCAAGTTTCTTTTTCCAAGTTTATAAACATCGTCATTGCTCTTTTATATGAATCTCCTAAATCCTTTTCTTCTATTAACGGTAAAAGCACAACAAATCTACCTGAATTGTCTCTGCGTGTGGTTTCTTCATACAGTTTGAGGCATTGTTCGTTTTCCACGGGCGTTTTCTCGTCTTCTATTTCCTCGATTTCCAAGAGTCTCTCAATTGCTGTTGTTGAAGACGATTTCGTTACGTTCAATCCACTCATTCTAATGGTTCCTGATAAAATCCATCCTAACTTCGTGTTTTGTTCCACAATTTGCTCATCACGGCGAACACCTTCTTCCAAAATTCGTGAGTAAAGATCAGTGCCAACGACTGAATCGATTCTTTCCGGGCTGTTGAAATTTGGCCATGCTAAATGTACATTTCTCCATTTTCCACGTCATAATGAAACCTTCTGTCAGGATGTGCTGATGCAAGTGCAGGAAGGACTAGCGCTTCTGCTTCAATTTTAATTTTGCTCTCCAAATCTGGGTCGTAGTTCCAGTGTAACTTTCGATTTCGCCACGCCAACTACGGTCTCTTCTAGACCTTGTAACCACACTTCAGTCTGCTTCCATGGTAGCAACAACAAATGGGCCACGTCCTCTGATATGGATGTAATTTGTGATCTTTGGTCTATCAGGGCTTTGACTGTTCCAAATTCTCCATGCAGTGATTTTATACGATCTCGGGCCGTTGCTAGCAGAACATTTGTTGCTGTATTGCTGTTCATTGCTTCATTCCACACTTCTGGCATTCAATTTCATTGTAAAATTTTTTTATCTCTGTTGTGTTTTAAGCATCTGAGGCAGACCTGTGCCGAAAATTTTCTGCACCATGCAATATTATGTCCGCTCATTTTACAGAACTCACATTGCTTCGGTTTCGCTACAACTGCTGATTTCTCTTGGAGCTTGTACATTTCTATGTTATTATGTTTATTGCCCACTGAAGCTTCCAAGGCTTGCTGCTCCAGGAAGTCCATCACATCTTCAAGTTTTTGGATGTCCTTTGATTTTTTTAAATTTTGCTCATAAAGAATAAGTCCATCCTTATCCAGTTTGAATACTTTCATTTACATTGTCCAGCAAAAGTCTTATGTTTGTTGCTGACTGACTGACTGACTGTTTTGATGATCCAGTATTCTATCCACCAATTTAGTAAATAAAATCCTCCTATTGCCATATCTTTTCTCGAGTAATTCCCATGCTGCCTCATAATTTGCCTCGGTCACTTGAAGATGTTGCACCAAGCGAAACGCCTCTCCTCTTAGGTTTGTCTTGAGTTAGTAAAATTTTTGTTCTTTTGATTATTTGGAGTTTTCATCTATCATCTTTTAAAATAAATCGTGAAATGAGCTCCACTCTTCCACTTGCCCACTAAGGGATGATATTTGAACTCTTTTTAGTTCTACTTCTAATGACTCCTCTTTAACATTATCTATTTTTCTTATCATCTCCTGCATTTTGTTTTCAAACTTTTCTTCAATTTCTTCGAACTTGACGTCTACTTCTCCCATTCCATGCACCATTGAGAGCTCGAGATGCAATTTTCTTACCTCATTCATATATTTTTCCCACGATGACTTCATGTTCTTCAAAGCATATTTGGAGAGAGTTTGTTTATCTACTTGATATTCGCCTGGCTGCTCATTGGTGGTGATTCTATTAAGCTTTTCTTTTCATTTTCTTTTTTATTCTTGCCGAACATCGACATAAATTGTTGCATCTATTGTTGTATTTCCTCCTTGAAGGCCTTAAATTGTTGCTCGAGCATTAGCGCCTGCACTTCGGGCTCCACTTCCTTTATTATCCTTTGGGGCTCTCGCTTTGTTTTTCCATAATTCATGTTGATAAGGTCCCAAACCTTTTAATTTCGTGGTTCGTAATGGCTTCCTTTATTTTGCTTTCGAGGGATCGTAGTATGTCACTCATAGCGGTTTTCCGAACCATGCCTGATTGCAGCTTTTCCTTAATCCCGATTATTTCTTTAAGGATTAGGCTTTGCATCTTATACAAATTTTGTCTCGACCTTGTTCCTTGTTTTGTCTATCAATAAAAAGTTGTAGTTGTAGCTTATTTTTTACTTATGACCTTGTGGCTTTTTCAAAATTATTATTATTTTTTCTGCCTTAATGGATTTTTCCATTGGTGGCCCTAATTTATTTTGCCCCAAGGGTTTTTTACTTTGCCTCTTTGGCCTTTTTATTACTTTTGCCCCAATGGCGTTTTTTTTAATTTGCCTCTATGGCTCTTTGTTTTGTAATGTTTTGCCCCTATAGCTTTTTTGTTATATTTTTATTCTAAAAAATATAATTCTCTTTGTTTGAAATATATTTTTGTGATCGCTAACCAAGTGTTAGCTTGAGAATGAAATTATACGACTTGTTGGTTCGATGGTAAGTTTAATTCTATTTTTATTGAGAAGACACAACAGACACAACAGAAATCTTAGGGGGGCTTAGTTTTATGCATCTACTTAAGACTACAACACTTGACATTTCTAATTCTATGCATAGGCCTAACACAACGCACAACTATACTCTACTACATCCCAGCTGAGCGCATGTTGATGTGAGTGATGTTGTCGGACACATAAATCGTGTTTCGTTATTACAAGTCTCATTTAAATAAAAACTGTCCGATAAGCAAAAGGCCAGACCATCTTCCCTTTATCTTTTAACGTGAAGTTTACTGAATTCATGTTGCCATATTTTATATTGATAATATGACAATACTAGCAAAATATATTTAAATAAAGAAATGGAAAAAGGCAAATTGTTTGCGCCAATGCGGGGAAATAAATAAAATAAATAAAAAACACAATAGTGCCGTTAGTTTTTATTAAAGATAAAAAAGGCAAAAGCCAGGCTATATTAATAATAAATATAAAGGATTTTGGTAAACAATATTACCTTAATGCAGGGGAGAGCCTTCGTTCGTATCGGGGGGATAGAAGAGGAGAGTGTGTAAAATCAGCGATCATAACATGAAGGAATGTGGAGGCTTTGGCGCCATTCGCCACTCGTTGAAATCTGTTTACATTTACGTTGCCAAATCTAAACGAGGTTAATCATTTACAAATAAATTATGCGTTAACCCATTTTTAACGTAAGCAGTAATTACCAATCTATATATGTTGTAACAAAAATACAATAATAAATACATTTTTTCAACTTTTTTTCAATTCAATTTCAATTTAATTTATTTTTTTTGGTTTCTTTATTTCTCAATTCATATAGTTTTTTTTTTTTTTTTAAAAAAAACATTGTTACATATGCCCGACAATACCTACCCAAATATGGTGTAGTGGGCTGTCGGCAACCCTGGCGTCGCTTGCACCCGATGAGTTCCGACCCTGGCATAAACTTCCGGCCCGAGTACCAAGGCCACCCGACCAGGCCTATTAAAATGGGGATCTGCCAAAGGAAGACCTAAAAATGAGTCACGAATGCGCTCTGGGATTACCGCAGTAGGCATAAGCGCATGGTCCAAATTGGTTACCACAGACACAATTGAAATGGACTGACTCCGGTCATAGATCGAACTAACGGTCAGCCGACATATTTGGCTACCTTCGATTCTAGAAGTAGGGAGTCGAAGATTATGCACCAAAGAGGAACTCTGCCTACTACACGGGTCCAAAACCGTCCTCGCAGTAGTGGGCCGATCGGACGACATAATTTTGACTATCAAAGTCGGGGATAGGCAGGTACCTGTCTGGAGGGACAACAAGCCGACCGATCCTATCTGCGAGGGGGGAGCGTTATCAGACGGACGACTATACGGACTGTTACGTGGCCGATATCTATTCTCGGTCCGCGGACGACACTGACGATTATTAGTGGATTTAACCACGGTCTTCGTATCTTCCTAAAGGAGGGTGTGGTGTTCTACATTGAATGCGGCACATTTTCTTTTGCTTCGGCAGTATCTAGCTTGGTGGGATTTAGATAAACACCGTATGCAGTCATTGTATTTTACGACAATGCGACGTCGCATGTCAACATTCATAACCCGGAAGTCACTACATCTATCCAGCGGGTGCATGCGATCACAAAGTCGACATTTATATGAGGCCGCAGATGAAACCTTATGGGTTTCGGACTTAATTTTTTTCCGGCTCCTCTGAATGAGGTGTGGCAACCGGAGCCGTAGATGGACCCGAAGATCCGGACTCGAGCAATAAATCTATGTAACGCAGCCATAAAATTAGCAGTCGACAAATCGGACACTGCTTTCAAATGTTTTCTCGGGGGAAGGGCAGCCATAAACTGACTGCAAGCACGTTTCTTCAACAGAAGGCACACTTTGCAGCGACAAACAACCAGCCGAATCAAACTTTTCATACGCGGAATCCAAAATTCCAATCTCAAAGTTCGCATCATTAACTGGATATCACCATTAACAGATTTTTGGTGGGTATATTCTACCAACCGTAGAGCAAAGGCACTCCTATAGGGGACAATTATAGGACTACGTTCCGAAGGTGCAAGTGTGGGCGAATTTACCAGTCTACCATTCATTCGCATGAAGCGAAATTGATTTCAAGGAAGCGAAATTGATTTCAAATGGGCGACTTTCGTTTTGCACGATAGCAAGCGATCCATAATAGTCCTATTATTCGCTGTCCATATTCACCGTAATGCCGTAATCAACTGGTCCCTAGCTGCCAATGCAGTCTCGATGTCGTGAGCTCCTGCCAAAACGTCATCAACGTACATACATTTTCGCAATATATGCGCCGCGAGGGGAAACTCTGAATCAGTATCATCTGCCGGTTGAAGAAGCGTTCTAATCGCTTAATAGGGTGCATAAATTACACCGAACGTCACTGTCTGTAGTCCGTAGTCTAGGACCTGTTTTGTTGTTGAATTCCGATACAAAATTCTCTGAAGAGGCGAATGCTTTGAATCTATACGAACTTGCCTATACATTTGAGTAATGCCCGAGTTAAACACGAATTTGAAGATACGCCAACGGAGGATCAAAAGAACTATATCTTGTTGTAACGTTGGATCGACGTGCAATATGTCGTTAAGACTCTGTCCATTCGAAGTTTTATTTGAGGCACTAAAAACTACTCTAAGTTTCGTGGTCTGTTTTGCCAGGGGTGATGTGGTAGATAACACGAAAGGACATCCATTGAAGTATTTGCGGGTACCGGCCTCATGTGGTCATGTGTGGTTCCGATAATACCTGATCGTAAACTAGTTTTAGTTCAGGCTTTTTCAGTAAAGAATTCTCATTCCGACAATATGGTTTGAGGACGTTCGCACGAGATTCTCCCAAATACCCGATAGCGCTAATCTCAGATTTAAGTGGCAGTGTAACGATATACCTACCCTCTGAGTCCCTACGAGTAGTCCGGACGTAATTCTCCTCACAAAAACGGTTCAATGTGGATAATATTTTGCGTTTAGGAGGCTCTTCGATTTCCCAGAATCGCAAAAGGGTCTGCTGGATTTTGTCTTCCTCTGCTACCTCAACAGTAGTGGCAAATTTTCGAACTTGTGTGGCTGGGATAGGACCCGTAACCGTATTTTGAGCAAGCAATGCTCCAGACAAATGGGACGACAACCATCTAACCATATTTTTGGATAAAGATCAGCACCTAACAGCAGATCAACGGGACGAGATTCAAAAAGATTAACAGCTGCCAAGCGAAGATCGGGAATTTGTATCATTAAGTCGGAATTAACCACAAATGAGGGAAGATTTCTAGAAATGGCACGCAAAACTAAAACGTTGGTTTCCAATTGCAGAGAAGGGTCGAAAGGACTGCTAATTTGTAAACGACAAACTTTATTTATATATTTTATTAATTTCATTAGCAGTGGCCGAGAGTAAACAACTAATTCCTGAAATTACAGCATTCGTAGAACGCGCAGGGAGCTTGAAACGAGTTTGGAGTCTCTCTGAAATGAAAGAGACTCGGAAGCAGGATCTTTTAACGCCCTGGCAGGAAATGAAACACCTATATGAATAATATTCACCATTGCGGTACCTAAGAGTACAGCCTTGTTCTGCGCGGCGTGAAATACTTGTCGGGACAAGTAACAGGCGGATGGCGCGCAATTTTCCGAATAAGTGGGGACAGTCGAAGTTGTAGCACTCGAATTTTGTGGGGCACGGTGGAAGTTCGAGTTGAATTACTCGATGTAATATCATCCCGATACAACAACGTATGGTGGGACTTGTTATACTTCGAACACCGATGTTTGCTATCGCAATTCTTAACTTCATGATCGTTCCTTAGACAGTTGAAACAAAGATGATGACGTTTCATTACTTTGTATCGATCAGCGGGTTTGAAACTCTTAAAGCGGGGACAGTCATAAAACTTATGACGCTGATTTTGACAAATTAAACAATTTGAACCTTTCATCAAATAAAACTTTCAATTGGTTATGAACCTTCCACGCGAGCTCGAAACTTCGATTAATTAAGGGGAACCTCGATACAATCTCGCAAGCTTCACCAGAAGTCTTTCTAACAAGATGACCAAGTTCTTCGACGTCAGTGAGACGACCATTAACAATATATATAGCCGTAAACAAATCCCTGAAGGTTGGCCATGAATGGAAATCACGTTCAAATATGTCCGTATCGCACGGCGGTAGGACAAGGTTATGGACACAATCCAAATGAGAAACTTCCTATGTAGTCCTAAAACTGACACTATTATATCTCACAATAGAGGAAAGCGGAGTTTGTATCTGCGAATGATTTTCGCGGGAAGCATGAGTCGAAGTACTCAAATTGTTTCCCGTAGCTTGCGAGATTTGTATGGGCGACTTAGCTGAATTCTCGCCCGGCGTTTCTATCAACGAAGTAACCGAACCACAAAGACTACTATTAATAGAGGAAGTAAGATATTTTTTGAATTGCCCTAGCTTCCTATAAATTTCGGATTGGCAGTCAACATAGATTTGAAATGACGAATTGTATTTCTGATCAACCGCATCGATAACTTCTTTCGTCGTCTCTACTCGATATCATATAGTCACAGCACTTTTCAAATTTGTCCTGTGCTTGCGTCCAAAGTTTTTCTAATGCACTAAGATGAGACTGTAGCGCATGAATATCGAGCTGGTCATCACGCATCGTATTGAAACGAACATTAAACTGGATGACCGCATCCGAAGTTCTAGTGAACATATTAATTGGGTTCAAAGGCTTTGACTCCATTCGCCACTCGTTGAAATCTGTTTACATTTGCGTTGACAGATCTAAAGGTGGTTGATCATTTACAAATTAATTATGCGTTAACCCATTGTTAACGTTACAAAACAATAATTACCAAAATATTTATTTTATACCACAAATCATTTATTTTATATTGATGAACTGAATTATAAATTTATTTCACGAAATTAATTACAAATTCGTTTTGTTTATTATTTTCAACCTAGTGAAAAAAATTCTGTGACTACCAGTTACTTTTACAAAAAGGAAAGATGTAATAATGAGAATCCGATAATGTGACTACTTCTACTACATATGCAAACTACTTCCAATAAGAGCATGTGTAACAAGGTGCGGTTACCGACAACAACCAATGCCTAGCGACGAACCGCTCACTACGGTCTCCGCCAGGGGAGTTGTAGAGGTAATGCCAGTGCGGCAATCAGCATCCGTGATTGATCGAGTAAGGGAAGATGAGGGACAAAGTATCAAAATGTATCAACTAAATAAAGCTAAAAGAAATTATTGTATATGTAAATTCATGTACAATAAGATTTACAAGGACGTAAGTTCAGTTCATATGTGAGCTAATTTCATTTTATTAAATTCAATTTAATTCATTATTTTTAAACATCTTGAGAAGTTAATTACATGTTGACAGGGCCCGAAATTACCCAACCAAACGAAGTTTATTGCGCTGTAGGGAGACCAGGTTCTTGGATCATTCTCGGCTTAATGATTTTATTGTAAATTTCTGGACCTAATACCGTCGCTACTGGACCAAAACAATCAAACGATGGGTCCGCGAGTTCCGGACCAACAAAGGCTTCGCGTGTTGCCTTTGACCCGGAACAAAATGTGAGGTAATCATAAAGTCGGCGTAAGACATATGATTGCTTTGGTGGTGAGCTATCGAAGGTGGTTTTTTAGGGACGCACACACCTGATTGACTGGGAAGCAGGGGTCTAATAAAGCTCTAACTGGAACGATAGAGTTAGGCAGACATATATTCAGACCTAAGGTAGGGCTCAAGGCAATGCACGACTTATTGGTAATACGGAAGTTGGAACTATGTGGGGTGGTGGTGCGGGAAAGATACTTCTCGGAACTAACCATCTCAACGAATTTTGTGTCTGGTTGGAGCTCTCCTCTTGGTGCTCATTCAAAATGGAGTGGTGCTTTTTCCCGCAATAATTACAACGTTTGGGAACCGAACAGAACTTTGAAACATGATCAAGATGCAGACAATTGTAACAATCAGTGTGACGGACGACCGTACGCACATGTTCTTCTACAGTCATTCTTTTTTTTGCTGGGAATATAACCGACACTGAAATGACCATCTTGACGACGACGATGCCGCACGTGAAGGTGCTGAGCTAACCTTTGGATCTGCTGACTCGGGCGTAACTATCTGGGGGACAATCGGTTGAGGGGGGTGAACCTGGGGATCTATGGGCATAGGGAATTGTGTGGTGTCCACGTTTTGAGGAACAGGTTCTGTAAACTCGTCCTTAGTTGCCCTTAACTCCTACTTCAAACAGACCTCACGGAAAAGTTCTTGTTGGGATGCCATAACTAACACACAAAACGAAAGAAAGATCAAATAACAGATATAATTCTGTAACACGACACGAACCTTACCAGGATTACCGGGATGCGACTAACGTTCGAACTTAACAATTACTCTTCTTTCCACCTAATGCAAAACTGAAGCGTCTATGCCTTCAGTTTTCTATACCGATTGGCTAAACTCGATAGAGATTCATTCAACAAGAGGTTCTGGCCGAGCAACAAGGGAGGCGCCTATAAGAAAGTTTGCGATGAAGCGGATTTTCATTCCTTAAAAAATTGACTCAGAACATTCTGAGGCGAATCCTCAATTTTAATTGCCCTCGCAGAACTTGTCTGATGGCGAAAGTAATTTGCGCTTGGGGCCTCCTCATGATCCCAAAACCGGTTTTGTTGAGGCTGTCTTCCTCGCTGAAGCTCAAAGTTGTCGTAATAACTTGCAAAGGAGAACCAAAGACGGTATTTTGCGCCAATAGAGAAGCTAATATCTTCTGTTGCACCCCAGGCAAAAATATTTGTGGATATAAGTCTGCGCCCAACAATATATCTACTGAACGACAATCAAAGATGTTTGGATCAGCCAACCGGAGATTTGGCAGAGAACGAGCTAAAATAGGGTCAAAGGATGGAAGGTTACTAGAAATCTTGGGCAGCACAAAAGCATCTCTTTTCAAAATTGAGGCACTTAAGCGAGAACTTATCCAAATCTGACAGTTTTCCGGGAGGTAACGGAGGACGAACCATTTACACCAGAAATGGTTGCAAGAGTGGATCGAGACGATAACTTCAATCTATTCAGAAACAGGGTCAATAAGGGATTAAACTGGGTAAGAATTTAATTCGTGAACAATATTTACCATGGCGGTACCGAGAAGGACTCGCGAATTATGCGATGTGTGAAACACTTGACGGTTTTCTACAGTCGGATAAATACCAGTGGATGTAGAGGCAACAATATCTAAATTAGAATTGGAAGCAGTTCTTGGAACTCGGACTGTAGACGTCACATTTGAAGAGGAGCTATTTTTAGGTGCCGTGCATAAGCGTATGATGTTTTTCATGACGTACATAGCAGCTATGTGCACTGGGACAGTTACTAACCGAATGACCTCTTGACAAACAATTGAAACACAATCCATACCTTTTGACAATAGTAATTTTTTGATCGAAATGCATCTTTTTGGAACGATGACAAGAGTAGAGCGCATGATTTTCATTAGGGCCTACAACACAAAGATGTTTTAAATAAGATGGAAGGAAGTTTTCGCCACATGTACCTTAACGTTACGTTTATTTGGGGATTTTGATTAATCTATACCTTTTATGTCCCGCAAACAGGCAAGCGTCTGAATCCTCTCCGTAAGGAACGAATCAAGCTGATCCCATGACGATAAGGAAGACTTATCTGTTAGACTAGTCACCATAAGTTTTAGCAGACGCTGAATACAAAATAAAAACTAAAATATGATCCCAATGATCCGTTTATGCCTCTTTGTAAAGCCTTAAGACCTGAACTCGTTTCATTAGCTAACGATTGAACAGAATTTTTAAATGTCAATTGACTAGAATTCTTTTGTTGTCATAAGCATCCCTGAGAGCTTTCCAAGCCCGAACAATACTTTCCACACAATTTCCATATCCTCATCTTGAGTTTTCTTTATCAGATTAAACAACCTCTCAATATCGGTTAACCGTGAATTTTTTATAAACATCTATATCATATTTTAAAAATCATCTATATCGCAAGGCGGTAAATTAAGATTATGCATGGTGTCGGAACCACAAGGCGGTAAACTCCAACTCGAAACTGATATGTCAGCAGTACTCTGAATGTCTGGATAAACCAATTGGATAAGGGTGGCAAGCTATTATTAAGTACATTGCTTGGATTGGTAGTACCTGACTGTGAAGTATTAGACCTATTGCATGACCGAGCCACAGAAACCTGATTTTGGACATTCTGGGGGGTACTAGTACGAATTTCAACTGGGGTGGAAGAAGGTATCTTCGCAGACCGTTGTTTCTGTAAAATTTCAGTTGTTTGCGACAAAAATTCAACGTAGTCCTTGGTGGACTGATATTTTTCATCACAAGAAGCAATTCCGTCTGAGGTAGTACCCTTAATGGTCATCAAATAATCGAGATACTTTTCATAAATATCCTTGACCTTGTATTACAAGTCCTGAAGTTCGGTGTTTCGAATTTCTAAATTGAAAGCCGTGCGAGTTTTTGCTTTAATCAATTTAAAAGCAACGGCAAATTTTGCAACATTATCGGATGCTTGATTAAATTGAGTTAGTGGAGTGACCGACATGGCTTCAGAATTCGATTTCAATAAATACTAATCAAATATTCAGCTAAAATGAAGCAAAATGACGCAGTCTTATTAAAGAACTCCAAAAATAAACTTCGCAAATTTTTAGAATCACAAAGGAAAACTAATTCGGTGGAGAAAATATTGAATAACTTCCCAAAAACGATTATATCAGGAAATGCAAATAAAGCGTATATAAATATCCAAATAATAATCAAAATATATTTAAATTGGCGATATTTATCAAATATATTTAAAAAAATTTAAACAATTTGAAAAAATAAGAAAAATTGATAAATGGTCGGTGTATTCCAAGTGTAGGGTGCACGTATTTTCGACTGACAAATATTTATATTTACACTGTTACTGTTAAATGTCTATAAAATACGCTAAACTTTTAAGATAAATTACTAAAATATCTATATATTTCTCGTAAGGGAGCACAATGAAAAGTACATATAATATACCGAATGTAGGGTGACAAAAATTAAAACAGTCCAAAAACACTTTTTATCAACAATTATCAAAAACGAATTAAAAATTATTTTTCAAAATTTTATTTTTTAGATTCAACATTTTTCCACTTGAACCCAATGTGCAGTGGTGAATAACGAATTCCGCACACATAAAATTCTATGTCGATTTAGCAATGTCCGTCCGTCTGAGGAAATCACCGTAGCCTCCTAAGAAAATTAAGTAAGTTGATAAAATTTTACTCAAATGTATGTTACGTCTGCAGGACTTTTGGTATTGAAAATGTAGGTCCACGTTTTGGTATAGCGCCAATATAACGGTACCTCCCGATATTCGGTACTTTGATAGTTTTAGCGACATTATTCACATTTGAAGTTCGTAATGGATACTACCGCCTAAGATAGAAAATAGTCTGTGTAGGTCCACGTCTTCGTATAGCCCCAATACAACGGTACCTCCGATATTTTAAACATTTTAACAGAATTTTTAACGAATATTATTTTTTTGAAAATTGCCAAATTTGTACCAAATGGTGGAGAGTTATCAAAGTTCGGCACTTGTTTTTTATTTAATTGCCAATCGTCAACCAAATTAAACTGCAGCAAAATCAGCGAAAAAAGAAAAGTAAACGAAGCCGGTCTCTTACTTTTGATTTAAGTCGCACTTTAATTTCCTCAACAAAATGAGAGTGCTGATCCATCAAATTGGGATCTCTATAGTTCCTTAACCAATGCCAATTCCAGCACTAGTGTTGGGGCTAGATTAAGACAAAATGACCCCCAGACAAATGTTCAGGCAAATCTTACAATGCATCCTGTAGAGGTAGACAACTTAGTAAGAAGTTTAGTGCACGAAAGCTTGGCCCAGGCCAATAATTATCTTAAAGGTTCGGTGCGTGGATGGGAAATGGAGAAAATGTACGGAGTCATAAATAGCACTGATAATGTGTCCAAAATGTCCATTGCTGGTCAAAATGCAACCCATAATTCTACAGCTCACACAATGATAATCCTATAAACCAACCATTACATCCAGATAACAACATCATTCGGCTACTATGCGAATCTTTGCACAACTTCCATTGATATTTGCGCAACTTTCCATTGATTTGCTAATGATGTCTATTACAATTCTCACACATTTCGCTAGAGCTGCTGACACAGTTCTTAAAATTGTTGCATATTTCGAACAAATGGACGAATCTACATTCACTGTGTTCAATCTGGAGATTCGCAATTCAGACATTAAGGAATTGTAGGACAAAGTATTGTGCACCTATGATGACTGCATAATCTACTTCCAGACGTCAAAGGCTGCACAGTCTGATGTCTTTTATGTCTTTGAGAACAAATATAGGATTTCCGCCAAGGGAATCTATTTTGCCGGTGTCTGTGCAGAACACTACTCCACCCGTTCAGGGTTCCTTCTTACAATAAAAGCCGCTCCAAGTCAGCTATCGATTACAATAGTTTCACCTTGCCCCCCTTGATATAGAAGCCTTTGCTGGCGATTTTTTATCTTGGTCAACTTTTCGAGATCTTTTCACCACCCTGTTTGTAAATAATACACGCCTTTCAAACATAGAACGTCGTTGTCATCTTAAACAGAAGTCTACCGGTGAGGCTCGCGAATTTGTTTGCAGATTTCAACTCACAAATTGTAGTTTCCACTTAGCGTGGAAAGCTTTTTCGGATGCGCATAATAAGCGATTGTCACATAAAAACCTGTTCGATATTACTCTTTTAAACTTTGATTTTTCGGGATTAAAAACTATCCAACGTGGTATAAATAGTAGTCTTAATGCAATGGCCGTCTATGACGTCGCCACGGACCAGTGGGATCCAATAATTGCATTTATTTGTTTGCAGCGGCTGCCAAAATTAACTTTAACCATGTGGGAGCAAAGTTCCAAAAAAAAAAAAAAAAAAAAAAATAAAAATCCTTGTTGCTCTCTTCAGAAAGAATACAAAGAAATCGTTGTCATCAACCACCAATAAAAAGTCTTTTGTACATAAGCTAAAATGTGTTACTCCTTTTACACGGTCAAACACTTATTGTTCCATTTGTCCTAACCACAGTCATGTTCTTGGACTCTTCCCCAAGTTTATAAAACTTTCGTTTGTGGACAAATTCTTGATGGTGAAAAAGGATGAACGCAGTATAAATTGTCTCTCACTTGGCTATGTAGCTAAAAATTTTCGCAGTACAAATAGTTGCAGATCTTGCAAACAAAGGCATCACAGTCTTCTCCACCGGTCACAAAATTGTAAAGTTATTGTAGCATCATGCTCAAACTCTTTCCTGTTTTGAAATCTGCCCGAAACCAAAGTCAAAAGTCGAGGTTCAACCACTACGGATTTAACGAGGATCAAAATTGGAGAACCTAGGCATTCTAAAACGCACCCACCCTCTGCTAAAAATTATTATAACACTCAGCTCCCAACACCATTGAAGATAATGTGCTTTTGTTGTTTGTTTGTTGCCTTCCCTTAAAAATGCATTTATAATTGTGGAAACACATCGGAAATCTTGTCTTAAGTCAATTGGACGTTGTTCTCGTCACCATCTTTTTGTAATTTAAAGACTCGAATTCCTTTTCTTGAATTAGAGGATTCGTAAAAACTCTGAGGAGTTTTGTTGTTCCAGTCGCTATACAAAGCCATTCTCCCCACTCCCCTGAGTTAAACAGGTCAGATTCAGAGATTACATTGTATTGGATCAATTGCGAACCCTCAATACTGAAGACGTTCGTTGCCATTCGTGAAGATAACGTGACGGATTTATTCAATTAATGAGGAGTAAGGGAAGGGCTATGAAAAGCCATGTCATATTTCAGATTCTTCTTCCATTCGGCAGAATGAGTTTTTTTCAACATAATTTCCGTGCCCATGCTGCGATCCGGTCGATTTATTTCAATATCATTGAAATCAACTATACTATCACTAACTTCAGAAGAAATGTACAGATACATACATACCACAAATGACGTTTTCATTTGCGATAACCACGCAAACTTTAGCAAGGGAGATCGATGACATGAATGCAAAATGAATTTCCTATTGAATAAATCGTCAGGAAATTGTGACTTGGAGTCAACCATCCATCACCAAACTTGGAGACAAATGGCACAAAAGAATCAATGGATGTTTACTCTAGCCAATTTCACAGAAATGTCCTTTGTTTGTGGTACAAAAATGAAACACCTGGAGGTGAAAGGGGCTGCAACTTTAGAAATTAGGTTAGATTTTATCTTAAATGACAACACCTTTACAATATACGGTCATTACGAAAATAATATAATAATGCAAACTTCATATCTGAGACTTAATCCACTGTAAACTCCAATTCGAAACTGATATATCAGCAGTACTCCCAGTGTACCCCCATGTAACGATATTCCCGATATTCAGTATTTTGATGATTTTACCCAAATTTTTCAACAGAATTGTCTGAAAATCCACACAAGGAGCACCTTGTGGGTACTTTATACCTCGGAAGAGAATTATCTTTATAGGTCCAAGATATCGTATAGCCCCTATATAACGGTACCTTCTGATATTCGGTATTTTGATGATTTTACCCGCATTTTACAATGGAATTGTCTGAAATTCCACACGAGGAGTTTATTGTGAGTACTTTACCCCCTGAAAGAGAATTCTCTATATAGGTTAACGATATCGTATATCCTCCATATAATGGTACACCCGATATTCGGTATTTGGGGATTTTAGTGACGTTATTCACCGGAGTTGTTTCAAAATTCACACAAGGTATTGTTTTAAAATCCACATAAGGAGTTTTTTGTGAGCACTTTAACCCCTGAAAGTTAATTGTCTATATAGGTCCACAATATCGTATACCCCCCATATATCGGCACTTTCCGATATTAGGTATTTTAAAGATTTTAGCAGAATTTTAATGGATTTTATTTTTTGAAAATTTTCTTATTCATTCCAAATGGTGGAGAATATTCAATGTTCGGCCCGGCCGAACCTACTGCTTTTTTACTTGTTATTTTTTCTACCCTCCACCATACTACGGAGGGTATGTGTAGACATACATATATATTAATATTAATAAACATTTTTGTTGACCCCGACGTGATCCTATATATATATATATATATATATATATATATATATATATATATATATATATATATATATATATATATATATATATATATATATATATATATATATATATATATATATATATATATATATATATATATATATATATATATATATATATATATATATATATATATATATATATATATATATATAAATCAAACTCATCCATAAACTAGTCCAATTACTCCGAGGATCGAATAGAATTAGAAATAGTTTTCAACGCAAACCAAAAAACGTTTCATCCTTATTGGATGCCGTTGAAGCAAAATGGCAATTGTCTTTTTAAGACGTTTTCCAGTACAACGGCTCAACTGTAATGCTCCCTCAAATCCCACAAACAACAGACGATTATGGAACTTAGACAGCAAGCAATTCTCACGCTGGATGCAGACTGTACAGCGAGGATCGGTAAAGTGACTTTGGTAGCTGTCCACAGAGTACATAACGAGAAAACAACAGAATTCCATTCGTTCGCATTCGCACAGCGGTAAATTAAGGTGGGTGGCAAGCTATTATTAAGTACATTGCTTGGATTGGTAGTACCTGACTGTGAAGTATTAGACCTATTGCATGACCGAGCCACAGAAACCTGATTTTGGACATTCTGGGAGGTACTAGTACGAATTTCAACTGGGGTGGAAGAAGGTATCTTCGCAGACCGTTGTTTCTGTAAAATTTCAGTTGTTTGCGACAAAAATTCAACGTAGTTTTCCTTGGTGGACTGATATTTTTCATCACAAGAAGCAATTCCGTCTGAGGTAGTACCCTTAATGGTCATCAAATAATCGAGATACTTTTCATAAATATCCTTGACCTTGTATTACAAGTCCTGAAGTTCGGTGTTTCGAATTTCTAAATTGAAAACCGTGCGAGTTTTTGTTTTAATCAATTTAAAAGCAACGGCAAATTTTGCAACATTATCGGATGCTTGATTAAATTGAGTTAGTGGAGTGAACGATATGGCTTCAGAATTCGATTTCAATAAATACTAATCAAATATTCAGCTAAAATGAAGCAAAATGACGCAGTCTTATTAAAGAACCCCAAAAATAAACTGCGCAAATTTTTAGAATCACAAAGGAAAACTAATTCGGTGGAGAAAATATTGAATAACTTCCCAAAAACGAATATATCAGGAAATGCAAATAAAGCGTATATAAATATCCAAATAATAATCAAAATATATTTAAATTGGCGATATTTATCAAATATATTTAAAAAAATTGAAACAATTTGAAAAAATAAGAAAAATTGATAAATGGTCGGTGTATTCCGAGTGTAGGGTGCACGTATTTTCGACTGACAAATATTTATATTTACACTGTTACTGTTAAATGTCTATAAAATACGCTAAACTTTTAAGATAAATTACTAAAATATCTATATATTTCTCGTAAGGGAGCACAATGAAAAGTACATATAATATACCGAATGTAGGGTGACAAAAATTAAAACAGTCCAAAAACACTTATCAAAAACGAATTAAAAATTATTTTTCAAAATTTTATTTTTTAGATTCAACATTTTTCCACTTGAACCCAATGTGCAGTGGTGAATAACGAATTCCGCACACATAAAATTCTATGTCGATTTAGCAATGTCCGTCCGTCTGAGGAAATCACCGTAGCCTCCTAAGAAAATGAAGTAAGTTGATAAAATTTTACTCAAATGTATGTTACGTCTGCAGGACTTTTGGTATTGAAAATGTAGGTCCACGTTTTGGTATAGCGCCAATATAACGGTACCTCCCGATATTCGGTACTTTGATAGTTTTAGCGACATTATTCACATTTGAAGTTCGTAATGGATACTACCGCCTAAGATAGAAAATAGTCTGTGTAGGTCCACGTCTTCGTATAGCCCCAATACAACGGTACCTCCGATATTTTAAACATTTTAACAGAATTTTTAACGGATATTATTTTTTTGAAAATTGCCAAATTTGTACCAAATGGTGGAGAGTTATCAAAGTTCGGCACTTGTTTTTTATTTAATTGCCAATCGTCAACCAAATTAAACTGCAAGTCAGATGAGCGAAAACACAAGAAATAAAATTGAAGCAAATCAGCGAAAAAAGAAAAGTAAACGAAGCCGGTCTCTTACTTTTGATTTAAGTCGCACTTTAATTTCCTCAACAAAATGAGAGTGCTGATCCATCAAATTGGGATCTCTATAGTTCCTTAACCAATGCCAATTCCAGCACTAGTGTTGGGGCTAGATTAAGACAAAATGACCCCCAGACAAATGTTCAGGCAAATCTTACAATGCATCCTGTAGAGGTAGACAACTTAGTAAGAAGTTTAGTGCACGAAAGCTTGGCCCAGGCCAATAATTATCT
Organism: Musca domestica; assembly: GCF_030504385.1. NCBI lineage: Eukaryota > Metazoa > Arthropoda > Insecta > Diptera > Muscidae > Musca > Musca domestica. Next base: position 751,636 of record NW_026712439.1, read on the forward strand.
TAAAGGTTCGGTGCGTGGATGGGAAATGGAGAAAATGTACGGAGTCATAAATAGCACTGATAATGTGTCCAAAATGTCCATTGCTGGTCAAAATGTAACCCATAATTCTACAGCTCACACAATGATAATCCTATAAACCAACCATTACATCCAGATAACAACATCATTCGGCTACTATGCGAATCTTTGCACAACTTCCATTGATATTTGCGCAACTTTCCATTGATTTGCTAATGATGTCTATTACAATTCTCATAATCTACTTCCAGACGTCAAAGGCTGCACAGTCTGATGTCTTTTATGTCTTTGAGAACAAATATAGGATTTCCGCCAAGGGAATCTATTTTGCCGGTGTCTGTGCAGAACACTACTCCACCCGTTCAGGGTTCCTTCTTACAATAAAAGCCGCTCCAAGTCAGCTATCGATTACAATAGTTTCACATTGCCCCCCTTGATATAGAAGCCTTTGCTGGCGATTTTTTATCTTGGTCAACTTTTCGAGATCTTTTCACCACCCTGTTTGTAAATAATACACGCCTTTCAAACATAGAACGTCGCTGTCATCTTAAACAGAAGTCTACCGGTGAGGCTCGCGAATTTGTTTGCAGATTTCAACTCACAAATTGTAGTTTCCACTTAGCGTGGAAAGCTTTTTCGGATGCGCATAATAAGCGATTGTCACATAAAAACCTGTTCGATATTACTCTTTTAAACTTTGATTTTTCGGGATTAAAAACTATCCAACGTGGTATAAATAGTAGTCTTAATGCAATGGCCGTCTATGACGTCGCCACGGACCAGTGGGATCCAATAATTGCATTTATTTGTTTGCAGCGGCTGCCAAAATTAACTTTAACCATGTGGGAGCAAAGTTCCAAAAAAAAAAAAAAAATAAAAATCCTTGTTGCCCTCTTCAGAAAGAATACAAAGAAATCGTTGTCATCAACCACCAATAAAAAGTCTTTTGTACATAAGCTAAAATGTGTTACTCCTTTTACACGGTCAAACACTTATTGTTCCATTTGTCCTAACCACAGTCATGTTCTTGGACTATTCCCCATGTTTATAAACTTTCGTTTGTGGACAAATTCTTGATGGTGAAAACGAATGAACGCAGTATAAATTGTCTCTCACTTGGCTATGTAGCTAAAAATTTTCGCAGTACAAATAGTTGCAGATCTTGCAAACAAAGGCATCACAGTCTTCTCCACCGGTCACAAAATTGTAAAGTTATTGTAGCATCATGCTCAAACTCTTCCCTGTTTTGAAAGTCTGCCCGAAACCAAAGTCAAAAGTCGAGGTTCAACCACTACGGATTTAACGAGGATCAAAATTGGAGAACCTAGGCATTCTAAAACGCACCCACCCTCTGCTAAAAATGATTATAACACTCAGCTCCCAACACCATTGAAGATAATGTGCTTTTGGGAACTGCAGTTGTCAACATAGTTCATAACGGCAAATCGTACACTACGCTAGCAATTGTAGATCCTTCTTCTAAGGCATCAATTGTTAGTAAAAAACTTAAAGATAAACTTCTTATTTTTCTCGCTATGAAACTTTTGCGCCAAGAGAAGTTTGTTTGTTGCCTTCCCTTAAAAATGCATTTAGAATTGTGGAAACACATCGGAAATCTTGTCTTAAGTCAATTGGACGTTGTTCTTTTGTAATTTAAAGACTCGAATTCCTTTTCTTGAATTAGAGGATTCGTTCGATGACAGCTCAATAGACTTGTTAATTGGCGCTGACCTTTATCCTTATATACTCGAGCCTGAGTCGCCCAAAATTGGTTTTAACTGGTTGCTGGCTCAAAAATCTATTTTCGGGTACATTCTCACCGACTCAGTTCCCCCTCAACATAATCTCGCATAAACAATGACGAAATAAGAAAACATTACTTCAAAATAAAATTAAAATTTGTTGATATAATCACTTGCACCAAACGTTGAACTCGGCCAATCGGAACCTTAAAATCTAATCTTTTGAAGTAATCACTTGCGCTTAACAAGTGATTACTTCATCTATCCGAAACTATCGATAATTTGAAAATCTAACCCTACTATCGCTCACTAAGGAATTTCAATTTATGTTCTTATCTAACTCATAATGAAGTTGTATTAATTGCTAAACTCGTGGTCCCAGCAATGGGGCCGCAAGTATAAGTTCAATACATTCCACGACCTCTTCCCAATCCCCATCAATTACGGATGCTGATTGGCATTGACATCTCCTCTACAACTCCCTTGGCCTAGAGAGCGGATCGGCGCTGGGCATTAGTTGTTGTCGGTTTTCTCTCAGTGGAAGTAGTTATAATAAAAAGAGACAAGGGATCCTCTGCGTTCACTTGTTTGTATTTGTATATGTGTTGTAGATAGACATGATATCCTCAGCGATCACATAAAACCTCTGCGTTCACTTGTCTACTAGAAACGACAGCAAAGGCGCACGGCCTCTGTCGCCACACCAATTACTTAAGGTAATTTATTGTCGAGAGTGGAAAGAAGCACCAACAAACCATGAATTTGTGTTGAATTAATACTAATCACATTTCTTTGTTTTATTCCTTATATTTGTCTTTCTCTTTACCTTACACCACACTTCATCCCACATAAAAACTCTGAGGAGTTTTGTTGTTCCAGTCGCTATACAAAGCCATTCTCCCCACTCCCCTGAGTTAAACAGGTCAGATTCAGAGATTACATTGTATTGGATCAATTGCGAACCCTCAATACTGAAGACGTTCGTTGCCATTCGTGAAGATAACGTGACGGATTTATTCAATTAATGAGGAGTAAGGGAAGGGCTATGAAAAGCCATGTCATATTTCAGATTCTTCTTCCATTCGGCAGAATGAGTTTTTTTCAACATAATTTCCGTGCCCATGCTGCGATCCGGTCGATTTATTTCAATATCATTGAAATCAACTATACTATCACTAACTTCAGAAGAAATGTACAGATACATACATACCACAAATGACGTTTTCATTTGCGATAACCACGCAAACTTTAGCAAGGGAGATCGATGACATGAATGCAAAATGAATTTCCTATTGAATAAATCGTCAGGAAATTGTGACTTGGAGTCAACCATCCATCACCAAACTTGGAGACAAATGGCACAAAAGAATCAATGGATGTTTACTCTAGCCAATTTCACAGAAATGTCCTTTGTTTGTGGTACAAAAATGAAACACCTGGAGGTGAAAGGGGCTGCAACTTTAGAAATTAGGTTAGATTTTATCTTAAATGACAACACCTTTACAATATACGGTCATTACGAAAATAATATAATAATGCAAACTTCATATCTGAGACTTAATCCACTGTAAACTCCAATTCGAAACTGATATATCAGCAGTACTCCCAGTGTACCCCCATGTAACGATATTCCCGATATTCAGTATTTTGATGATTTTACCCAAATTTTTCAACAGAATTGTCTGAAAATCCACACAAGGAGCACCTTGTGGGTACTTTATACCTCGGAAGAGAATTATCTTTATAGGTCCAAGATATCGTATAGCCCCTATATAACGGTACCTTCTGATATTCGGTATTTTGATGATTTTACCCGCATTTTACAATGGAATTGTCTGAAATTCCACACGAGGAGTTTATTGTGAGTACTTTACCCCCTGAAAGAGAATTCTCTATATAGGTTAACGATATCGTATATCCTCCATATAATGGTACACCCGATATTCGGTATTTGGGGATTTTAGTGACGTTATTCACCGGAGTTGTTTCAAAATTCACACAAGGTATTGTTTTAAAATCCACATAAGGAGTTTTTTGTGAGCACTTTAACCCCTGAAAGTTAATTGTCTATATAGGTCCACAATATCGTATACCCCCCATATATCGGCACTTTCCGATATTAGGTATTTTAAAGATTTTAGCAGAATTTTAATGGATTTTATTTTTTGAAAATTTTCTTATTCGTTCCAAATGGTGGAGAATATTCAATGTTCGGCCCGGCCGAACCTACTGCTTTTTTACTTGTTATTTTTTCTACCCTCCACCATACTACGGAGGGTATATTAACTATTACACAATTCAAATGTTGTGTAGACATACATATATATTAATATTAATAAACATTTTTGTTGACCCCGACGTGATCCTATATATATATATATATATATATATATATATATATATATATATATATATATATATAAAATCAAACTCATCCATAAACTAGTCCAATTACTCCGAGGATCGAATAGAATTAGAAATAGTTTTCAACGCAAACCAAAAAACGTTTCATCCTTATTGGATGCCGTTGAAGCAAAATGGCAATTGTCTTTTTAAGACGTTTTCCAGTACAACGGCTCAGCTGTAATGCTCCCTCAAATCCCACAAACAACAGACGATTATGGAACTTAGACAGCAAGCAATTCTCACGCTGGATGCAGACTGTACAGCGAGGATCGGTAAAGTGACTTTGGTAGCTGTCCACAGAGTACATAACGAGAAAACAACAGAATTCCATTCGTTCGCATTCGCACAGCGGTAAATTAAGGTGGGTGGCAAGCTATTATTAAGTACATTGCTTGGATTGGTAGTACCTGACTGTGAAGTATTAGACCTATTGCATGACCGAGCCACAGAAACCTGATTTTGGACATTCTGGGAGGTACTAGTACGAATTTCAACTGGGGTGGAAGAAGGTATCTTCGCAGACCGTTGTTTCTGTAAAATTTCAGTTGTTTGCGACAAAAATTCAACGTAGTTTTCCTTGGTGGACTGATATTTTTCATCACAAGAAGCAATTCCGTCTGAGGTAGTACCCTTAATGGTCATCAAATAATCGAGATACTTTTCATAAATATCCTTGACCTTGTATTACAAGTCCTGAAGTTCGGTGTTTCGAATTTCTAAATTGAAAACCGTGCGAGTTTTTGTTTTAATCAATTTAAAAGCAACGGCAAATTTTGCAACATTATCGGATGCTTGATTAAATTGAGTTAGTGGAGTGAACGATATGGCTTCAGAATTCGATTTCAATAAATACTAATCAAATATTCAGCTAAAATGAAGCAAATGACGCAGTCTTATTAAAGAACCCCAAAAATAAACTGCGCAAATTTTTAGAATCACAAAGGAAAACTAATTCGGTGGAGAAAATATTGAATAACTTCCCAAAAACGAATATATCAGGAAATGCAAATAAAGCGTATATAAATATCCAAATAATAATCAAAATATATTTAAATTGGCGATATTTATCAAATATATTTAAAAAAATTGAAACAATTTGAAAAAATAAGAAAAATTGATAAATGGTCGGTGTATTCCGAGTGTAGGGTGCACGTATTTTCGACTGACAAATATTTATATTTACACTGTTACTGTTAAATGTCTATAAAATACGCTAAACTTTTAAGATAAATTACTAAAATATCTATATATTTCTCGTAAGGGAGCACAATGAAAAGTACATATAATATACCGAATGTAGGGTGACAAAAATTAAAACAGTCCAAAAACACTTATCAAAAACGAATTAAAAATTATTTTTCAAAATTTTATTTTTTAGATTCAACATTTTTCCACTTGAACCCAATGTGCAGTGGTGAATAACGAATTCCGCACACATAAAATTCTATGTCGATTTAGCAATGTCCGTCCGTCTGAGGAAATCACCGTAGCCTCCTAAGAAAATGAAGTAAGTTGATAAAATTTTACTCAAATGTATGTTACGTCTGCTGGACTTTTGGTATTGAAAATGTAGGTCCACGTTTTGGTATAGCGCCAATATAACGGTACCTCCCGATATTCGGTACTTTGATAGTTTTAGCGACATTATTCACATTTGAAGTTCGTAATGGATACTACCGCCTAAGATAGAAAATAGTCTGTGTAGGTCCACGTCTTCGTATAGCCCCAATACAACGGTACCTCCGATATTTTAAACATTTTAACAGAATTTTTAACGGATATTATTTTTTTGAAAATTGCCAAATTTGTACCAAATGGTGGAGAGTTATCAAAGTTCGGCACTTGTTTTTTATTTAATTGCCAATCGTCAACCAAATTAAACTGCAAGTCAGATGAGCGAAAACACAAGAAATAAAATTGAAGCAAATCAGCGAAAAAAGAAAAGTAAACGAAGCCGGTCTCTTACTTTTGATTTAAGTCGCACTTTAATTTCCTCAACAAAATGAGAGTGCTGATCCATCAAATTGGGATCTCTATAGTTCCTTAACCAATGCCAATTCCAGCACTAGTGTTGGGGCTAGATTAAGACAAAATGACCCCCAGACAAATGTTCAGGCAAATCTTACAATGCATCCTGTAGAGGTAGACAACTTAGTAAGAAGTTTAGTGCACGAAAGCTTGGCCCAGGCCAATAATTATCTTAAAGGTTCGGTGCGTGGATGGGAAATGGAGAAAATGTACGGAGTCATAAATAGCACTGATAATGTGTCCAAAATGTCCATTGCTGGTCAAAATGTAACCCATAATTCTACAGCTCACACAATGATAATCCTATAAACCAACCATTACATCCAGATAACAACATCATTCGGCTACTATGCGAATCTTTGCACAACTTCCATTGATATTTGCGCAACTTTCCATTGATTTGCTAATGATGTCTATTACAATTCTCACACATTTCGCTAGAGTTGCTGACACAGTTCTTAAAATTGTTGCATATTTCGAACAAATGGACGAATCTACATTCACTGTGTTCAATCTGGAGATTCGCAATTCAGACATTAAGGAATTGTAGGACAAAGTATTGTGCACCTATGATGACTGCATAATCTACTTCCAGACGTCAAAGGCTGCACAGTCTGATGTCTTTTATGTCTTTGAGAACAAATATAGGATTTCCGCCAAGGGAATCTATTTTGCCGGTGTCTGTGCAGAACACTACTCCACCCGTTCAGGGTTCCTTCTTACAATAAAAGCCGCTCCAAGTCAGCTATCGATTACAATAGTTTCACATTGCCCCCCTTGATATAGAAGCCTTTGCTGGCGATTTTTTATCTTGGTCAACTTTTCGAGATCTTTTCACCACCCTGTTTGTAAATAATACACGCCTTTCAAACATAGAACGTCGCTGTCATCTTAAACAGAAGTCTACCGGTGAGGCTCGCGAATTTGTTTGCAGATTTCAACTCACAAATTGTAGTTTCCACTTAGCGTGGAAAGCTTTTTCGGATGCGCATAATAAGCGATTGTCACATAAAAACCTGTTCGATATTACTCTTTTAAACTTTGATTTTTCGGGATTAAAAACTATCCAACGTGGTATAAATAGTAGTCTTAATGCAATGGCCGTCTATGACGTCGCCACGGACCAGTGGGATCCAATAATTGCATTTATTTGTTTGCAGCGGCTGCCAAAATTAACTTTAACCATGTGGGAGCAAAGTTCCAAAAAAAAAAAAAAAATAAAAATCCTTGTTGCCCTCTTCAGAAAGAATACAAAGAAATCGTTGTCATCAACCACCAATAAAAAGTCTTTTGTACATAAGCTAAAATGTGTTACTCCTTTTACACGGTCAAACACTTATTGTTCCATTTGTCCTAACCACAGTCATGTTCTTGGACTATTCCCCATGTTTATAAAACTTTCGTTTGTGGACAAATTCTTGATGGTGAAAACGAATGAACGCAGTATAAATTGTCTCTCACTTGGCTATGTAGCTAAAAATTTTCGCAGTACAAATAGTTGCAGATCTTGCAAACAAAGGCATCACAGTCTTCTCCACCGGTCACAAAATTGTAAAGTTATTGTAGCATCATGCTCAAACTCTTCCCTGTTTTGAAAGTCTGCCCGAAACCAAAGTCAAAAGTCGAGGTTCAACCACTACGGATTTAACGAGGATCAAAATTGGAGAACCTAGGCATTCTAAAACGCACCCACCCTCTGCTAAAAATGATTATAACACTCAGCTCCCAACACCATTGAAGATAATGTGCTTTTGGGAACTGCAGTTGTCAACATAGTTCATAACGGCAAATCGTACACTACGCTAGCAATTGTAGATCCTTCTTCTAAGGCATCAATTGTTAGTAAAAAAACTTAAAGATAAACTTCTTATTTTTCTCGCTATGAAACTTTTGCGCCAAGAGAAGTTTGTTTGTTGCCTTCCCTTAAAAATGCATTTAGAATTGTGGAAACACATCGGAAATCTTGTCTTAAGTCAATTGGACGTTGTTCTTTTTGTAATTTAAAGACTCGAATTCCTTTTCTTGAATTAGAGGATTCGTTCGATGACAGCTCAATAGACTTGTTAATTGGCGCTGACCTTTATCCTTATATACTCGAGCCTGAGTCGCCCAAAATTGGTTTTAACTGGTTGCTGGCTCAAAAATCTATTTTCGGGTACATTCTCACCGACTCAGTTCCCCCTCAACATAATCTCGCATAAACAATGACGAAATAAGAAAACATTACTTCAAAATAAAATTAAAATTTGTTGATATAATCACTTGCACCAAACGTTGAACTCGGCCAATCGGAACCTTAAAATCTAATCTTTTTGAAGTAATCACTTGCGCTTAACAAGTGATTACTTCATCTATCCGAAACTATCGATAATTTGAAAATCTAACCCTACTATCGCTCACTAAGGAATTTCAATTTATGTTCTTATCTAACTCATAATGAAGTTGTATTAATTGCTAAACTCGTGGTCCCAGCAATGGGGCCGCAAGTATAAGTTCAATACATTCCACGACCTCTTCCCAATCCCCATCAATTACGGATGCTGATTGGCATTGACATCTCCTCTACAACTCCCTTGGCCTAGAGAGCGGATCGGCGCTGGGCATTAGTTGTTGTCGGTTTTCTCTCAGTGGAAGTAGTTATAATAAAAAGAGACAAGGGATCCTCTGCGTTCACTTGTTTGTATTTGTATATGTGTTGTAGATAGACATGATATCCTCAGCGATCACATAAAACCTCTGCGTTCACTTGTCTACTAGAAACGACAGCAAAGGCGCACGGCCTCTGTCGCCACACCAATTACTTAAGGTAATTTATTGTCGAGAGTGGAAAGAAGCACCAACAAACCATGAATTTGTGTTGAATTAATACTAATCACATTTCTTTGTTTTATTCCTTATATTTGTCTTTCTCTTTACCTTACACCACACTTCATCCCACATAAAAACTCTGAGGAGTTTTGTTGTTCCAGTCGCTATACAAAGCCATTCTCCCCACTCCCCTGAGTTAAACAGGTCAGATTCAGAGATTACATTGTATTGGATCAATTGCGAACCCTCAATACTGAAGACGTTCGTTGCCATTCGTGAAGATAACGTGACGGATTTATTCAATTAATGAGGAGTAAGGGAAGGGCTATGAAAAGCCATGTCATATTTCAGATTCTTCTTCCATTCGGCAGAATGAGTTTTTTTCAACATAATTTCCGTGCCCATGCTGCGATCCGGTCGATTTATTTCAATATCATTGAAATCAACTATACTATCACTAACTTCAGAAGAAATGTACAGATACATACATACCACAAATGACGTTTTCATTTGCGATAACCACGCAAACTTTAGCAAGGGAGATCGATGACATGAATGCAAAATGAATTTCCTATTGAATAAATCGTCAGGAAATTGTGACTTGGAGTCAACCATCCATCACCAAACTTGGAGACAAATGGCACAAAAGAATCAATGGATGTTTACTCTAGCCAATTTCACAGAAATGTCCTTTGTTTGTGGTACAAAAATGAAACACCTGGAGGTGAAAGGGGCTGCAACTTTAGAAATTAGGTTAGATTTTATCTTAAATGACAACACCTTTACAATATACGGTCATTACGAAAATAATATAATAATGCAAACTTCATATCTGAGACTTAATCCACTGTAAACTCCAATTCGAAACTGATATATCAGCAGTACTCCCAGTGTACCCCCATGTAACGATATTCCCGATATTCAGTATTTTGATGATTTTACCCAAATTTTTCAACAGAATTGTCTGAAAATCCACACAAGGAGCACCTTGTGGGTACTTTATACCTCGGAAGAGAATTATCTTTATAGGTCCAAGATATCGTATAGCCCCTATATAACGGTACCTTCTGATATTCGGTATTTTGATGATTTTACCCGCATTTTACAATGGAATTGTCTGAAATTCCACACGAGGAGTTTATTGTGAGTACTTTACCCCCTGAAAGAGAATTCTCTATATAGGTTAACGATATCGTATATCCTCCATATAATGGTACACCCGATATTCGGTATTTGGGGATTTTAGTGACGTTATTCACCGGAGTTGTTTCAAAATTCACACAAGGTATTGTTTTAAAATCCACATAAGGAGTTTTTTGTGAGCACTTTAACCCCTGAAAGTTAATTGTCTATGTAGGTCCACAATATCGTATACCCCCCATATATCGGCACTTTCCGATATTAGGTATTTTAAAGATTTTAGCAGAATTTTAATGGATTTTATTTTTTGAAAATTTTCTTATTCGTTCCAAATGGTGGAGAATATTCAATGTTCGGCCCGGCCGAACCTACTGCTTTTTTACTTGTTATTTTTTATACCCTCCACCATACTACGGAGGGTATATTAACTATTACACAATTCAAATGTTGTGTAGACATACATATATATTAATATTAATAAACATTTTTGTTGACCCCGACGTGATCCTATATATATATATATATATATATATATATATATATAAAATCAAACTCATCCATAAACTAGTCCAATTACTCCGAGGATCGAATAGAATTAGAAATAGTTTTCAACGCAAACCAAAAAACGTTTCATCCTTATTGGATGCCGTTGAAGCAAAATGGCAATTGTCTTTTTAAGACGTTTTCCAGTACAATGGCTCAACTGTAATGCTCCCTCAAATCCCACAAACAACAGACGATTATGGAACTTAGACAGCAAGCAATTCTCACGCTGGATGCAGACTGTACAGCGAGGATCGGTAAAGTGACTTTGGTAGCTGTCCACAGAGTACATAACGAGAAAACAACAGAATTCCATTCGTTCGCATTCGCACGGCGGTAAATTAAGGTGGGTGGCAAGCTATTATTAAGTACATTGCTTGGATTGGTAGTACCTGACTGTGAAGTATTAGACCTATTGCATGACCGAGCCACAGAAACCTGATTTTGGACATTCTGGGAGGTACTAGTACGAATTTCAACTGGGGTGGAAGAAGGTATCTTCGCAGACCGTTGTTTCTGTAAATTTCAGTTGTTTGCGACAAAAATTCAACGTAGTTTTCCTTGGTGGACTGATATTTTTCATCACAAGAAGCAATTCCGTCTGAGGTAGTACCCTTAATGGTCATCAAATAATCGAGATACTTTTCATAAATATCCTTGACCTTGTATTACAAGTCCTGAAGTTCGGTGTTTCGAATTTCTAAATTGAAAACCGTGCGAGTTTTGGTTTTAATCAATTTAAAAGCAACGGCAAATTTTGCAACATTATCGGATGCTTGATTAAATTGAGTTAGTGGAGTGAACGATATGGCTTCAGAATTCGATTTCAATAAATACTAATCAAATATTCAGCTAAAATGAAGCAAAATGACGCAGTCTTATTAAAGAACCTCAAAAATAAACTGCGCAAATTTTTAGAATCACAAAGGAAAACTAATTCGGTGGAGAAAATATTGAATAACTTCCCAAAAACGAATATATCAGGAAATGCAAATAAAGCGTATATAAATATCCAAATAATAATCAAAATATATTTAAATTGGCGATATTTATCAAATATATTTAAAAAAATTGAAACAATTTGAAAAAATAAGAAAAATTGATAAATGGTCGGTGTATTCCGAGTGTAGGGTGCACGTATTTTTGACTGACAAATATTTATATTTACACTGTTACTGTTAAATGTCTATAAAATACGCTAAACTTTTAAGATAAATTACTAAAATATCTATATATTTCTCGTAAGGGAGCACAATGAAAAGTACATATAATATACCGAATGTAGGGTGACAAAAATTAAAACAGTCCAAAAACACTTATCAAAAACGAATTAAAAATTATTTTTCAAAATTTTATTTTTTAGATTCAACATTTTTCCACTTGAACCCAATGTGCAGTGGTGAATAACGAATTCCGCACACATAAAATTCTATGTCGATTTAGCAATGTCCGTCCGTCTGAGGAAATCACCGTAGCCTCCTAAGAAAATGAAGTAAGTTGATAAAATTTTACTCAAATGTATGTTACGTCTGCAGGACTTTTGGTATTGAAAATGTAGGTCCACGTTTTGATATAGCGCCAATATAACGGTACCTCCCGATATTCGGTACTTTGATAGTTTTAGCGACATTATTCACATTTGAAGTTCGTAATGGATACTACCGCCTAAGATAGAAAATAGTCTGTGTAGGTCCACGTCTTCGTATAGCCCCAATACAACGGTACCTCCGATATTTTAAACATTTTAACAGAATTTTTAACGGATATTATTTTTTTGAAAATTGCCAAATTTGTACCAAATGGTGGAGAGTTATCAAAGTTCGGCACTTGTTTTTTATTTAATTGCCAATCGTCAACCAAATTAAACTGCAAGTCAGATGAGCGAAAACACAAGAAATAAAATTGAAGCAAATCAGCGAAAAAAGAAAAGTAAACGAAGCCGGTCTCTTACTTTTGATTTAAGTCGCACTTTAATTTCCTCAACAAAATGAGAGTGCTGATCCATCAAATTGGGATCTCTATAGTTCCTTAACCAATGCCAATTCCAGCACTAGTGTTGGGGCTAGATTAAGACAAAATGACCCCCAGACAAATGTTCAGGCAAATCTTACAATGCATCCTGTAGAGGTAGACAACTTAGTAAGAAGTTTAGTGCACGAAAAGCTTGGCCCAGGCCAATAATTATCTTAAAGGTTCGGTGCGTGGATGGGAAATGGAGAAAATGTACGGAGTCATAAATAGCACTGATAATGTGTCCAAAATGTCCATTGCTGGTCAAAATGTAACCCATAATTCTACAGCTCACACAATGATAATCCTATAAACCAACCATTACATCCAGATAACAACATCATTCGGCTACTATGCGAATCTTTGCACAACTTCCATTGATATTTGTTTCTTTTATAAGATTTGCTAATGATGTCGATTACAATTTTCACACATTTCGCTAGAGCTGCTGACACAGTTCTTAAAATTGTTGCATATTTCGAACAAATCGACGAATCTACATTCACTGTGTTCAATCTGGAGATTCGCAATTCAGAGATTAAGCAATTGTAGGACAAAGTATTGTGCACCTATGATGACTGCATAATCTACTTCCAGACGTCAAAGGCTGCACAGTCTGATGTCTTTTATGTCTTTGAGAACAAATATAGGATTTCCGCCAAGGGAATCTATTTTGCCGGTGTCTGTGCAGAACACTAATCCACCCGTTCAGGGTTCCTTCTTACAATAAAAGCTGCTCCAATTCAGCTATCGATTACAATAGTTTCACCTTGCCCCCCTTGATATAGAAGCCTTTGCTGGCGATTTTTTATCTTGGCCAACTTTTCGAGATCTATTCACCACGCTGTTTGTAAATAATACACGCCTTTCAAACATAGAACGTCGCTGTCATCTTAAACAGAAGTCTACCGGTGAGGCTCGCGAATTTGTTTGCAGATTTTCCACTTAGCGTGGAAAGCTTTTTCGGATGCGCATAATAAGCGATTGTCACATAAAAACCTGTTCGATATTACTCTTTTAAACTTTGATTTTTCGGGATTAAAAACTATCCAACGTGGTATAAATAGTAGTCTTAATGCAATGGCCGTCTATGACGTCGCCACGGACCAGTGGGATTCAATAATTGCATTTATTTGTTTGCAGCGGCTGCCAAAATTAACTTAAAGAAATCGTTGTCATCAACCACCAATAAAAAGTCTTTTGTACATAAGCTAAAATGTGTTACTCCTTTTACACGGTCAAACACTTATTGTTCCATTTGTCCTAACCACAGTCATGTTCTTGGACTCTTCCCCAAGTTTATAAAACTTTCGTTTGTGGACAAATTCTTGATGGTGAAAAAGAATGAACGCAGTATAAATTGTCTCTCACTTGGCTATGTAGCTAAAAATTTTCGCAGTACAAATAGTTGCAGATCTTGCAAACAAAGGCATCACAGTCTTCTCCACCGGTCACAAAATTGTAAAGTTATTGTAGCATCATGCTCAAACTCTTCCCTGTTTTGAAAGACTGCCCGAAACCAAAGTCAAAAGTCGAGGTTCAACCACTACGGATTTAACGAGGATCAAAATTGGAGAACCTAGGCATTCTAAAACGCACCCACCCTCTGCTAAAAATGATTATAACACTCAGCTCCCAACACCATTGAAGATAATGTGCTTTTGGGAACTGCAGTTGTCAACATAGTTCATAACGGCAAATCGTACACTACGCTAGCAATTGTAGATCCTTCTTCTAAAGCATGAGTTGTTAGTAAAAAAACTTAAAGATAAACTTCTTATTTTTACTCGCTATGAAACTTTTGCGCCAAGAGAAGTTTGTTTGTTGCCTTCCCTTAAAAATGCATTTAGAATTGTGGAAACACATCGGAAATCTTGTCTTAAGTCAATTGGACGTTGTTCTCGTCACCATCTTTTTGTAATTTAAAGGCTCGAATTCCTTTTCTTGAATTAGAGGATTCGTTCGATGACAGCTCAATAGACTTGTTAATTGGCGCTGACCTTTATCTTTATATACTCGAACCTGAGTCGCCCAAAATTGGTTTTAACTGGTTGCTGGCTCAAAAATCGGAACCTTAAAATCTAATCTTTTTGAAGTAATCACTTGCGCTTAACAAGTGATTACTTCATCTATCCGAAACTATCGATAATTTGAAAATCTAACCCTACTATCGCTCACTAAGGAATCTCAATTTATGTTCTTATCTAACTCATAATGAAGTTGTATTAATTGCTAAACTCGTGGTCCCAGCAAGGGGGCCGCAATCCCCGTCAATTACGGATGCTGATTGGCATTGACATCTCCTCTACAACTCCCTTGGCCTAGAGAGCGGATCGGCGCTGGGCATTAGTTGTTGTCGGTTTGCTCTCATTGGAAGTAGTTATAATAAAAAGAGACAAGGGATCCTCTGCGTTCACTTGTTTGTATTTGTATATGTGTTGTAGATAGACATGATATCCTCAGCGATCACATAAAACCTCTGCGTTCACTTGTCTACTAGAAACGACAGCAAAGGCACACGGCCTCTGTCGCCACACCAATTACTTAAGGTAATTTATTGTCGAGAGTGGAAAGAAGCACCAACAAACCATGAATTTTTGTTGAATTAATACTAATCACATTTCTGTGTTTTATTCCTTATATTTGTCTTTCTCTTTACCTTACACCACACTTCATCCCACATAAAAACTCTGAGGAGTTTTGTTGTTCCAGTCGCTATACAAAGCCATTCTCCCCACTCCCCTGAGTTAAACAGGTCAGATTCAGAGATTACATTGTATTGGATCAATTGCGAACCCTCAATACTGAAGACGTTCGTTGCCATTCGTGAAGATAACGTGACGGATTTATTCAATTAATGAGGAGTAAGGGAAGGGCTATGAAAAGCCATGTCATATTTCAGATTCTTCTTCCATTCGGCAGAATGAGTTTTGTTCAACATAATTTCCGTGCCCATGTTGCGATCCGGTCGATTTATTTCAATATCATTGAAATCAACTATACTATCACTAACTTCAGAAGAAATGTACAGATACATACATACCACAAATGACGTTTTCATTTGCGATAACCACGCAAACTTTAGCAAGGGAGGTCGATGACATGAATGCAAAATGAATTTCCTATTGAATAAATCGTCAGGAGCTTGTGACTTGGAGTCAACCATCCATCACCAAACTTGGAGACAAATGGCACAAAAGAATCAATGGATGTTTACTCTAGCCCATTTCACAGAAATGTCCTTTGTTTGTGGTACAAAAATGAAACACCTGGAGGTGAAAGGGGCTGCAACTTTAGAAATTAGGTTAGATTTTATCTTAAATGACAACACCTTTACAATATACGGTCATTACGAAAATAATATAATAATGCAAACTTCATATCTGAGACTTAATCCACTGTAAACTCCAATTCGAAACTGATATATCAGCAGTACTCCCCGATATTCAGTATTTTGATGATTTTACCCAAATTTTTCAACAGAATTGTCTGAAAATCCACACAAGGAGCACCTTGTGGGTACTTTATACCTCGGAAGAGAATTATCTTTATAGGTCCAAGATATCGTATAGCCCCTATATAACGGTACCTTCTGATATTCGGTATTTTGATGATTTTACCCGCATTTTACAATGGAATTGTCTGAAATTCGACACGAGGAGATTAGTGTGAGTACTTTACCCCCTGAAAGAGAATTCTCTATATAGGTTAACGATATCGTATATCCTCCATATAATGGTACACCCGATATTCGTTATTCACCGGAGTTGTTTCAAAATTCACACAAGGTATTGTTTTAAAATCCACATAAGGAGTTTTTTGTGAGCACTTTAACCCCTGAAAGTTAATTGTCTATATAGGTCCACAATATCGTTATCCCCCATATATCGGCATTTCCGATATTAGATATTTTAAAGATTTTAGCAGAATTTTAATGGATTTTATTTTTTGAAAATTTTCTTATTCGTTCCAAATGGTGGAGAATATTCAATGTTCGGCCCGGCCGAACATACTGCTTTTTTACTTGTTATTTTTTATACCCTCCACCATACTACGGAGGGTATATTAACTATTACACAATTCAAATGTTGTGTAGACATACATATATATTAATATATTAATATTAATAAACATTTTTGTTGAACCCGACGTGATCCTGATTAGGATCAAAATTCACTGTTAAAAAAAGAAGCAATATTCAAGAGCCAGAATCATCTGGAACATTCGAACTTTAACAGTTGTGAGGAAGGTTACCAGCATATGAAATATATATATATATATATATATATATATATATATATATATATATATATATATATATATATATATATATATATATATATATATATATATATATATATATATATATAATATCAAACTCATCCATAAACTAGTGCAATTACTCCGAGGATCGAATAGAATTAGAAATAGTTTTCAACGCAAACCAAAAAACGTTTCATCCTTATTGGATGCCGTTGAAGCAAAATGGCAATTGTACTTTACCCCCTGAAAGAGAATTCTCTATATAGGTTAACGATATCGTATATCCTCCATATAATGGTACACCCGATATTCGTTATTCACCGGAGTTGTTTCAAAATTCACACAAGGTATTGTTTTAAAATCCACATAAGGAGTTTTTTGTGAGCACTTTAACCCCTGAAAGTTAATTGTCTATATAGGTCCACAATATCGTATATCCCCCCATATATCGGCATTTCCGATATTAGATATTTTAAAGATTTTAGCAGAATTTTAATGGATTTTATTTTTTGAAAATTTTCTTATTCGTTCCAAATGGTGGAGAATATTCAATGTTCGGCCCGGCCGAACATACTGCTTTTTTACTTGTTATTTTTTATACCCTCCACCATACTACGGAGGGTATATTAACTATTACACAATTCAAATGTTGTGTAGACATACATATATATTAATATATTAATATTAATAAACATTTTTGTTGAACCCGACGTGATCCTGATTAGGATCAAAATTCACTGTTAAAAAAAGAAGCCAGAATCATCTGGAACATTCGAACTTTAACAGTTGTGAGGAAGGTTACCAGCATATGAAATATATATATATATATATATATATATATATATATATATATATATATATATATATATATATATATATATATATATATATGTATATATATATATATATATATATATATATATATATATATATATATATATATATATATAATATCAAACTCATCCATAAACTAGTCCAATTACTCCGAGGATCGAATAGAATTAGAAATAGTTTTCAACGCAAACCAAAAAACGTTTCATCCTTATTGGATGCCGTTGAAGCAAAATGGCAATTGTCTTTTTAAGACGTTTTCCAGTACAACGGCTCAACTGTAATGCTCCCTCAAATCCCACAAACAACAGACGATTATGGAACTTAGACACACAGAGTCCACAGAGTACATAACGAGATAACAACAGAATTCCATTCGTTTCTCCTGAAGGATGTAAGTCCGGAGGAAAAAGAATCTAGCAAGCCCGTTGGAAATGTACTTATCAATCACCATCAAGAAATTGACGAGCTAAAGAAATTCGTGGACAAGTTAAAGAAAGAAAATGTGGAATTGATGATAATGTGCAATAATGTGGAAAATAACAATATGTGAGTTCTATTATTTCAATTATATAGTGTTTATCTAATATTTCCTTCTTGGCTTTCTGCGGAAAATTTCATATTTCTATTCCTATATTATTTATATATAAGTATATTATTTAATATATATTTATATATATATATATATATATATATATATATATATATACATATTATTTAATATATAAATATATTTTCTGCACAGAAAGAGAAACGATAATCCAATTTTGGTCCAACCTTGCAAATCCTAGTATTTGCATCAGGTGCACTAGGTCAGGTGCGAAAATAGACAATACCGGTCCACTCCATCAAGTACCTACCCCACAAACGGCAACATTTTGAATAATTACAGCTCTTATAAAATGTGATATAAGAGTCCAATTGTCTTCAAATTTCAGACATCCTAAAATTTTTATCAACCCAAGACATGGCACGTGTTCCAAGACATGGCACGTCTGAGTTTTTCTATCAACACAAGATCTGATCTAAATATGATAGAAATCGGACCAATTGTTCTGGTATCTCCCTCAAAAAAGTTTTGAATAACAAAAACGATCATAAAATCCAAAATAAACATTCCGTTTATCTTCAAATTACACACATCACAGCATTTTTATTAACCCAAGGTCTGGTGTGAAGATAGGATATATCGCTCCAATCCTTCTGGTACCTCCCCACAAAGGGTTAACACTTTGGGTATCCATGAAGCTCAAAAATAGCGAATTTAACATCTGATTCCAAATGGTCGGTTTTGCCGACAGATGTGTACCCAGCCTAGAGTTATGGTTATTCAAACTGTTAACCCTTTATGGGGGAGGTTCCGAAGCAGTTGGATAATTTTGATCAATTCGTATCTAACCTAAGATTGATAAAATATTACAACATTACAGATTTAGACAATATTGACTACTTCCTATACTCTATATGAGATATGTGCAAAATTTTGCACAATGTGAACCTATGGATGAGGTAACAGATGTAGTGGACCGAAGTTTTCCATTTTCATACTACGTCTAATACAGATAAAAATATTTGAAGGAAATCGAGCATTTATATCCAATATGTTATATTATCTAAAAAAATAAATTTCGATAAAAAAAAACATATTCATATCAGATTTTTGGTTGAGAGAAATATTTAGATATAGAAAGTTGTAAAGAATCGCCGTCTTCTTTCGCAAGTTATGATAGATATAAATATTGGAAATTGTGACCCTTTTTAGGTAAGGTACCAGAAGGAGTTGGCAGAGTTGGGTTTTTATTTCGCTTTCTTTGAGCGTTTTCCGATCTCTATCATCTTTATACCCTCAGTCATATGAGAGGGTATATATCATTTGATAGGTCAAAACGTGCCTAGTCGAAAAAACGGTTTTAGACCCTTACTCTCTTTGGACCAAATCCGTTTCAGAACATTTGGAGTCGATCTAGCGATGTCCGTCCGTCTGTCTTTCTGGCTGACTGGTGCGCACGATAACTCTCGAAGAGAGTAACCGATTTGGTCCAAACTTAGGACATCGTAATATTTTTTTCGAACTAAGATCAAGTTCGGAGATGGGCAAAGCGGTCCACTCCTTTAGGTACCTCCCCCACAAAGGGTCGAAATTTCCAAAAAACTTATTTTTTGCACAGAAAGAGAAAGGATAATCCAATTTTGCTTCAACTTTGCATTTCCTAATATTTGCGTCAGTGCTAGGTTAGGCGTGAAAATGGGTAATATCGGTCCACTCCATCAAGTACCTCCCCCACAAATGGTTACAATTTTGAATAATTACCAGAGGAAATACCAGAAGGAGTGGACCGATATATTCCATCTTAACACCAGACCTTGGGTTAATATGAATATTGGGATGTGTGAAATTTGAAGATAATTGGACTCTTACATCACATTTTATAAGAGTTGTAATTATTCAAAATTTTGACCCATTGTGGGTGTGGTACTAGATGATGTGGACCGATATTGTTTATTTTCGCACCTGACCTAGTGCAACTGACGCAAATATTAGGATTTGCAAATTTGGAGCAAAATCGGATTATTCTGTCTCTTTCCGTACAATAGATTATTTTCTTTGAAAATGTTGACATTTTGTGGGGCAGGTGCCAGAAGGAGTGGACCGATATTGCCCATCTCCGAACTTGATATAAGTTTTGACTAAAATATTACCATGTACCAAGTTTGGACCAAATCGGTTACTCCCTTTGAAAGTTATCGTGCGCACCAGCCAGACAGACTAACGGACGGAAGGCGGACATCGCCAGATCGATGTACTGCTAGCAACGGCCCATATATATATATATATATATATATATATATATATATATATATATATATATATATATATATATATATACATATACAAATGAGCCACGTCCTCTGGTATGGATGTAATTTGTGATCTTTGGTCTATCAGGGCTTTGACTGTTCCAAATTCTCCATGCAGTGTTTTTATACGAACTTGGGCCGTTGATAGCAGAACATTTGTTGTTGTATATATATAATATATATATATATATATATATATATATATATATATATATATATATATATATATATATATATATATATGAGAGAGAAGAGGAGATACTGAAGTAATGAAGAGCAATTCAACAACAAATATACTGCTAGCAACGGCCCATGTTCGTATAAAATCACTGCATATAGATATACATATATATATATATATATATATATATATATATATATATATTATATATATATATATATATATATATATATATATATATATATATATATATACATATACAAATGAGCCACGTCCTCTGATATGGATGTAATTTGTGATCTTTGGTCTATCAGGGCTTTGACTGTTCCAAATTCTCCATGCAGTGTTTTTATACGAACTTGGGCCGTTGATAGCAGAACATTTGTTGTTGTATATATATATATATATATATATATATATATTTATATATATATATATTTATATATATATATATATATATTTATATATATATATGAGAGAGAAGAGGAGATACTGAAGTAATGAAGAGCAATTCAACAACAAATATACTGCTAGCAACGGCCCATGTTCGTATAAAATCACTGCATATATATATATATATATATATATATATATATATATATATATATATATATATATATATATATATATATATATATATATATATATATATATATATATATATATATGTATATCTATATGCAGTGTTTTTATACGAACTTGGGCCGTTGATAGCAGAACATTTGTTGTTGTATATATATATATATATATATATATATATATATATATATATATATATATATATATATTTATATATAATATATATATATATATATTTATATTTATATATATATGAGAGAGAAGAGGAGATACTGAAGTAATGAAGAGCAATTCAACAACAAATATACTGCTAGCAACGGCCCATGTTCGTATAAAATCACTGCATATAGATATACATATATATATATATATATATATATATATATATATATATATATATATATATATATATATATATATATATATATATATATATATATATATATATATATATATATATATATATATATATATGCAGTGATTTTATACGAACATGGGCCGTTGCTAGCAGTATATTTGTTGTTGAATTGCTCTTCATTACTTCAGTATCTCCTCTTCTCTCTCATATATATATATAAATATATATATATATATAAATATATATATATATAAATATATATATATATATATATATAAATATATATATATATATATACAACAACAAATGTTCTGCTATCAACGGCCCAAGTTCGTATAAAAACACTGCGTGGAGAATTTGGAACAGTCAAAGCCCTGATACACCAAAGATCACAAATTACATCCATATCAGAGGACGTGGCTCATTTGTTGTAGCTACTATGGAAGCAGACTGAAGTGAGGTTACAAGGTCTAGAAGAGACCGTAGTTAGCGTGGCGAAATCAAAAGTTACATTGGAACTACGACCCAGATTATAAAACTATTCATGATGACCTTTGTAAAAATGGGTTCACAATACACCAACCAAAACAAGCAACGTGAAATACAAATGATGGTAAATTTGATGAATACACTAAGGAAAATGTGCGTATATAATACAAAATATAAATGGAAAACAGTATACCATGGAGCAGGCATTATAAAGCATCAATTGGTACCTTTCGGAGATCTCTCAGGAAAAAAAGGATTATTGATTTTATAGAGAGAACATTACTAGGAAAACATCACGAAATTGTGCTAATGAAGATTTATTTGAAATTTAGTTGGCATCACCTGGTCGCGAATGCTAGACTGTTGTTCCCTTAACGAACTCTAAATACAAAATTTGAAACAATACCTGTGAATAATGTCGCGAAAATCATCAAAATAATATGGAGGCTATAAAAAAGTCGTGAGCCTGCATAAGCAATTATTTGTCATAGGCTACAGTACCCATTACGAATTCTAGCTACGCAAGTTGAAACTAAATCCGGTGAATAACGTCACTAAAATCCCCAAATATCGGGGAGGTACCGTTGTATGGGGGCTGTACGATATCGTGACACTCCCCAGCTGAGCGCATGTTTATGTAAGCATATTCTTTATTATCAATGCGTCTCCAGCAGCATAAAGTGTTATCATCTCTTATGCTCTTATCATACATGCACACACATCTACAAGTACTCTAACATGTTGGACTTAAATCTATAGCCTAAACCACTTAAAGATCTAATTTATTCCTATGGTCTATCATGTTCATAGTTTTATGAACATTTTCCCGGTCGGCAAATAATTTGTTTAGACATTCTGGCCTCGGGGGAATTGAATTTCTGTTATGCGTCTAATTTTATCTTCCTTCTTATAAATAAAACAATTAAAATTATTTTTACTATAATTACTAATATAAAGGCTACGTGTGATGAGATGTGGTGGAACTTTAAGCCTCTCAATTTCACATTTTCTTTCTTTAACTTGTCCACGAATTTCTTTAGCTTGTCAATTTCTTGATGATGATTAAAGGGCTAAGTACATAAGAAGCTTGGAGTCATGGCTAGGCATGTTTTGTGACGTTTCATAAAGGGATTACAGGGCCGCACTAAAATCCTGCCGTCGTTTTCCATTATAATTTGACATTAATATGCCTAGCCATGACTTCAAGCACTTTATGTATTTGCAGCTTAATTAGTACATTTCCAAGGGGTTTGATAGATTATTTTTCGTCCGGACTTACATTCTTCAGGAGAAACGAGTGAAATTTTGTTGTTATCTCGTTATGTACTGTGTGCACAGCTACCAAAGTCACTTTACCGATCCTCGTTGTACAGTCTGCATCCAGTTCCGTGACCCGTCATCAAATGTAAGATCTCTTTTAATTCCATTCCTGTACGCTTTCCTGGTAGAACATATTTCTCAGGCAGAGCATATCGTATTTTTACAATCTCCGTTTGTAATTGTTTGGGAGTTAGCAAGACGGGATGAAACTTCCCACTGTTTACATCAATTTATTCGTCAATGACCCCTTTTTGGACTTCATCACATTCTTAAAACAGCTCATGAATTTGTTTTGCTATTATGAAGAATCTTATGGATTCTCTACACACGAAGTATAATATATATAAGTGCTACTATGAATGAGAATATAGTATCACTTATATTCTCAATTTTTGCCTGTGATATCTGAAAAGAGCGAATTCACTTCCGCTGCTGTTCTCTTCAAAAGATTTACCATAGCATCAACCACAGATGACTGCTGTTTTGCTAGCTTCTTCAAATCCTTTCGGTTGGCTAGTAGATTCTTTATATTGTTCTCCATAGCTACTCGATCATCATCGACCATTACCCCAAATGCCCAGTGTTGAAACGAATCCACGAATTTCAACGGATCTCCTCTTTTTTGACGATGGCCCTCTCTGTTTATCCTATTAATCTTGAGTTGCATATTTTTAATATTGGACCAACACTGCTCCCCAAAAGTCTGAAGTCGTGGGCATAAGCTTTTTGATGTTTTCAGCAATTTGGAAGCCAAGTATAATGATTGATTTCGCATTTTGAGTATTTTGAATGATATTTCCCGCTAATCTTGACTTTTGAATAATGATTGGATACTTTTCGTTATAGGACAGTTCTGACCTACACGCATTATGCCATTTCGATCCAATTGTAGATGTAGTGAAGCTATGTTACTTCGATGATCCACAGTTCCCAATGTTTCCAAATTTCTGGCTTCCGCTGGCCATTCACTTTCTTCATGTAGTTTTATTAACTACATTTCTGCTACTTCTAACTCTTCTGCTATCAAATGCTTATTTACTTCTCGCTTCTTTTTTAGTCCCTTTATAAAACGCAGTACGTAAGCCATTACATGTATTTGTTTATTAAATGATGAATACTTCATCATATTTTCATATGCGCGGTTTTCTCTCGAAAACTTTACTGTTGCTGTTGTTTCAGCTTTAGAAGTGTCTTTCTGTTTTTTTTTACTGGGTTTAACTTCCTTTCTCCGCACCTACGAATTTGTCTTAAGGTATACCACTGCTGCATATGCCTTTTCGGAAGCACCTGCAAACCCATGTTACTGTGCAGTTTTGCCTTCCAATATTTCAAACAATCTTGGAATCCTTAAATACGTAAGGAGAGGTTGATATCCATTTTCTTAAATGAAACCCATAATCCTCCAGTTGCAGCAATATATTCTCTTGCACGTCCCTGCTTCCTTTTTTTTGTATTAGCTCCTCTTAAAAGATCGTCCATGTAGAAATCTTCTTCTTCTATGTCACTTAGCGACATCCCATTTGAAGTTCTCGATGA
Organism: Musca domestica; assembly: GCF_030504385.1. Lineage (NCBI taxonomy): Eukaryota > Metazoa > Arthropoda > Insecta > Diptera > Muscidae > Musca > Musca domestica. The sequence continues at coordinate 776,747 of NW_026712439.1, forward strand.
AGCATCAAACGCCGCTCTTACTTTTGTTGTTAGACTTGTTTCACGTACCACTGCCTAATGCGGCATATAATACAATGCCTTCTTTCTTGGATCCACCTTTACTATTTGACCCATGGATATGAGCTCGTCCATCGATCTTTCGTATTCTGCCTTTAATTCCGCGTTATCTTTTTTCCAAGTTTATAAACATCGTCATTGCTCTTTTATATGAATCTCCTAAATCCGTTTCTTCTATTAACGGTAAAAGCACAACAAATCTACCTGAATTGTCTCTGCGTGTGGTTTCTTCATACAGTTTGAGGCATTGTTCGTTTTCCACGGGCGTTTTCTCGTCTTCTATTTCCTCGATTTCCAGAGTCTCTCAATTGCTGTTGTTGAAGACGATTTCGTTACGTTCAATCCACTCATTCCAATGGTTCCTGATAAAATCCATCCTAACTTCGTGTTTTGTTCCACAATTTGCTCATCACGGCGAACACCTTCTTCCAAAATTCGTGAGTAAAGATCAGTGCCAACGACTAAATCGATTCTTTCCGGGCTGTTGAAATTTGGCCATGCTAAATGTACATTTCTCCATTTTCCACGTCATAATGAAACCTTCTGTCAGGATGTGCTGATGCAAGTGCAGGAAGGACTAGCGCTTCTGCTTCAATTTTAATTTTGCTCTCCAAATCTGGGTCGTAGTTCCAGTGTAACTTTCGATTTCGCCACGCCAACTACGGTCTCTTCTAGACCTTGTAACCACACTTCAGTCTGCTTCCATGGTAGCAACAACAAATGGGCCACGTCCTCTGATATGGATGTAATTTGTGATCTTTGGTCTATCAGGGCTTTGACTGTTCCAAATTCTCCATGCAGTGATTTTATACGATCTCGGGCCGTTGCTAGCAGAACATTTGTTGCTGTATTGCTGTTCATTGCTTCATTCCACACTTTTGGCATTCAATTTCATTGTAAAATTTTTTTATCTCTGTTGTGTTTTAAGCATCTGAGGCAGACCTGTGCCGAAAATTTTCTGCACCATGCAATATTATGTCCGCTCATTTTACAGAACTCACATTGCTTCGGTTTCGCTACAACTGCTGATTTCTCTTGGAGCTTGTACATTTCTATGTTATTATGTTTATTGCCCACTGAAGCTTCCAAGGCTTGCTGCTCCAGGAAGTCCATCACATCTTCAAGTTTTTGGATGTCCTTTGATTTTTTTAAATTTTGCTCATAAAGAATAAGTCCATCCTTATCCAGTTTGAATACTTTCATTTACATTGTCCAGCAAAAGTCTTATGCTTGTTGCTGACTGACTAACTGACTGTTTTGATGATCCAGTATTCTATCCACCAATTTAGTAAATAAAATCCTCCTATTGCCATATCTTTTCTCGAGTAATTCCCATGCTGCCTCATAATTTGCCTCGGTCACTTGAAGATGTTGCACCAAGCGAAACGCCTCTCCTCTTAGGTTTGTCTTGAGTTAGTAAAATTTTTGTTCTTTTGATTATTTGGAGTTTTCATCTATCATCTTTTAAAATAAATCGTGAAATGAGCTCCACTCTTCCACTTGCCCACTAAGGGATGATATTTGAACTCTTTTTAGTTCTACTTCTAATGACTCCTCTTTAACATTATCTATTTTTCTTATCATCTCCTGCATTTTGTTTTCAAACTTTTCTTCAATTTCTTCAAACTTGACGTCTACTTCTCCCATTCCATGCACCATTGAGAGCTCGAGATGCAATTTTCTTACCTCATTCATATATTTTTCCCACGATGACTTCATGTTCTTCAAAGCATATTTGGAGAGAGTTTGTTTATCTACTTGATATTCGCCTGGCTGCTCATTGGTGGTGATTCTATTAAGCTTTTCTTTTCATTTTCTTTTTTATTCTTGCCGAACATCGACATAAATTGTTGCATCTATTGTTGTATTTCCTCCTTGAAGGCCTTAAATTGTTGCTCGAGCATTAGCGCCTGCACTTCGGGCTCCACTTCCTTTATTATCCTTTGGGGCTCTCGCTTTGTTTTTCCATAATTCATGTTGATAAGGTCCCAAACCTTTTAATTTCGTGGTTCGTAATGGCTTCCTTTATTTTGCTTTCGAGGGATCGTAGTATGTCACTCATAGCGGTTTTCCGAACCATGCCTGATTGCAGCTTTTCCTTAATCCCGATTATTTCTTTAAGGATTAGGCTTTGCATCTTATACAAATTTTGTCTCGACCTTGTTCCTTGTTTTGTCTATCAATAAAAAGTTGTAGTTGTAGCTTATTTTTTACTTATGACCTTGTGGCTTTTTCAAAATTATTATTATTTTTTCTGCCTTAATGGATTTTTCCTTTGGTGGCCCTAATTTATTTTGCCCCAAGGGTTTTTTACTTTGCCTCTTTGGCTTTTTTATTACTTTTGCCCCAATGGCGTTTTTTTTTATTTTGCCTCTATGGCTCTTTGTTTTGTAATGTTTTGCCCCTATAGCTTTTTTGTTATATTTTTGTTTTAAAAAATATAATTCTCTTTGTTTGAAATATATTTTTGTGATCGCTAACCAAGTGTTAGCTTGAGAATGAAATTATACGACTTGTTGGTTCGATGGTAAGTTAGTTTAATTCTATTTTTATTGAGAAGACACAACTGACACAACAGAAATCTTAGGGGGGCTTAGTTTTATGCATCTACTTAAGACTACAACACTTGACATTTCTAATTCTATGCATAGGTCTAACACAACGCACAACTATACTCTACTACACCCCAGCTGAGCGCATGTTGATGTGAGTGATGTTGTCGGACACATAAATCGTGTTTCGTTATTACAAGTCTCATTTAAATAAAAACTGTCCGATAAGCAAAAGGCCAGACCATCTTCCCTTTTAACGTGAAGTTTACTGAATTCATGTTGCCATATTTTATATTGATAATATGACAATACTAGCAAAATATATTTAAATAAAGAAATGGAAAAAGGCAAATTGTTTGCCCCAATGCGGGGAAATAAATAAAATAAATAAAAAACACAATAGTGCCGTTAGTTTTTATTAAAGATAAAAAAGGCAAAATCCAGGCTATATTAATAATAAATATAAAGGATTTTGGTAAACAATATTACCTTAATTTGCACGATAGCAGGGGAGAGCCTTCGTTCGTATCGGGGGGATAGAAGAGGAGAGTGTGTAAAATCAGCGATCATAACATGAAGGAATGTGGAGGCTTTGGCGCCATTCGCCACTCGTTGAAATCTGTTTACATTTACGTTGCCAAATCTAAACGAGGTTAATCATTTACAAATAAATTATGCGTTAACCCATTTTTAACGTAAGCAGTAATTACCAATCTATATATGTTGTAACAAAAATACAATAATAAATACATTTTTTCAACTTTTTTTCAATTCAATTTTTTTTATTCAATTTATTTTTTTTGGTTTCTTTATTTCTCAATTCATATAGTTTTTTTTTTTTAAAAAAAAACATTGTTACATATGCCCGACAATACCTACCCAAATGTGGTGTAGTGGGCTGTCGGCAACCCTGGCGTCGCTTGCACCCGATGAGTTCCGACCCTGGCATAAACTTCCGGCCCGAGTACCAAGGCCACCCGACCAGGCCTATTAAAATGGGGATCTGCCAAAGGAAGACCTAAAAATGAGTCACGAATGCGCTCTGAGATTACCGCAGTAGGCATAAGCGCATGGTCCAAATTGGTTACCACAGACACAATTGAAATGGACTGACTCCGGTCATAGATCGAACTAACGGTCAGCCGACATATTTGGCTACCTTCGATTCTAGAAGTAGGGAGTCGAAGATTATGCACCAAAGAGGAACTCTGCCTACTACACGGGTCCAAAACCGTCCTCGCAGTAGTGGGCCGATCGGACGACATAATTTTGACTATCAAAGTCGGGGATAGGCAGGTACCTGTCTGGAGGGACAACAAGCCGACCGATCCTATCTGCGAGGGGGGAGCGTTATCAGACGGACGACTATACGGACTGTTACGTGGCCGATATCTATTCTCGGTCCGCGGACGACACTGACGATTATTAGTGGATTTAACCACGGTCTTCGTATCTTCCTAAAGGAGGGTGTGGTGTTCTACATTGAATGCGGCACATTTTCTTTTGCTTCGGCAGTATCTAGCTTGGTGGGATTTAGATAAAAACCGTATGCAGTCATTGTATTTTACGCCAATGCGACGTCGCATGTCAACATTCATAACCCGGAAGTCACTACATCTATCCAGCGGGTGCATGCGATCACAAAGTCGACATTTATGTGAGGCCGCAGATGAAACCTTATGGGTTTCGGACTTAATTTTTTTCCGGCTCCTCTGAATGAGGTGTGGCAACCGGAGCCGTAGATGGACCCGAAGATCCGGACTCGAGCAATAAATCTATGTAACGCAGCCATAAAATTAGCAGTCGACAAATCGGACACTGCTTTCAAATGTTTTCTCGGGGGAAGGGCAGCCATAAACTGACTGCAAGCACGTTTCTTCAACAGAAGGCACACTTTGCAGCGACAAACAACCAGCTGAACCAAACTTTTCATACGCGGAATCCAAAATTCCAATCTCAAAGTTCGCATCATTAACTGGATATCACCATTAACAGATTTTTGGTGGGTATATTCTACCAACCGTAGAGCAAAGGCACTCCTATAGGGGACAATTATAGGATTACGTTCCGAAGGTGAAAGTGTGGGCGAATTTACCAGTCTACCATTCATTCGCATGACACCATTGTTATCTATGAAAGGATTGAGAGGAGCCAACAAACTCTTACTATCTAACGCCTTCTTGTCTAACAGATTCTTATAATCGCTGACGAATATATTTTTTGAGCCGTAATTGCACAATAATGCGACTAGTGGGATAGTAGTAATGGTTTCTATACCGGGGATGCGTTTGACGAATAAATCGAAACGCGTATACAATGAAGTGAAGAGCTCTACGCAAACAAGAAAAATCATTCAAAATCTCTTTAAATATCGACGGAAAGAAAGCAAGGTGACATTTAACGGGGCGAATAGACCATTCCGATTTAGTTTTACCTAGCCAACTAGGGCCGTTCCACCACAGGGGGGAGGCGGACAATTCTATCGGAGACAAACCTTGACTTCCTAAATCAACGGGGTTATCTTCTGATTTAACATGGTACCAATTGTAATTGCCAACATTTTCTTGGATTCGACACACCCTATTGGCTACAAAGGTCGTCCAAGTAGAGGGGGTTCTCTTCAACCAGGCAAGAACTATAGTCGAATCTGTCGAACAATAAATTTGATTAAATTCCAGATCTAATTCCCGCACAATAGTTTTCAATAGGTCTGATGCTAAAACTGCTCCACAAAGTTCCAAGCGAGGAAGCGAAATTGATTTCAAATGGGCGACTTTCGTTTTGCACGATAGCAAGCGATTCATAATAGCCCTATTATTCGCTGTCCATTTTCACAGCTAGAACTTTGCCGACGAAAGTGCCGTAATCAACTGGTCCCTAGCTGCCAATGCAGTCTCGATGTCGTGAGCTCCTGCCAAAACGTCATCAACGTACATACATTTTCGCAATATATGCGCCGCGAGGGGAAACTCTGACTCAGTATCATCTGCCAGTTGAAGAAGCGTTCTAATCGCTTAATAGTGTGCACAAATTACACCGAACGTCACTGTCTGTAGTCCGTAGTCTAGGACCTGTTTTGTTGTTGAATTCTGATACAAAATTCTCTAAAGAGTCGAATGCTTTGAATCTATACGAACTTGTCTATACATTTGAGTAATGCCCGAGTTAAACACGAATTGGAAGATACGCCAACGGAGGATCAAAAGAACTATATCTTGTTGTAACGTTCGACCGACGTGCAATATGTCGTTAAGACTATGTCCATTCGAAGTTTTATTTGAGGCAGTAAAAACTACTCTAAGTTTCGTGGTCTGTTTTGCCAGGATTATTACGGGGTGATGTGGTAGATAACACGAAAGGACATCCATTGAAGTATTTGCGGGTACCGGCCTCATGTGGTCATGTGTGGTTCCGATAATACCTGATCGTAAACTAGTTTTAGTTCAGGCTTTTTCAGTAAAGAATTCTCATTCCGACAATGTGGTTTGAGGACGTTCGCGCGAGATTCTCCCAAATACCCGATAGCGCTAATCTCAGATTTAAGTGGCAGTGTAACGATATACCTACCCTCTGAGTCCCTACGAGTAGTCCGGACGTAATTCTCCTCACAAAAACGGTTCAATGTGGATAATATTTTGCGTTTTGGAGGCTCTTCGATTTCCCAGAATCGCAAAAGGGTCTGCTGGATTTTGTCTTCCTCTGCTACCTCAACAGAAGTGGCAAATTTTCGAACTCGTGTGGCTGGGATAGGACCCGTAACAAGACAACCAAATACAGTATTTTGAGCAAGCAATGCTCCAGACAAAATGGGACGACAACCATGTAACCATATTTTTGGATAAAGATCAGCACCAAACAGCAGATCAACGGGACGAGATTCAAAAAGATTAACAGCTGCCAAGCGAAGATCGGGAATTTGTAACATTAAGTCGGAATTAACCACAAATAAGGGAAGATTTCTAGAAATGGCACGCAAAACTAAAACGTTGGTTTCCAATTGCAGAGAAGGGTCGAAAGGACTGCTAATTTGTAAACGACAAGCTTTATTTATATATTTTATTAGCAGTGGCCGAGAGTAAACAACTAATTCCTGAAATTACAGCATTCGTAGAACGCGCAGGGAGCTTGAAACGAGTTTGGAGTCTCTCTGAAATGAAAGAGGACTCGGAAGCAGGATCTATTAACGCCCTGGCAGGAAATGAAACACCTATATGAATAACATTCACCATTGCGGTACCTAAGAGTACAGCCTTGTTCTGTGCGGCGTGAAATACTTGTCGGGACAAGTAACCGGCGGATGGCGCGCAATTTTCCAAATTTTCTCGAATTTTGTGGGGCACGGTGGAAGTTCGAGTTGAATTACTCGATGTAATATCATCCCGATACAACAACGTATGGTGGGACTTGTTATACTTCGAACACCGACGTTTGCTATCGCAATTCTTAACTTCATGATCGTTCCTTAGACAGTTGAAACAAAGATGATGACGTTTCATTACTTTGTAACGATCAGCGGGTTTGAAACTATTAAAGCGGGGACAGTCATACAACTTATGACGCTGATTTTGACAAATTAAACAATTTGAGCCTTTCATCAAATAAAACTTTCAATTGGTTATGAACCTTCCACGCGAGCTCGAAACTTCGATTAATTAAGGGGAACCTCGATACAATCTCGCAAGCTTCACCAGAAGTCTTTCTAACAAGATGACCAAGTTTTTCGACGTCAGTGAGACGACCATTAACAATATATATAGCCGTAAACAAATCCCTGAAGGTTGGCCATGAATGGAAATCACCTTCAAATATGTCCGTATCGCACGGCGGTAGGGCAAGGTTATGGACACAATCCAAATGAGAAACTTCCTATGTAGTCCTAAAACTGACACTATTATATCTCACAATAGAGGAAAGCGGAGTTTGTATCTGCGAATGATTTTCGCGGGAAGCATGAGTCGAAGTACTCAAATTGTTTCCCGTAGCTTGCGAGTTTTGTATGGGCGACTTAGCTGAATTCTCGCCCGGCGTTTCTATCAACGAAGTAACCGAACCACAAAGACTACTATTAATAGAGGAAGTACGATATTTTTTGAATTGCCCTAGCTTCCTATAAATTGCGGATTGGCAGTCAACATAGATTTGAAATGACGAATTGTATTTCTGATCAACCGCATCGATAACTTCTTTCGTCGTCTCTACTCGATATCATATAGTCACAGCACTTTTCAAATTTGTCCTGTGCTTGCGTCCAAAGTTTTTCTAATGCACTAAGATGAGACTGTAGCGCATGAATATCGAGCTGGTCATCACGCATCGTATTGAAACGATCATTAAACTGGATGACCGCATCCGAAGTTCTAGTGAACATATTAATTGGGTTCAAAGGCTTTGACGCCATTCGCCACTCGTTGAAATCTGTTTACATTTGCGTTGACAGATCTAAAGGAGGTTGATCATATACAAATTAATTATGCGTTAACCCATTGTTAACGTTACAAAACAATAATTACCAAAATATTTATTTTATACCACAAATCATTTATTTTATATTGATGAACTGAATTATAAATTTATTTCACGAAATTAATTACAAATTCGTTTTGTTTATTATTTTCAACCTAGTGAAAAAAATGCTGTGACTACCAGTTACTTTTACAAAAAGGAAAGATGGAATGATGAGAATCCGATAATGAGACTACTTCTACTACATATGCAAACTACTTCCAATAAGAGCATGTGTAACAAGGTGCGGTTACCGACAACAACCAGATTTTTGGTGGGTATATTCTACCAACCGTAGAGCAAAGTCACTCCTATAGGGGACAATTATAGGATTACGTTCCGAAGGTGCAAGTATGGGCGAATTTACCAGTCTACCATTCATTCGCATGACACCATTGTTATCTATGAAAGGATTGAGAGGAGCCAGGATTATTACGGGGTGATGTGGTAGATAATACGAAAGGACATCCATTGAAGTATTTGCGGTTACCGGCCTCATGTGGTCATGTGTGGTTCCGATAATACCTGATCGTAAACTAGTTTTAGTTCAGGCTTTTTCAGTAAAGAATTCTCATTCCGACAATGTGGTTTGAGGACGTTCGCGCGAGATTCTCCCAAATACCCGATAGCGCTAATCTCAGATTTAAGTGGCAGTGTAACGATATACCTACCCTCTGAGTCCCTACGAGTAGTCCGGACGTAATTCTCCTCACAAAAACGGTTCAATGTGGATAATATTTTGCGTTTAGGAGGCTCTTCGCTTTCCCAGAATCGCAAAAGGGTCTGCTGGATTTTGTCTTCCTCTGCTACCTCAACAGAAGTGGCAAATTTTCGAACTCGTGTGGCTGGGATAGGACCCGTAACAAGACAACCAAATACAGTATTTTGAGCAAGCAATGCTCCAGACAAAATGGGACGACAACCATGTAACCATATTTTTGGATAAAGATCAGCACCAAACAGCAGATCAACGGGACGAGATTCAAAAAGATTAACAGCGAAGATCGGGAATTTGTAACATTAAGTCGGAATTAACCACAAATGAGGGAAGATTTCTAGAAATGGCACGCAAAACTAAAACGTTGGTTTCCAATTGCAGAGAAGGGTCGAAAGGACTGCTAATTTGTAAACGACAAGCTTTATTTATATATTTTATTAGCAGTGGCCGAGAGTAAACAACTAATTCCTGAAATTACAGCATTCGTAGAACGCGCAGGGAGCTTGAAACGAGTTTGGAGTCTCTCTGAAATGAAAGAGACTCGGAAGCAGGATCTTTTAACGCCCTGGCAGGAAATGAAACACCTATATGAATAATATTCACCATTGCGGTACCTAAGAGTACAGCCTTGTTCTGCGCGGCGTGAAATACTTGTCGAGACAAGTAACAGGCGGATGGCGCGCAATTTTCCGAATAAGTGGGGACAGTCGAAGTTGTAGCACTCGAATTTTGTGGGGCACGGTGGAAGTTCGAGTTGAATTACTCGATGTAATATCATCCCGATACAACAACGTATGGTGGGACTTGTTATACTTCGAACACCGACGTTTGCTATCGCAATTCTTAACTTCATGATCGTTCCTTAGACAGTTGAAACAAAGATGATGACGTTTCATTACTTTGTATCGATCAGCGGGTTTGAAACTATTAAAGCGGGGACAGTCATAAAACTTATGACGCTGATTTTGACAAATTAAACAATTTGAACCTTTCATCAAATAAAACTTTCAATTGGTTATGAACCTTCCACGCGAGCTCGAAACTTCGATTAATTAAGGGGAACCTCGATACAATCTCGCAAGCTTCACCAGAAGTCTTTCTAACAAGATGACCAAGTTTTTCGACGTCAGTGAGACGACCATTAACAATATATATAGCCGTAAACAAATCCCTGAAGGTTGGCCATGAATGGAAATCACCTTCAAATATGTCCGTATCGCACGGCGGTAGGGCAAGGTTATGGACACAATCCAAATGAGAAACTTCCTATGTAGTCCTAAAACTGACACTATTATATCTCACAATAGAGGAAAGCGGAGTTTGTATCTGCGAATGATTTTCGCGGGAAGCATGAGTCGAAGTACTCAAATTGTTTCCCGTAGCTTGCGAGTTTTGTATGGGCGACTTAGCTGAATTCTCGCCCGGCGTTTCTATCAACGAAGTAACCGAACCACAAAGACTACTATTAATAGAGGAAGTACGATATTTTTTGAATTGCCCTAGCTTCCTATAAATTGCGGATTGGCAGTCAACATAGATTTGAAATGACGAATTGTATTTCTGATCAACCGCATCGATAACTTCTTTCGTCGTCTCTACTCGATATCATATAGTCACAGCACTTTTTAAATTTGTCCTGTGCTTGCGTCCAAAGTTTTTCTAATGCACTAAGATGAGACTGTAGCGCATGAATATCGAGCTGGTCATCACGCATCGTATTGAAACGAGCATTAAACTGGATGACCGCATCCGAAGTTCTAGTGAACATATTAATTGGGTTCAAAGGCTTTGACGCCATTCGCCACTCGTTGAAATCTGTTTACATTTGCGTTGACAGATCTAAAGGAGGTTGATCATCTACAAATTAATTATGCGTTAACCCATTGTTAACGTTACAAAACAATAATTACCAAAATATTTATTTTATACCACAAATCATTTATTTTATATTGATGAACTGAATTATAAATTTATTTCACGAAATTAATTACAAATTCGTTTTGTTTATTATTTTCAACCTAGTGAAAAAAATGCTGTGACTACCAGTTACTTTTACAAAAAGGAAAGATGGAATAATGAGAATCCGATAATGTGACTACTTCTACTACATATGCAAACTACTTCCAATAAGAGCATGTGTAACAAGGTGCGGTTACCGACAACAACCAGATTTTTGGTGGGTATATTCTACCAACCGTAGAGCAAAGTCACTCCTATAGGGGACAATTATAGGATTACGTTCCGAAGGTGCAAGTATGGGCGAATTTACCAGTCTACCATTCATTCGCATGGCACCATTGTTATCTATGAAAGGATTAAGAGGAGCCAGGATTATTACGGGGTGATGTGGTAGATAATACGAAAGGACATCCATTGAAGTATTTGCGGTTACCGGCCTCATGTGGTCATGTGTGGTTCCGATAATACCTGATCGTAAACTAGTTTTAGTTCAGGCTTTTTCAGTAAAGAATTCTCATTCCGACAATGTGGTTTGAGGACGTTCGCGCGAGATTCTCCCAAATACCCGATAGCGCTAATCTCAGATTTAAGTGGCAGTGTAACGATATACCTACCCTCTGAGTCCCTACGAGTAGTCCGGACGTAATTCTCCTCACAAAAACGGTTCAATGTGGATAATATTTTGCGTTTAGGAGGCTCTTCGCTTTCCCAGAATCGCAAAAGGGTCTGCTGGATTTTGACTTCCTCTGCTACCTCAACAGAAGTGGCAAATTTTCGAACTCGTGTGGCTGGGATAGGACCCGTAACAAGACAACCAAATACAGTATTTTGAGCAAGCAATGCTCCAGACAAAATGGGACGACAACCATGTAACCATATTTTTGGATAAAGATCAGCACCAAACAGCAGATCAACGGGACGAGATTCAAAAAGATTAACAGCGAAGATCGGGAATTTGTAACATTAAGTCGGAATTAACCACAAATGAGGGAAGATTTCTAGAAATGGCACGCAAAACTAAAACGTTGGTTTCCAATTGCAGAGAAGGGTCGAAAGGACTGCTAATTTGTAAACGACAAGCTTTATTTATATATTTTATTAGCAGTGGCCGAGAGTAAACAACTAATTCCTGAAATTACAGCATTCGTAGAACGCGCAGGGAGCTTGAAACGAGTTTGGAGTCTCTCTGAAATGAAAGAGACTCGGAAGCAGGATCTTTTAACGCCCTGGCAGGAAATGAAACACCTATATGAATAATATTCACCATTGCGGTACCTAAGAGTACAGCCTTGTTCTGCGCGGCGTGAAATACTTGTCGAGACAAGTAACAGGCGGATGGCGCGCAATTTTCCGAATAAGTGGGGACAGTCGAAGTTGTAGCACTCGAATTTTGTGGGGCACGGTGGAAGTTCGAGTTAAATTACTCGATGTAATATCATCCCGATACAACAACGTATGGTGGGACTTGTTATACTTCGAACACCGACGTTTGCTATCGCAATTCTTAACTTCATGATCGTTCCTTAGACAGTTGAAACAAAGATGATGACGTTTCATTACTTTGTATCGATCAGCGGGTTTGAAACTATTAAAGCGGGGACAGTCATAAAACTTATGACGCTGATTTTGACAAATTAAACAATTTGAACCTTTCATCAAATAAAACTTTCAATTGGTTATGAACCTTCCACGCGAGCTCGAAACTTCGATTAATTAAGGGGAACCTCGATACAATCTCGCAAGCTTCACCAGAAGTCTTTCTAACAAGATGACCAAGTTCTTCGACGTCAGTGAGACGACCATTAACAACATATATAGCCGTAAACAAATCCCTGAAGGTTGGCCATGAATGGAAATCACGTTCAAATATGTCCGTATCGCACGGCGGTAGGGCAAGGTTATGGACACAATCCAAATGAGAAACTTCCTATGTAGTCCTAAAACTGACACTATTATATCTCACAATAGAGGAAAGCGGAGTTTGTATCTGCGAATGATTTTCGCGGGAAGCATGAGTCGAAGTACTCAAATTGTTTCCCGTAGCTTGCGAGATTTGTATGGGCGACTTAGCTGAATTCTCGCCCGGCGTTTCTATCAACGAAGTAACCGAACCACAAAGACTACTATTAATAGAGGAAGTACGATATTTTTTGAATTGCCCTAGCTTCCTATAAATTGCGGATTGGCAGTCAACATAGATTTGAAATGACGAATTGTATTTCTGATCAACCGCATCGATAACTTCTTTCGTCGTCTCTACTCGATATCATATAGTCACAGCACTTTTCAAATTTGTCCTGTGCTTGCGTCCAAAGTTTTTCTAATGCACTAAGATGAGACTGTAGCGCATGAATATCGAGCTGGTCATCACGCATCATATTGAAACGAGCATTAAACTGGATGACCGCATCCGAAGTTCTAGTGAACATATTAATTGGGTTCAAAGGCTTTGACGCCATTCGCCACTCTTTGAAATCTGTTTACATTTGCGTTGACAGATCTAAAGGTGGTTGATCATTTACAAATTAATTATGCGTTAACCCATTGTTAACGTTACAAAACAATAATTACCAAAATATTTATTTTATACCACAAATCATTTATTTTATATTGATGAACTGAATTATAAATTTATTTCACGAAATTAATTACAAATTCGTTTTGTTTATTATTTTCAACCTAGTGAAAAAAATGCTGTGACTACCAGTTACTTTTACAAAAAGGAAAGATGCAATAATGAGAATCCGATAATGTGACTACTTCTACTACATATGCAAACTACTTCCAATAAGAGCATGTGTAACAAGGTGCGGTTACCGACAACAACCAATGCCTAGCGACGACCCGCTCACTACGGTCTCCGCCAGGGGAGTTGTAGAGGTAATGCCAGTGCGGCAATCAGCATCCGTGATTGATCGAGTAAGGGAAGATGAGGGACAAAGTATCAAAATGTATCAACTAAATAAAGCTAAAAGAAATTATTGTATATGTAAATTCATGTACAATAAGATTTACAAGGACGTAAGTTCAGTTCATATGTGAGCTAATTTCATTTTATTAAATTCAATTTAATTCATTATTTTTAAACATCTTGAGAAGTTAATTACATGTTGACGGGGCCCGAAATTACCCAACCAAACGAAGTTTATTGCGCTGTAGGGAGACCAGGTTCTTGGATCATTCTCGGCTTAATGATTTTATTGTAAATTTCTGGACCTAATACCGTCGCTACTGGAGCAAAACAATCAAACGATGGGTCCGCGAGTTCCGGACCAACAAAGGCTTCGCGTGCTGCCTTTGACCCGGAACAAAATGTGAGGTAATCATAAAGTCGGCGTAAGACATATGATTGCTTTGGTGGTGAGCTATCGAAGGTGGTTTTTTAGGGACGCACACACCTGATTGACTGGGCAGCAGAGGTCTAATAAAGCTCTAACTGGAACGATAGAGTGAGGCAGACATATATTCACACCTAAGGTAGGGCTCAAGGCAATGCACGACTTATTGGTAATACGGAAGTTGGAACTTTGTGGGGTGGTGGTGCGGGAAAGATACTTCTCGGAACTAACCATCTCAACGAATTTTGTGTTTGGTTGGAGCTCTCCTCTTGGTGCTAATTCAAAATGGAGTGGTGCTTTTTCCTGCAATAATTACAACGTTTGGGAACCGAACAGAACTTTGAAACATGATCAAGATGCAGACAATTGTAACATTCAGGGTGACGGACCACCGTACGCACACGTTCTTCTACAGTCATTCTTTTAAAAATTAAGCATTTGTATAATGGATGATGCTGGGAATATAACCGACACTGAAATGACCATCTTGACGACGACGATGCCGCACGTAAAGGTGCTGAGCTAACCTTTGGATCTGCTGATTCGGGCGTAACTACCTGGGGACAATCGGTTGAGGGGGGTGAATGGGCATAGGGAATTGTGTGGTGTCCACGTTTTGAGGAACAGGTTCTGTAAACTCATCCTTAGTTGCCCTTAACTCCTACTTCAAACAGACCTCACGGAAAAGTTCTTGTTGGGATGCCATAACTAACACACAAAACGAAAGAAAGATCAAATAACAGATATAATTCTGTAACACGACTAACTTGACGACTGGTCGCCTAACAATGCCCTGAGCAATTCGGACGTCTACAACGCGAACCTTACCATGATTACCGGGATGCGACTAACGTTCGAACTTAACAATTACTCTTCTTTCCACCTAATGCAAAACTGAAGCGTCTATGCCTTCAGTTTTCTATACCGATTGGCTAAACTCGATAGAGATTCATTCAACAAGAGGTTCTGGCCGAGCAACAAGGGAGGCGCCTATAAGAAAGTTTGCGAGGAAGCGGATTTTCATTCCTTAAAAAATTGACTCAGAACATTCTGAGGCGAATCCTCAATTTTAATTGCCCTCGCAGAACTTGTCTGATGGCGAAAGTAATTTGCACTTGGGGACCTCCTCAAGATCCCAAAACCGGTTTTGTTGAGGCTGTCTTCCTCGCTGAAGCTCAAAGTTGTCGTAATAACCTGCAAAGGAGAACCAAAGATGGTATTTTGCGCCAATAGAGAACCTAATATCTTCTGTTGCACCCCAGGCAACAATATTTGTGGATATAAGTCTGCGCCCAACAATATATCTACTGAACGACAATCAAAAATGTTTGGATCAGCCAACCGGAGATTTGGCAGAGAACGAGCTAAAATAGGGTCAAAGGATGGAAGGTTACTAGAAATCTTGGGCAGCACAAAAGCATCTCTTTTCAAAATTGAGGCACTTAAGCGAGAACTTATCCAAATCTGACAGTTTTTCCGGGAGGTAACGGAGGACGAACCATTTACACCAGAAATGGTTGCAAGAGTGGATCGAGACGATAACTTCAATCTATTCAGAAACAGGGTCAATGAGGGATTGAACTGGGTAAGAATTTCCTTCGTGAACAATATTTACCATGGCGGTACCGAGAAGGATGCGATGTGTGAAACACTTGACGGTTTTCTACAGTCGGATAAATACCAGTGGATGTAGAGGCAACAATATCTAAATTAGAATTGGAAGCAGTTCTTGGAACTCGGACTGTAGACGTCACATTTGAAGAGGAGCTATTTTTAGGTGCCGTGCATAAGCGTATGATGTTTTTCATGACATATATAGCAGCTATGTGCACTGGGACAGTTACTAACCGAATGACCTCTTGACAAACAATTGAAACACAGTCCATACCTTTTGACAATAGTAATTTTTTGGTCGAAATACATCTTTTTGGAACGATGACAAGAGTAGAGCGCATGATTTTCATTAGGGCCTACAACACAAAGATGTTTTAAATAAGATGGAAGGAAGTTTTCGCCACATGTACCTTAACGTTACGTTTATTTGGGGATTTTGATTAATCTATACCTTTTATGTCCCGCAAACAGGCAAGCGTCTGAATCCTCTCCGTAAGGAACGAATCAAGCTGATCCCATGACGATAAGGAAGACTTATCTGTTAGACTTGTCACCATAAGTTTTAGCAGACGCTGAATACAAAATAAAAACTAAAATATGATCCTAATGATGCGTTTATGCCTCTTTGTAAAGCTATAAGACCTGAACTCGTTTCATTAGCTAACGATTGAAGATCGAACAGCATTTTTAAATGTCAATTGACTAGAATTATTTTGTTGTCATAAGCATCCCTGAGAGCTTTCCAAGCCCGAACAATATTTTACACACAATTTCCATATCCTCATCTTGAGTTTTCTTTATCAGATTAAACAACCTCTCAATATCGGTTAACCGTGAATTTTTTATAAACATCTATATCATATTTTAAAAATCATCTATATCGCACGGCGGTAAATTAAGATTATGCATGGTGTTGGAACCACAAGGCGGTAAACTCCAACTCGAAACTGATATGTCAGCAGTACTCTGAATGTCTGGATAAACCAATTGGATAAGGGTGGCAAGCTATTATTAAGTACATTGCTTGGATTGGTAGTACCTGACTGTGAAGTATTAGACCTATTGCATGACCGAGCCACAGAAACCTGATTTTGGACATTCTGGGGGGTACTAGTACGAATTTCAACTGGGGTGGAAGAAGGTATCTTCGCAGACCGTTGTTTCTGTAAGATTTCAGTTGTTTGCGACAAAAATTCAACGTAGTTTTCCTTGGTGGACTGATATTTTTCATCACAAGAAGCAATTCCTGGCTTCAGAATTCGATTTCAATAAATACTAATCAAATATTCAGCTAAAATGAAGCAAAATGACGCAGTCTTATTAAAGAACCCCAAAAATAAACTGCGCAAATTTTTAGAATCACAAAGGAAAACTAATTCGGTGGAGAAAATATTGAATAACTTCCCAAAAACGAATATATCAGGAAATGCAAATAAAGCGTATATAAATATCCAAATAATAATCAAAATATATTTAAATTGGCGATATTTATCAAATATATTTAAAAAAATTGAAACAATTTGAAAAAATAAGAAAAATTGATAAATGGTCGGTGTATTCCGAGTGTAGGTCCACGTTTTGGTATAGCGCCAATATAACGGTACCTCCCGATATTCGGTACTTTGATAGTTGTAGCGACATTATTCACTTTTGAAGTTCGTAATGGATACTACCGCCTAAGATAGAAAATTGTCTGTGTAGGTCCACGTCTTCGTATAGCCCCAATACAACGGTACCTCCGATATTTTAAACATTTTAACAGAATTTTTAACGGATATTATTTTTTTGAAAATTGCCAAATTTGTACCAAATGGTGGAGAGTTATCAAAGTTCGGCACTGGTTTTTTATTTAATTGCCAATCGTCAACCAAATTAAACTGCAAGTCAGATGAGCGAAAACACAAGAAATAAAATTGAAGCAAATCAGCGAAAAAAGAAAAGTAAACGAAGCCGGTCTCTTACTTTTGATTTAAGTCGCACTTTAATTTCCTCAACAAAATGAGAGTGCTGATCCATCAAATTGGGATCTCTATAGTTCCTTAACCAACGCCAATTCCAGCACTAGTGTTGGGGCTAGATTAAGACAAAATAACCCCCAGACAAATCTAACAATGCATCCTGTAGAGGTAGACAACTTAGTAAGAAGTTTAAAGGTTCGGTGCGTGGATGGGAAATGGAGAAAATGTACGGAGTCATAAATAGCACTGATAATGTGTCCAAAATGTCCATTGCTGGTCAAAATGCAACCCATAATTCTACAGCTCACACAATGATAATCCTATAAACCAACCATTACATCCAGATAACAACATCATTCGGCTACTATGCGAATCTATGCACAACTTCCATTGATATTTGTTTCTTTTATAAGATTTGCTAATGATGTCGATTACAATTCTCACACATTTTGCTAGAGCTGATGACACAGTTCTTAAAATTGTTGCATATTTCGAACAAATCGGCGAATCTACATTCACCGTGTTCAATCTGGAGATTCGCAATTCAGAGATTAAGGATTGTAGGACAAAGTATTGTGCACCTATGATGACTGCATAATCTACTTCCAGACGTCAAAGGCTGCACAGTGTGATGTCTTTTATGTCATTGAGAATAAATATAGGATTACCGCCACTAAATCGATCGCATCTAACCATGTTTCTACATCTAGTTCCAGCAATAATAAGTCTTTTGCACTTATGCTAAAATGTGTTACTCCTTTTACAGGGTCAAACACTTATTGTTCCATTTGTCCTAACCACAGTCACGTTCTTGGACTCTTCCCCAAGTTTATAAAACTTTCGTTTGTGGACAAATTCTTGATGGTGAAAAAGAATGAACGCAGTATAAATTGTCTCTCACTTGGCTATGTAGTTAAAAATTTTCACAGTACAAATAGTTGCAGATCTTGCAAACAAAGGCATCACAGTCTTCTCCACCGGTCACAAAATTGTAAAGTTATTGTAGCATCATGCTCAAACTCTTCCCTGTTTTGAAAGTCTGCCCGAAACCAAAGTCAAAAGTCGAGGTTCAACCACTACGGATTCAAACCATACGGATATAACACTCAGCTCCCAACACCAATGAAGATAATGTGCTTTGGGTAACTGCAGTTATCAACATAGTTCATAACGGCAAATCGTACACTACGCTAGCAATTGTAGATCTTTCTTCTAAGGCATCAATTGTTAGTAAAAAAACTTAAAGATAAACTTCTTATTTTTACTCGCTATGAAACTTTTGCACCAAGAGAAGTTTGTTTGTTGCCTTCCCTTAAAAATGCATTTAGAATTGTGGAAACAAATCAAATTTTTGAAGTAATCACTTGCGCTTAACAAGTGATTACTACACCTATCCGAATCTACTATCGCTCACTAAGGAATCTCAATTTATGTTGTTATCTAACTCATAATGAAGATGTATTAATTGCTAAACTCGTGATCCCAGCAAGGGGGCCGCAAGTATAAGTTCAATACATTCCATGACCTCTTCCCAATCCCCGTCAATCGGGTACATTCTCACCGACAAAGTTCCCCCTCAACATAATCTCGCATAAACAATGACGAAATTAGAAAACATTACTTCAAAATAAAATTAAAATTTGTTGATATAATCACTTGCACCAAACGTTGAACTCGGCCAATCGGAACCTTAAAATCTAATCTTTTTGAAGTAATCACTTGCGCTTAACAAGTGATTACTTCATCTATCCGAAACTATCGATAATTTGAAAAACTAAGCCTACTATCGCTCACAAAGGAATCTCAATTTATGTTCTTATCTAACTCATAATGAAGTAGTATTAATTGCTAAACTCGTGGTCCCTGCAAGGGGGCCGCAATGTATAAGTTCAATACATTCCACGACCTCTTCCCAATCCCCGTCAATCACGGATGCTGATTGGCATTGACATCTCCTCTACAACTCCCTTGGCCTAGAGAGCGGATCGGCGCTGGGCATTAGTTGTTGTCGGTTTGCTCTCATTGGAAGTAGTTATAATAAAAAGAGACAAGGGATCATCTGGGTTCACTTGTTTGTATTTGTATATGTGTTGTAGATAGACATGATATCCTCAGCGATCACATAAAACCTCTGCGTTCACTTGTCTACTATAAACGACAGCAAAGGCGCACGGCCTCTGTCGCCACACCAATTACTTAAGGTAATTTATTGTCGAGAGTGGAAAGAAGCACCAACAAACCATAAATGTTTGTTGAATTAATACTAATCACATTTCTGTGTTTTATTTCTTATATTTATCTTTCTTTTTACCTTACACCGCACTTCATCCCACATAAAAACTCCAAGGAGTTTTGTTGTTCCAGTCGCTATACAAAGCCATTCTCCCCACTCTCCTGAGTTAAACAGGTCAGATTCAGAGATTACATTGTATTGGATCAATTGCAAACTCTCAACACTGCAGACGTTCTTTGCCATTCATGAAGATAACGTGACGGATTTACTCAATTAATGAGGGCTAAGGAAGGGTCATGAAAAACCATGTCATATTTCAGATTCGTCTTCCATTCAGCAGAATATTTTTTTCAACATAATTTCCCTACCCATGCTGCGATCCGGTCGATTGATTTCAATATCATTGAAATCAACTATACTGGCAGCCAACGCCCATAGAGACGAGTTCATATCACTAACGGCAAAAGATATGTACAGATGCGTACATACCACAAAAGACATTTTCATTTGCGATAACCACTCGAAGTTACGCAAGGGCGATCGATCACATGAATGCAAAATGAATTTCCTATTGAATAAATCGTCAGGAGCT
The DNA here is from genome assembly GCF_030504385.1 of Musca domestica. NCBI lineage: Eukaryota > Metazoa > Arthropoda > Insecta > Diptera > Muscidae > Musca > Musca domestica. The sequence continues at coordinate 797,270 of NW_026712439.1, forward strand.
TGTGACTTGGAGTCAACCATCCATCACCAAACTTGAAGACAAATGGCACAAAAGAAGCAATGGATGTTTACTCTAGTCAATTTCACAGAATTGTCCTTTGTTTGTGGTACAAATTAGGAATTTAAAGGACAACACCTTTACAATATACGGTCATTACGAAAATAAAATAATAATGCACACTTCATATCTGAGACTTAATCCACTGCATTCCATAATCTCATGCAGTAAGCTCGTTTTGCTCAACACAACATTAAACAGCACCTACGAAACACAAGCAGCTGAGATCGGAAGACTTCCACAACCAATATAATCGAGAGCCATTACCCCGCATACCATCAGCAATCTAGCTCTTTGTGTTGGAATTGGAGTACCCAAATACAATGTTGCGTGTGGCCCATGAAATTATTTTTTTTTATTTTAATTTCTAACAAGTAAAAAAAACTGGAAATTCGGCCGGGCGAGCTTTGAATACACTCCACCATTTGGTACAAATTTTGCAATTTTCAAAAAAAAAAAATAAATAAATAAATAAATAAATAAAATCGGTTAAAATTTCTTTTAAAATCTTAAAAATACCGAATGTAGTCGTATATTAGGAAATATGCGACGACGTGTACCTGCATAGGCAACTTTTGTCATAAGCTATTTTGTATAAGCATTAGTACCACATATTCGGGAATTTCCATAAAAACGTTTTCGGAAAGATCTCCCTTCAAATAATATGTTACGAAATCTATTTGATGAATTGAAACATAAGACGAATTGATGATCTAATGATCTAATAACTGTCGGTGGAATTGGTTGCTTCTTCACATGAAATTAGATCATTTGTAAAAATGGCATTGATAAATTCATTATCTTCAGTTTTGGCGGATTCTTCTTCAATACCATTCATCTCAATATTTTGTGTAGATTTCGCCGGTATCTTTCGCGGTCGATCTCTATTTCCAGTGCGAACAATGCGTCTTTTGCCTTTACTTAGTTTTTCTGTTCCTTAGAACAAATTTTCTTCTTCAGCTGAATCTTCCAATGCTTCATCCACTCTAGGAATATAATCGTCCATTTTCATATTAAGTGATATCAACTAGGTTTTCAGATTTCCCATTGAAATCGTCAATAAATCTGACGTCTCGGCTGACGATTACATGACGCTTACGCAGCGACCATAAACGATAAGCCTTCGCTTCCTCTGAATAACCAACTAATATGCATTCTTTCGAACGAGAATCGAATTTTCCATTTGACTTATCCTTAATCAACACATATGCTCGTAACACAAATGGTCTCAAATGCTTAATCGAAGGCGTCTTTCCCTCCACAATTTTTTGGACAAATCTCCTTTAACAGCTTAAGTAGGATATCGATTGCGTATGTAACATGCAGTGTTAATTGTTTCAGCCCAAAAAACGTTGGAACAACTGGCCATATTTAAAAGTGTCATATTTTTCCTTTCGGCAACCGCACTTTGTTGCGGGCTTTGAGGGGCGCTCAGTCGTCTTTTAATTCCCGTCACTTCTAAATACTGATTAAATTCTTTGTTGATGTATTCGTCCCATTGTCAGCTGATTTCCTAAATCTCTTGAACGCATTAATAATATCCGATTTCTTTTGCAATGCTCTTGTTGGGGGCGTATTCTTATGTCATTTTATTATTTGCAAGAATTTTTAAATCCAGTTCATTTAAATAGCCCAGCCGTTGATGCCACACATCCATGTATTTCATCTTGACCTCTGCTGCATTCGCCGAATAAACCGACTGCCGCCAGAAATAAAAGTTTCCTCTTCGATTTGCTTTGCATTGAACTTCATTTCCTTTCATAATTCTGGCCTAGTTTTGTCGAAAATTACCTTGAATCCCATGTCCGTTAACTTAGATACGGACAACAAATTGCTTCTCAAAGCTTCGACATACATGACGTCTCTTAGGATAAATCTTTGCTCCATTTTTCCTCCTGCTGTCTTTATTCGTATATCCGTTATACCTGAAATATTGCTTAACTCACCATTTGCTACACATAGCTTTTGTCAATCTTCTTTATAGTTTCAAAACTTTCTTTATTCGCTGACAAGTGCGAAGAACACCCGCTGTCCAAACACCATTCATTTGACATATCTTGGTAGTTGAAACCGACAACGAGACTATTGAACATTGAAGTCTCTTGCTTGCCATCTTTAGCTTCACCCAAACCAGCACATGCCTTCTGGTCCATTGTTTTCCATTTCGATGCAGCATCACCTTCTGGACATGGTGTAGTACCATCCACGTACGACCAGAAATCTTGCTTTATTAAAATTGCTCGCATCTGAAGTTTCCACGATTTATAGTTTGTTGAATTCTATGGCTCAATCCGTATAATACTTCCAGACATGGCAAATTCTTTATTATTTTACAATATTCAAATTATAATTTACACACAATTGCACCAAATGGACCGTCTGGGCCCATAACCTGTTGTGAAATCAGCAAACGTTTATCTCAGACTAAACGTTTTACAAAGACTAAATAATAATTTCAAAGAAAATGTATGCGTTGAAAAATGACAATTAAATAAAAGCTAATGCAGGGCAATGCTAATATGATGGAAATAATTGCAAACTATTGTATAAGATAAAGCACTTCGTATATTTCAACACTTCCCCTCGAAGCGCGTAGTCTTATGATTTTTGATGTTTTGCTGAAGGTAGTCCTTTTGTTAGTACATCAGCTGCCATATCTTCAGTCCTCTTGTATTTCAATTTAATATGCACTTCATTTTGTTTTTGATGCATAAATTGATATCGAACGTCGATGTGTTTCGTGTGTGAGTGATATCCAATACTTTAAATTAATTTTAAAGCACTCTGGCTATCGTTACTGTATCTGTTACAGCAAGTAATTCCGCTTCTCGACAAAGCCATTGTTTTCTGGCTTCCCAAGTAATTGCTCCCTCAGACATAATGAAAGCAAATCCAGAATATTATCGCCTATCTGTAAAATTCGATCCCCAGTCAACATATACAACTCTATAACATGGCACATCACTTTTTATGTACTTATATCATTGATCGATCGTTCCTTTAAGATATCGCAATATTCGTTGTGCTGCTTGCTAATGTTCGGTCCCATAATTCGAATTGAATTGATTTAAAAAATTTACGGCATATGCTATATTCGGTCTTGTATTTACAGCCAAGTACATCAGAGCGCCAATTAAACTTTGGTAGGTTAGTTTTTGCATTATTTTAAAATCAGGTTGCAGTGGCTTCTCCAATTTGCTATTTAGTTCTAAAGGTGTGTTCGTTGGTTTACAATTTTCCATGCCCTAACGTTTGAGAATAAATAGAATGCATCCTTTTTGCGTCATTACAGTTTCCCCAACTTTAACATCTTGATAAAATTCGATTCCGATATATTTTTTGACATTTCCAAGATCTTCCATTTCAAATGATTCTGCCAAGTATTTCTTAATATAAATAATCATATCCTTGTCATTCGATGCTATCATTATGTCATCCACATATACAGTGACAAACGTAAGCTGTTTCCCAGTGCTTCAGTCCGTATAAGGCTTTTACTAGTTTACATACTGGATCTTGACACGATTTCCAATCTTTCATCCATTCTTGCGCAATCTTTTCGGCCATGGTACTTTTTTTTCTCACTTGACCCCACAAGTTCCACAAAAAATTTTTCGGAAAGATCACCATATATATAAGCTGTTAGGAAATGTATTTGATGAATTTCAAGGTTCAACCGCTACTACTGACGAAAAAATGTCTGTAAAATTCTCCACTGGACGTTGGGAGCATCCTTTCGCCACAATTCGGGCTTTTCTTTTGTTATCCGCTTTGTTTCTGTTGCCAATGACTTTTCTATTTTCCTGCTTTATTGTTATTTCCCAAGTTCTATTTAATATTTGGGCCACAAATAAATCCTCAATTGCTGCTTCTTCACATGAAAGTGGATCATTTGTAAAAACGGCATTGACAAATTCACAATCTTCATGTTTGGCGGATTCTTCTTCAATACCATTCGTCTCAATATTTTGTGTATCTTTAGTGGTCGACCTCTATTTCCGGTGCGAACAATGCGTCTTCTGCCTTTACTTAGTTTTTCCGTTTCTTAGAACAAATGCTCTTCCTTAGCTGAACCTTCCAATGCTTCATCCACTCTAGGAATATCTTCGTCCATTTTCATATCAAGTGAATAAGTCAAACTAATATCAACTTGGTTTTCAGATTTCCCATAGAAATCATCAATAAATCTTACATCTCGGCTGACGATTATATGACGCTTACGCAACGACATAAACGATAAGCCTTCGCTTCCTCTGAATAAACAACTAATATGTATTCTTCCGAACGAGAATCCATATTTCCATTTGACTTATTCTTTATAAACACATATGCTCGTAACCCAAATGGTCTCAAATGCTTAATCAAAGGCATCTTTCCCTTCCACGATTTTATGGGAGAATCACCTTCGACAGCTTTAGTAGGATTTCGATTGCGTATGTAAAATGCAGTATTAATTGCTTCAGACCAAAAAAAAAACGTTGGAACACCTGACTGCTTCATCATACCTATTTATGTAGAGCAATGGGGGAAAAGAAAATACAATGAGAAATAAAACAATTTGGATTATTTTCTTTTCTTGCAAAATTTGCTGGTTTATTGAATTGCTTTTGTAATGTTTTCAACAATAAGGATTACCTCTTTTCAAATATGGTGTGTTGGCGACAGTGACCGTGATGGGTTTCGCTTCAAAGACTAAAGACAAGTAAGCGCAATGGTTCCAATAAGAGCATGTGTAACAAGGTGAGGTTACCGACAACAACCAATGCCCAGCGACGATTCGCTCGCTACGGTCTCCGCCAGGGGGGTTGTAGAGGAGATGCCAGTGCGCCAATCAGCATCCGTGATTGATCGAGCAAGGGAAGTTGGGGGCCAAAGTATCTAACTTATACATTGCCGCCCACCTTGATATACATGCATGTATATCAATTAAATAAACAATAATAAAATTATGTTAAATACAAATTAACGGGGCCCGAAATTACCCAACCAAACGAGGTATTTTGCGCTGTAGGAAGACCAGGTTGTTGGATCATTCGTGGCTTAATGAGCTTATAATAAATTTCTGGGCCCAATACCATCGCTACTAGACCAGAACAATCAAAGCTCCAGACCCACAAAGGTTTCGCGTACGGTAGAAGGAACAGACATCGGGGGTGTTACCCCGCAAGTGATGTCCGCGACACTTGCAGTAACAAAAATTCTTTGACCCGGATCAAAACGAGAAGTAATCATAAAGTCAGCGTAAGACATATGATTGACTGTGGTGGTGGGCCACCGAAGGTCAGCTATTAGCACACCTGACTACATGGGTCCAATAATGTTCTAACCGGAATGGTAGAGGTAGGCAGACATACATTTAAACGTAAAATGGGACTCAATACGCGACTTATTGGTAAGACTGATGTTGGTAATAGGCGGGGCGGTGGCGCGGGAAAGATAACTCGAGGAACTAACCATTTCGATTAATTTTGCGTCCGGTCGGAGCTATTTTGCTGATGCTCATGCAAAATTGAGTGATGTTTCTTATCACAATAATTACACCGCTTGGGAACCGGACAGAACTTTGAGACGTGATCAGGACGCAGACAATTATAACAATAACGGTGACGGACGACCGCACGCACACGTTTTTCCAAACTCATTTTTCTAAACACAAAGCATTTGTGTAATGGATGATGATGGGAGCACAACCGACACTGAAACAACGATCTTGACGACGACGATGCCACACGTGAAGGCGCTGAGCTAACCTTTGGCTCAAGAACTGTTTGAGGTTGAGATGATAGCATTTGGGGGAGATATCCTCTGAGGATCAATCGGTTGAGGGGGTTGAATCTGGGGATCTATAGGTTTAGGGGTTTGAGTGGTGTCCGCAGTTTGAGGAACAGTCGCGGTAAACGGCTCTTATTTGCCTCAACTCCGCTTGTACTTCTCGATCAGACATCATCTCCTCGTCATAGTCGGACAAACAGACCTCAGGGAAAAGTTCTTGTTGGGATGCCATAACTAACACACAAAACGAAAGAAGACAACGCGAAAGAAAGAGCAAACAACAGATATAAATCGGTAATACGACTGGTGGCCTAACAATACCCTAAGCTGTTCGGACGTCTTCACGCAAACCTTACTATCATTACCAGGATGCGTCTAACTAAATCAGTTTATAATGCAGCTAAAACCATCAAAATACCGAATATAGGGAGGTACTATGGGGGTTATAAAACGTGGACCTGCACAGACCATTAGGAACTTCAAATGCGAAATTTGAAACAATTCCGGTAAATAATGTCGCTAAAATCATCGAAATACCGAATTTCGGGGGTACCGTTATATGGGGGCTATACGAAGGCATGGACCTGCACAGACAAGTTTCTGTCATAGGCTGTAGTATTCATTACGGACTTCAAATACCACATTTGAAATAGTTCACTTTTAGAAACGGCCAGGAGTATGATGAAGCAGGCAGGTGTTCCAACGTTTTTTTTTTTTTTTTTTTTTTTTTTGGTCTGAAGCAATTAACACTGCATGTTACATACGCAACCGAAATCCTACAAAAGCTGTTGAAGGTGATTTACCCATAAAATTGTGGAAGGAAAAGACGCCTTCGATTAAGCATTTGAGACCATTTGGGTTACGAGCATATGTGTTGATAAAGGATAAGTCAAAGGGAAGACTCGATTCTCGTTCGGAAGTAAATAAGCTGTGAGTTCAGCCGGGCCGAACTTTGAATATCCTCCACCATTTGGTATAAATTTGGCAATTTTCAAAAAACTATATATAAACTATATTAACTATATATAAACTATATATAAACTACATATAAACTATATATATAAACTATATTGAAATGCAAAACTGAAGAAAATCTGTTTTTAATGTACCAAAATACCGAATATAGGGTGGTACCATGGGGGTTATAAAACGTGGACCTGCACATACAATTTTATGGCATAAGCTGTAGTATACATTACGAACTTCAAATAAAAATATTGAAAAAATCCCGTTTAACAATGTCGCTAAGATCATCAAAACACTGATTTTCGTGTTACTGTTTATGGGGGCTATACGAAGACTTGGGTCTGCACAGACAATTTCCTGTCTAAGGCTGTAGTATCCATTACGAACTTCAAATGCGACAAATAATGTCGCTAAACTCATCAAAATTCCGAATTTCGGGGGTACCGTTATATAGGGTCTATACGAAGACGAAGGCCTGCACAACAATTTTCTGTCATAGGCTGTAGTATTCATTACGAACTTCAAATACCAAATTTGCAATAGTTCCGGTAAATAATGTCGCTAAATTCATCAAAATACCGAATATCGGGAGGTACCGTACCGGCTTAGACTGTAGTATCCATTACGAACTTCAAATACCAAATTTGAAACATATCCGATAAATAATGTCGAAAAAGCATCAAAATACTGCATATCGGAAGGTACCATTATATGGGGGTTATACCAAAACGTGGACCTACATGAACCTGCAGACATAAGACACATTTGAGTAAATTTTCCATTCATAGGAATATAATCGTCCATTTTCATATTAAGTGATATCAACTAGGTTTTCAGATTTCCCATTGAAATCGTCAATAAATCTGACGTCTCGGCTGACGATTACATGACGCTTACGCAGCGACCATAAACGATAAGCCTTCGCTTCCTCTGAATAACCAACTAATATGCATTCTTTCGAACGAGAATCGAATTTTCCATTTGACTTATCCTTAATCAACACATATGCAACACATACAAATGGTCTCAAATGCTTAATCGAAGGCGTCTTTCCCTCCACAATTTTTTGGACAAATCTCCTTCAACAGCTTAAGTAGGATATCGATTGCGTATGTAACATGCAGTGTTAATTGTTTCAGCCCAAAAAACGTTGGAACAACTGGCCATTTTTAAAAGTGTCATATTTTTCCTTTCGGCAACCGCACTTTGTTGCGGGCTTTGAGGGGCGCTCAGTCGTCTTTTAATTCCCGTCACTTCTAAATACTGATTAAATTCTTTGTTGATGTATTCGTCCCATTGTCAGCTGATTTCCTAAATCTCTTGAACGCATTAATAATATCCGATTTCTTTTGCAATGCTCTTGTTGGGGGCGTATTCTTATGTCATTTTATTATTTGCAAGAATTTTTAAATCCAGTTCATTTAAATAGCCCAGCCGTTGATGCCACACATCCATGTATTTCATCTTGACCTCTGCTGCATTCGCCGAATAAACCGACTGCCGCCAGAAATAAAAGTTTCCTCTTCGATTTGCTTTGCATTTAACTTCATTTCCTTTCATAATTCTGGCCTAGTTTTGTCGAAAATTGCCTTGAATCCCTTGTCCGTTAACTTAGATACGGACAACAAATTGCTTCTCAAAGCTTCGACATACATGACGTCTCTTAGGATAAATCTTTGCTCCATTTTTCCTCCTGCTGTCTTTATTCGTATATCCGTTATACCTGAAATATTGCTTAACTCACCATTTGCTACACATAGCTTTTATCAATCTTCTTTATAGTTTCAAAACTTTCTTTATTCGCTGACAAGTGCGAAGAACACCCGCTGTCCAAACACCATTCATTTGACATATCTTGGTAGTTGAAACCGACAACGAGACTATTGAACATTGAAGTCTCTTGCTTGCCATCTTTAGCTTCACCCAAACCAGCACATGCCTTCTGGTCCATTGTTTTCCATTTCGATGCAGCATCACCTTCTGGACATGGTGTAGTACCATCCACGTACGACCAGAAATCTTGCTTTATTAAAATTGCTCGCATCTGAAGTTTCCACGATTTATAGTTTGTTGAATTCTATGGCTCAATCCGTATAATACTTCCAGACATGGCAAATTCTTTATTATTTTACAATATTCAAATTATAATTTACACACAATTGCACCAAATGGACCGTCTGGGCCCATAACCTGTTGTGAAATCAGCAAACGTTTATCTCAGACTAAACGTTTTACAAAGACTAAATAATAATTTCAAAGAAAATGTATGCGTTGAAAAATGACAATTAAATAAAAGCTAATGCAGGGCAATGCTAATATGATGGAAATAATTGCAAACTATTGTATAAGATAAAGCACTTCGTATATTTCAACACTTCCCCTCGAAGCGCGTAGTCTTATGATTTTTGATGTTTTGCTGAAGGTAGTCCTTTTGTTAGTACATCAGCTGCCATATCTTCAGTCCTCTTGTATTTCAATTTAATATGCACTTCATTTTGTTTTTGATGCATAAATTGATATCGAACGTCGATGTGTTTCGTGTGTGAGTGATATCCAATACATTAAATTAATTTTAAAGCACTCTGGCTATCGTTACTGTATCTGTTACAGCAAGTAATTCCGCTTCTCGACAAAGCCATTGTTTTCTGGCTTCCCAAGTAATTGCTCCCTCAGACATAATGAAAGCAAATCCAGAATATTATCGCCTATCTGTAAAATTCGATCCCCAGTCAACGTATACAACTCTATAACATGGCACATCCCTTTTTATGTACTTATATCATTGATCGATCGTTCCTTTAAGATATCGCAATATTCGTTGTGCTGCTTGCTAATGTTCGGTCCCATAATTCGAATTGAATTGATTTAAAAAATTTACGGCATATGCTATATTCGGTCTTGTATTTACAGCCAAGTACATCAGAGCGCCAATTAAACTTTGGTAGGTTAGTTTTTGCATTATTTTAAAATCAGGTTGCAGTGGCTTCTCCAATTTGCTATTTAGTTCTAAAGGTGTGTTCGTTGGTTTACAATTTTCCATGCCCAAACGTTTGAGAATAAATAGAATGCATCCTTTTTGCGTCATTACAGTTTCCCCAACTTTAACATCTTGATAAAATTCGATTCCGATATATTTTTTGACATTTCCAAGATCTTCCATTTCAAATGATTCTGCCAAGTATTTCTTAACATAAATAATCATATCCTTGTCATTCGATGCTATCATTATGTCATCCACATATACAGTGACAAACGTAAGCTGTTTCCCAGTGCTTCGTATAAGGCTTTTACTAGTTTACATACTGGATCTTGACACGATTTCCAATCTTTCATCCATTCTTGCGCAATCATGGTACTTTTTTTTCTCACTTGACCCCACAAGTTCCACAAAAAATTTTTCGGAAAGATCACCATATATATAAGCTGTTAGGAAATGTATTTGATGAATTTCAAGGTTCAACCGCTACTGCTACATAAGACGAATTGGTGATGATCTAACTGACGAAAAAATGTCTGTAAAATTCTCCACTGGACGTTGGGAGCATCCTTTCGCCACAATTCGGGCTTTTCTTTTGTTTTCCGCTTTGTTTCTGTTGCCAATGACTTTTCTATTTTCCTGCTTTATTGTTATTTCCCAAGTTCTATTTAATATTTAGGCCACAAATAAATTCTCAATTGCTGCTTCTTCACATGAAAGTGGATCATTTGTAAAAACGGCATTGACAAATTCACAATCTTCATGTTTGGCGGATTCTTCTTCAATACCATTCGTCTCAATATTTTGTGTATCTTTAGTGGTCGACCTCTATTTCCGGTGCGAACAATGCGTCTTCTGCCTTTACTTAGTTTTTCCGTTTCTTAGAACAAATGCTCTTCCTTAGCTAAACCTTCCAATGCTTCATCCACTCTAGGAATATCTTCGTCCATTTTCATATCAAGTGAATAAGTCAAACTAATATCAACTTGGTTTTCAGATTTCCCATAGAAATCATCAATAAATCTTACATCTCCGCTGACGATTATATGACGCTTACGCAACGACATAAACGATAAGCCTTCACTTCCTTTGAATAAACAACTAATATGTATTCTTCCGAACGAGAATCCATATTTCCATTTGACTTATTCTTTATAAACACATATGCTCGTAACCCAAATGGTCTCAAATGCTTAATCAAAGGCATCTTTCCCTTCCACGATTTTATGGGAGAATCACCTTCGACAGCTTTAGTAGGATTTCGATTGCGTATGTAAAATGCAGTATTAATTGCTTCAGACCAAAAAAAAACGTTGGAACACCTGACTGCTTCATCATACCTATTTATGTAGAGCAATGGGGGAAAAGAAAATACAATGAGAAATAAAACAATTTGGATTATTTTCTTTTCTTGCAAAATTTGCTGGTTTATTGAATTGCTTTTGTAATGTTTTCAACAATAAGGATTACCTCTTTTCAAATATGGTGTGTTGGCGACAGTGGCCGTGATGGGTTTCGCTTCAAAGACTAAAGACAAGTAAACGCAATGGTTCCAATAAGAGCATGTGTAACAAGGTGAGGTTACCGACAACAACCAATGCCCAGCGACGATTCGCTCGCTACGGTCTCCGCCAGGGGGGTTGTAGAGGAGATGCCAGTGCGCCAATCAGCATCCGTGATTGATCGAGCAAGGGAAGTTGGGGGCCAAAGTATCTAACTTATACATTGCCGCCCACCTTGATATACATGCATGTATATCAATTAAATAAACAATAATAAAATTATGTTAAATATAAATTCATATACAATAATATTTACAAAATATAGTTATAATATGTTAGGACGTAAGTTCAGTTTTATGTTAGCATTTTATTAAAATTAAAGTGCATTAAAATTCTTTTTTATTAAGTATTTAAAACAGCGGTAATTACAAATTAACGGGGCCCGAAATTACCCAACCAAACGAGGTATTTTGCGCTGTAGGAAGACCAGGTTGTTGGATCATTCGTGGCTTAATGAGCTTATAATAAATTTCTGGGCCCAATACCATCGCTACTAGACCAGAACAATCAAAGCTCCAGACCCACAAAGGTTTCGCGTACGGTAGAAGGAACAGACATCGGGGGTGTTACCCCGCAAGTGATGTCCGCGACACTTGCAGTAACAAAAATTCTTTGACCCGGATCAAAACGAGAAGTAATCATAAAGTCAGCGTAAGACATATGATTGACTGTGGTGGTGGGCCACCGAAGGTCAGCAACATGGGTCCAATAATGTTCTAACCGGAATGGTAGAGGTAGGCAGACATACATTTAAACGTAAAATGGGACTCAAGGACAATACGCGACTTATTGGTAAGACTGATGTTGGTAATAGGCGGGGCGGTGGCGCGGGAAAGATACCTCGAGGAACTAACCATTTCGATTAATTTTGCGTCCGGTCGGAGCTATTTTGCTGATGCTCATGCAAAATTGAGTGATGTTTCTTATCACAATAATTACACCGCTTGGGAACCGGACAGAACTTTGAGACGTGATCAGGACGCAGACAATTATAACAATAACGATGACGGACGACCGCACGCACACGTTTTTCCAAACTCATTTTTCTAAACACAAAGCATTTGTGTAATGGATGATGATGGGAGCACAACCGACACTGAAACAACGATCTTGACGACGACGATGCCACACGTGAAGGCGCTGAGCTAACCTTTGGCTCAAGAACTGTTTGAGGTTGAGATGCTAGCATTTGGGGGAGATATCCTCTGAGGATCAATCGGTTGAGGGGGTTGAACCTGGGGATCTATAGGTTTAGGGGTTTGAGTGGTGTCCGCAGTTTGAGGAACAGTCGCGGTAAACGGCTCTTATTTGCCTCAACTCCGCTTGTACTTCTCGATCAGACATCATCTCCTCGTCATAGTCGGACAAACAGACCTCAGGGAAAAGTTCTTGTTGGGATGCCATAACTAACACACAAAACGAAAGAAGACAACGCGAAAGAAAGAGCAAACAACAGATATAAATCGGTAATACGACTGGTCGCCTAACAATACCCTAAGCTGTTCGGACGTCTTCACGCAAACCTTACTATCATTACCAGGATGCGTCTAACTAAATCAGTTTATAATGCAGCTAAAACCATCAAAATACCGAATATAGGGAGGTACTATGGGGGTTATAAAACGTGGACCTGCACAGACCATTAGGAACTTCAAATGCGAAATTTGAAACAATTCCGGTAAATAATGTCGCTAAAATCATCGAAATACCGAATTTCGGGGGTACCGTTATATGGGGGCTATACGAAGACATGGACCTGCACAGACAAGTTTCTGTCATAGGCTGTAGTATTCATTACGGACTTCAAATACCACATTTGAAATAGTTCACTTTTAGAAACGGCCAGGAGTATGATGAAGCAGGCAGGTGTTCCAACGTTTTTTTTTTTTTTTTTTTTGGTCTGAAGCAATTAACACTGCATGTTACATACGCAACCGAAATCCTACAAAAGCTGTTGAAGGTGATTTACCCATAAAATTGTGGAAGGAAAAGACGCCTTCGATTAAGCATTTGAGACCATTTGGGTTACGAGCATATGTGTTGATAAAGGATAAGTCAAAGGGAAGACTCGATTCTCGTTCGGAAGTAAATAAGCTGTGAGTTCAGCCGGGCCGAACTTTGAATATCCTCCACCATTTGGTATAAATTTGGCAATTTTCAAAAAACTATATATAAACTATATTAACTATATATAAACTATATATAAACTACATATAAACTATATATATAAACTATATTGAAATGCAAAACTGAAGAAAATCTGTTTTTAATGTACCAAAATACCGAATATAGGGTGGTACCATGGGGGTTATAAAACGTGGACCTGCACATACAATTTTATGGCATAAGCTGTAGTATACATTACGAACTTCAAATAAAAATATTGAAAAAATCCCGTTTAACAATGTCGCTAAGATCATCAAAACACTGATTTTCGTGTTACTGTTTATGGGGGCTATACGAAGACTTGGGTCTGCACAGACAATTTCCTGTCTAAGGCTGTAGTATCCATTACGAACTTCAAATGCGACAAATAATGTCGCTAAACTCATCAAAATTCCGAATTTCGGGGGTACCGTTATATAGGGTCTATACGAAGACGAAGACCTGCACAACAATTTTCTGTCATAGGCTGTAGTATTCATTACGAACTTCAAATACCAAATTTGCAATAGTTCCGGTAAATAATGTCGCTAAATTCATCAAAATACCGAATATCGGGAGGTACCGTACCGGCTTAGACTGTAGTATCCATTACGAACTTCAAATACCAAATTTGAAACATATCCGATAAATAATGTCGAAAAAGCATCAAAATACTGCATATCGGAAGGTACCATTATATGGGGGTTATACCAAAACGTGGACCTACATGAACTTGCAGACATAAGACACATTTGAGTAAATTTTTACCAACTTACTTCATTTCGTTTGAAAGATAGAGAGATTTCCATAGACGGACAGACGGATAGCTGTTCCAATTTTGTACTCAGTTTTTCATACCATCTTAATCCCTATTGCTTCAGTCCGTATAAGGCTTTTACTAGTTTACATACTGGATCTCGACACGATTTCCAATCTTTCATCCATTATTGCGCAATCTTTTTGGCCATGCTACTTTTTTTCTCACTCGTCCCCACTTTTTCACCTTTGCATAGTTTTTGAAGCATTAGTACCACATATTCGGGAATTTCCATAAAAACGTTTTCGGAAAGATCTCCCTTCAAATAATATGTTACGAAATCTATTTGATGAATTGAAACATAAGACGAATTGTTGATGATCTAATAACTGTCGGTGGAATTGGTTGCTTCTTCACATGAAATTAGATCATTTGTAAAAATGGCATTGATAAATTCATTATCTTCAGTTTTGGCGGATTCTTCTTCAATACCATTCATCTCAATATTTTGTGTAGATTTCGCCGGTATCTTTCGTGGTCGATCTCTATTTCCAGTGCGAACAATGCGTCTTTTGCCTTTACTTAGTTTCCTTATCTGTTCTGTTCCTTAGAACAAAGTTTCTTCTTCAGCTGAATCCTCCAATGCTTCATCCACTCTAGGAATATAATCGTCCATTTTCATATTAAGTGATATCAACTAGGTTTTCAGATTTCCCATTGAAATCGTCAATAAATCTGACGTCTCGGCTGACGATTACATGATGCTTACGCAGCGACCATAAACGATAAGCCTTCGCTTCCTCTGAATAACCAACTAATATGCATTCTTTCGAACGAGAATCGAATTTTCCATTTGACTTATCCTTAATCAACACATATGCTCGTAACACAAATGGTCTCAAATGCTTAATCGAAGGCGTCTTTCCCTCCACAATTTTTTGGACAAATCTCCTTCAACAGCTTAAGTAGGATATCGATTGCGTATGTAACATGCAGTGTTAATTGTTTCAGCCCAAAAAACGTTGGAACAACTGGCCATTTTTAAAAGTGTCATATTTTTCCTTTCGGCAACCGCACTTTGTTGCGGGCTTTGAGGGGCGCTCAGTCGTCTTTTAATTCCCGTCACTTCTAAATACTGATTAAATTCTTTGTTGATGTATTCGTCCCATTGTCAGCTGATTTCCTAAATCTCTTGAACGCATTAATAATATCCGATTTCTTTTGCAATGCTCTTGTTGGGGGCGTATTCTTATGTCATTTTATTATTTGCAAGAATTTTTAAATCCAGTTCATTTAAATAGCCCAGCCGTTGATGCCACACATCCATGTATTTCATCTTGACCTCTGCTGCATTCGCCGAATAAACCGACTGCAGCCAGAAATAAAAGTTTCCTCTTCGATTTGCTTTGCATTGAACTTCATTTCCTTTCATAATTCTGGCCTAGTTTTGTCGAAAATTACCTTGAATCCCTTGTCCGTTAACTTAGATACGGACAACAAATTGCTTCTCAAAGCTTCGACATACATGACGTCTCTTAGGATAAATCTTTGCTCCATTTTTCATCCTGCTGTCTTTATTCGTATATCCGTTATAACTGAAATATTGCTTAACTCACCATTTGCTACACATAGCTTTTATCAATCTTCTTTATAGTTTCAAAACTTTCTTTATTCGCTGACAAGTGCGAAGAACACCCGCTGTCCAAACACCATTTATTTGACATATCTTGGTAGTTGAAACCGACAACGAGACTATTGAACATTGAAGTCTCTTGCTTGCCATCTTTAGCTTCACCCAAACCAGCACATGCCTTCTGGTCCATTGTTTTCCATTTCGATGCAGCATCACCTTCTGGACATGGTGTAGTACCATCCACGTACGACCAGAAATCTTGCTTTATTAAAATTGCTCGCATCTGACGTTTCCACGATTTATAGTTTGTTGAATTCTATGGCTCAATCCGTATAATACTTCCAGACATGGCAAATTCTTTATTATTTTACAATATTCAAATTATAATTTACACACAATTGGACCGTCTGGGCCCATAACCTGTTGTGAAATCAGCAAACGTTTATCTCAGACTAAACGTTTTACAAAGACTAAATAATAATTTCAAAGAAAATGTATGCGTTGAAAAATGACAATTAAATAAAAGCTAATGCAGGGCAATGCTAATATGATGGAAATAATTGCAAACTATTGTATAAGATAAAGCACTTCGTATATTTCAACACTTCCCCTCGAAGCGCGTAGTCTTATGATTTTTGATGTTTTGCTGAAGGTAGTCCTTTTGTTAGTACATCAGCTGCCATATCTTCAGTCCTCTTGTATTTCAATTTAATATGCACTTCATTTTGTTTTTGATGCATAAATTGATATCGAACGTCGATGTGTTTCGTGTGTGAGTGATATCCAATACATTAAATTAATTTTAAAGCACTCTGGCTATCGTTACTGTATCTGTTACAGCAAGTAATTCCGCTTCTCGACAAAGCCATTGTTTTCTGGCTTCCCAAGTAATTGCTCCCTCAGACATAATGAAAGCAAATCCAGAATATTATCGCCTATCTGTAAAATTCGATCCCCAGTCAACATATACAACTCTATAACATGGCACATCACTTTTTATGTACTTATATCATTGATCGATCGTTCCTTTAAGATATCGCAATATTCGTTGTGCTGCTTGCTAATGTTCGGTCCCATAATTCGAATTGAATTGATTTAAAAAATTTACGGCATATGCTATATTCGGTCTTGTATTTACAGCCAAGTACATCAGAGCGCCAATTAAACTTTGGTAGGTTAGTTTTTGCATTATTTTAAAATCAGGTTGCATTGGCTTCTCCAATTTGCTATTTAGTTCTAAAGGTGTGTTCGTTGGTTTACAATTTTCCATGCCCAAACGTTTGAGAATAAATAGAATGCATCCTTTTTGCGTCATTACATTTTCCCCAGCTTTAACATCTTGATAAAATTCGATTCCGATATATTTTTTGACATTTCCAAGATCTTCCATTTCAAATGATCTTGCCAAGTATTTCTTAATATAAATAATCATATCCTTGTCATTCGATGCTATCATTATGTCATCCACATATACAGTGACAAACGTAAGCTGTTTCCCAGTGCTTCAGTCCGTATAAGGCTTTTACTAGTTTACATACTGGATCTTGACACGATTTCCAATCTTTCATCCATTCTTGCGCAATCTTTTCGGCCATGGTACTTTTTTTTCTCACTTGACCCCACAAGTTCCACAAAAAATTTTTCGGAAAGATCACCATATATATAAGCTGTTAGGAAATGTATTTGATGAATTTCAAGGTTCAACCGCTACTGCTACATAAGACGAATTGGTGATGATCTAACTGACGAAAAAATGTCTGTAAAATTCTCCACTGGACGTTGGGAGCATCCTTTCGCCACAATTCGGGCTTTTCTTTTGTTATCCGCTTTGTTTCTGTTGCCAATGACTTTTCTATTTTCCTGCTTTATTGTTATTTCCCAAGTTCTATTTAATATTTGGGCCACAAATAAATCCTCAATTGCTGCTTCTTCACATGAAAGTGGATCATTTGTAAAAACGGCATTGACAAATTCACAATCTTCATGTTTGGCGGATTCTTCTTCAATACCATTCGTCTCAATATTTTGTGTATCTTTAGTGGTCGACCTCTATTTCCGGTGCGAACAATGCGTCTTCTGCCTTTACTTAGTTTTTCCGTTTCTTAGAACAAATGCTCTTCCTTAGCTGAACCTTCCAATGCTTCATCCACTCTAGGAATATCTTCGTCCATTTTCATATCAAGTGAATAAGTCAAACTAATATCAACTTGGTTTTCAGATTTCCCATAGAAATCATCAATAAATCTTACATCTCGGCTGACGATTATATGACGCTTACGCAACGACATAAACGATAAGCCTTCGCTTCCTCTGAATAAACAACTAATATGTATTCTTCCGAACGAGAATCCATATTTCCATTTGACTTATTCTTTATAAACACATATGCTCGTAACCCAAATGGTCTCAAATGCTTAATCAAAGGCATCTTTCCCTTCCACGATTTTATGGGAGAATCACCTTCGACAGCTTTAGTAGGATTTCGATTGCGTATGTAAAATGCAGTATTAATTGCTTCAGACCAAAAAAAAAAAAAACGTTCATCATACCTATTTATGTAGAGCAATGGGGGAAAAGAAAATACAATGAGAAATAAAAAAAATTTTATTATTTTCTTTTCTTGCAAAATTTGATGGTTTATTGAATTGCTTTTGTAATGTTTTCAACAATAAGGATTACCTCTTTTCAAATATGGTGTGTTGGCGACAGTGGCCGTGATGGGTTTGGCTTCAAAGACTAAAGACAAGTAAACGCAATGGTTCCAATAAGAGCATGTGTAACAAGGTGAGGTTACCGACAACAACCAATGCCCAGCGACGATTCGCTCGCTACGGTCTCCGCCAGGGGGGTTGTAGAGGAGATGCCAGTGCGCCAATCAGCATCCGTGATTGATCGAGCAAGGGAAGTTGGGGGCCAAAGTATCTAACTTATACATTGCCGCCCACCTTGATATACATGCATGTATATCAATTAAATAAACAATAATAAAATTATGTTAAATATAAATTCATAAACAATAATATTTACAAAATATAGTTATAATATGTTAGGACGTAAGTTCAGTTTTATGTTAGCATTTTATTAAAATTAAAGTGCATTAAAATTCTTTTTTATTAAGTATTTAAAACAGCGGTAATTACAAATTAACGGGGCCCGAAATTACCCAACCAAACGAGGTATTTTGCGCTGTAGGAAGACCAGGTTGTTGGATCATTCGTGGCTTAATGAGCTTATAATAAATTTCTGGGCCCAATACCATCGCTACTAGACCAGAACAATCAAAGCTCCAGACCCACAAAGGTTTCGCGTACGGTAGAAGGAACAGACATCGGGGGTGTTACCCCGCAAGTGATGTCCGCGACACTTGCAGTAACAAAAATTCTTTGACCCGGATCAAAACGAGAAGTAATCATAAAGTCAGCGTAAGACATATGATTGACTGTGGTGGTGGGCCACCGAAGGTCAGCTATTAGCACACCTGACTACCTGGACAACATGGGTCCAATAATGTTCTAAGTGGAATGGTAGAGGTAGGCAGACATACATTTAAACGTAAAATGGGACTCAAGGACAATACCCGACTTATTGGTAAGACTGATGTTGGTAATAGGCGGGGCGGTGGCGCGGGAAAGATACCTCGAGGAACTAACCATTTCGATTAATTTTGCGTCCGGTCGGAACTATTTTGCTGATGCTCATGCAAAATTGAGTGATGTTTCTTATCACAATAATTACACCGCTTGGGAACCGGACAGAACTTTGAGACGTGATCAGGACGCAGACAATTATAACAATAACGATGACGGACGACCGCACGCACACGTTTTTCCAAACTCATTTTTCTAAACACAAAGCATTTGTGTAATGGATGATGATGGGAGCACAACCGACACTGAAACAACGATCTTGACGACGACGATGCCACACGTGAAGGCGCTGAGCTAACCTTTGGCTCAAGAACTGTTTGAGGTTGAGATGATAGCATTTGGGGGAGATATCCTCTGAGGATCAATCGGTTGAGGGGGTTGAACCTGGGGATCTATAGGTTTAGGGGTTTGAGTGGTGTCCGCAGTTTGAGGAACAGTCGCGGTAAACGGCTCTTATTTGCCTCAACTCCGCTTGTACTTCTCGATCAGACATCATCTCCTCGTCATAGTCGGACAAACAGACCTCAGGGAAAAGTTCTTGTTGGGATGCCATAACTAACACACAAAACGAAAGAAGACAACGCGAAAGAAAGAGCAAACAACAGATATAAATCGGTAATACGACTGGTCGCCTAACAATACCCTAAGCTGTTCGGACGTCTTCACGCAAACCTTACTATCATTACCAGGATGCGTCTAACTAAATCAGTTTATAATGCAGCTAAAACCATCAAAATACCGAATATAGGGAGGTACTATGGGGGTTATAAAACGTGGACCTGCACAGACCATTAGGAACTTCAAATGCGAAATTTGAAACAATTCCGGTAAATAATGTCGCTAAAATCATCGAAATACCGAATTTCGGGGGTACCGTTATATGGGGGCTATACGAAGACATGGACCTGCACAGACAAGTTTCTGTCATAGGCTGTAGTATTCATTACGGACTTCAAATACCACATTTGAAATAGTTCACTTTTAGAAACGGCCAGGAGTATGATGAAGCAGGCAGGTGTTCCAACGTTTTTTTTTTTTTTTTTTGGTCTGAAGCAATTAACACTGCATGTTACATACGCAACCGAAATCCTACAAAAGCTGTTGAAGGTGATTTACCCATAAAATTGTGGAAGGAAAAGACGCCTTCGATTAAGCATTTGAGACCATTTGGGTTACGAGCATATGTGTTGATAAAGGATAAGTCAAAGGGAAGACTCGATTCTCGTTCGGAAGTAAATAAGCTGTGAGTTCAGCCGGGCCGAACTTTGAATATCCTCCACCATTTGGTATAAATTTGGCAATTTTCAAAAAACTATATATAAACTATATTAACTATATATAAACTATATATAAACTACATATAAACTATATATATAAACTATATTGAAATGCAAAACTGAAGAAAATCTGTTTTTAATGTACCAAAATACCGAATATAGGGTGGTACCATGGGGGTTATAAAACGTGGACCTGCACATACAATTTTATGGCATAAGCTGTAGTATACATTACGAACTTCAAATAAAAATATTGAAAAAATCCCGTTTAACAATGTCGCTAAGATCATCAAAACACTGATTTTCGTGTTACTGTTTATGGGGGCTATACGAAGACTTGGGTCTGCACAGACAATTTCCTGTCTAAGGCTGTAGTATCCATTACGAACTTCAAATGCGACAAATAATGTCGCTAAACTCATCAAAATTCCGAATTTCGGGGGTACCGTTATATAGGGTCTATACGAAGACGAAGACCTGCACAACAATTTTCTGTCATAGGCTGTAGTATTCATTACGAACTTCAAATACCAAATTTGCAATAGTTCCGGTAAATAATGTCGCTAAATTCATCAAAATACCGAATATCGGGAGGTACCGTACCGGCTTAGACTGTAGTATCCATTACGAACTTCAAATACCAAATTTGAAACATATCCGATAAATAATGTCGAAAAAGCATCAAAATACTGCATATCGGAAGGTACCATTATATGGGGGTTATACCAAAACGTGGACCTACATGAACCTGCAGACATAAGACACATTTGAGTAAATTTTTACCAACTTACTTCATTTCGTTTGAAAGATAGAGAGATTTCCATAGACGGACAGACGGATAGCTGTTCCAATTTTGTACTCAGTTTTTCATACCATCTTAATCCCTATTGCTTCAGTCCGTATAAGGCTTTTACTAGTTTACATACTGGATCTCGACACGATTTCCAATCTTTCATCCATTATTGCGCAATCTTTTTGGCCATGCTACTTTTTTTCTCACTCGTCCCCACTTTTTCACCTTTGCATAGTTTTTGAAGCATTAGTACCACATATTCGGGAATTTCCATAAAAACGTTTTCGGAAAGATCTCCCTTCAAATAATATGTTACGAAATCTATTTGATGAATTGAAACATAAGACGAACTGATGATCTAATGATCTAATAACTGTCGGTGGAATTGGTTGCTTCTTCACATGAAATTAGATCATTTGTAAAAATGGCATTGATAAATTCATTATCTTCAGTTTTGGCGGATTCTTCTTCAATACCATTCATCTCAATATTTTCTGTAGATTTCGCCGGTATCTTTCGCGGTCGATCTCTATTTCCAGTGCGAACAATGCGTCTTTTGCCTTTACTTAGTTTTTCTGTTCCTTAGAACAAATTTTCTTCTTCAGCTGAATCCTCCAATGCTTCATCCACTCTAGGAATATAATCGTCCATTTTCATATTAAGTGATATCAACTAGGTTTTCAGATTTCCCATTGAAATCGTCAATAAATCTGACGTCTCGGCTGACGATTACATGACGCTTACGCAGCGACCATAAACGATAAGCCTTCGCTTCCTCTGAATAACCAACTAATATGCATTCTTTCGAACGAGAATCGAATTTTCCATTTGACTTATCCTTAATCAACACATATGCAACACATACAAATGGTCTCAAATGCTTAGTCGAAGGCGTCTTTCCCTCCACAATTTTTTGGACAAATCTCCTTCAACAGCTTAAGTAGGATATCGATTGCGTATGTAACATGCAGTGTTAATTGTTTCAGCCCAAAAAACGTTGGAACAACTGGCCATTTTTAAAAGTGTCATATTTTTCCTTTCGGCAACCGCACTTTGTTGCGGGCTTTGAGGGGCGCTCAGTCGTCTTTTAATTCCCGTCACTTCTAAATACTGATTAAATTCTTTGTTGATGTATTCGTCCCATTGTCAGCTGATTTCCTAAATCTCTTGAACGCATTAATAATATCCGATTTCTTTTGCAATGCTCTTGTTGGGGGCGTATTCTTATGTCATTTTATTATTTGCAAGAATTTTTAAATCCAGTTCATTTAAATAGCCCAGCCGTTGATGCCACACATCCATGTATTTCATCTTGACCTCTGCTGCATTCGCCGAATAAACCGACTGCCGCCAGAAATAAAAGTTTCCTCTTCGATTTGCTTTGCATTGAACTTCATTTCCTTTCATAATTCTGGCCTAGTTTTGTCGAAAATTACCTTGAATCCCTTGTCCGTTAACTTAGATACGGACAACAAATTGCTTCTCAAAGCTTCGACATACATGACGTCTCTTAGGATAAATCTTTGCTTCATTTTTCATCCTGCTGTCTTTATTCGTATATCCGTTATACCTGAAATATTGCTTAACTCACCATTTGCTACACATAGCTTTTATCAATCTTCTTTATAGTTTCAAAACTTTCTTTATTCGCTGACAAGTGCGAAGAACACCCGCTGTCCAAACACCATTCATTTGACATATCTTGGTAGTTGAAACCGACAACGAGACTATTGAACATTGAAGTCTCTTGCTTGCCATCTTTAGCTTCACCCAAACCAGCACATGCCTTCTGGTCCATTGTTTTCCATTTCGACGCAGCATCACCTTCTGGACATGGTGTAGTACCATCCACGTACGACCAGAAATCTTGCTTTATTAAAATTGCTCGCATCTGAAGTTTCCACGATTTATAGTTTGTTGAATTCTATGGCTCAATCCGTATAATACTTCCAGACATGGCAAATTCTTTATTATTTTACAATATTCAAATTATAATTTACACACAATTGGACCGTCTGGGCCCATAACCTGTTGTGAAATCAGCAAACGTTTATCTCAGACTAAACGTTTTACAAAGACTAAATAATAATTTCAAAGAAAATGTATGCGTTGAAAAATGACAATTAAATAAAAGCTAATGCAGGGCAATGCTAATATGATGGAAATAATTGCAAACTATTGTATAAGATAAAGCACTTCGTATATTTCAACACTTCCCCTCGAAGCGCGTAGTCTTATGATTTTTGATGTTTTGCTGAAGGTAGTCCTTTTGTTAGTACATCAGCTGCCATATCTTCAGTCCTCTTGTATTTTAATTTAATATGCACTTCATTTTGTTTTTGATGCATAAATTGATATCGAACGTCGATGTGTTTCGTGTGTGAGTGATATCCAATACTTTAAATTAATTTTAAAGCACTCTGGCTATCGTTACTGTATCTGTTACAGCAAGTAATTCCGCTTCTCGACAAAGCCATTGTTTTCTGGCTTCCCAAGTAATTGCTCCCTCAGACATAATGAAAGCAAATCCAGAATATTATCGCCTATCTGTAAAATTCGATCCCCAGTCAACATATACAACTCTATAACATGGCACATCACTTTTTATGTACTTATATCATTGATCGATCGTTCCTTTAAGATATCGCAATATTCGTTGTGCTGCTTGCTAATGTTCGGTCCCATAATTCGAATTGAATTGATTTAAAAAATTTACGGCATATGCTATATTCGGTCTTGTATTTACAGCCAAGTACATCAGAGCGCCAATTAAACTTTGGTAGGTTAGTTTTTGCATTATTTTAAAATCAGGTTGCATTGGCTTCTCCAATTTGGTATTTTGTTCTAAAGGTGTGTTCGTTGGTTTACAATTTTCAATGCCCAAACGTTTGCGTCATTACAGTTTCCCCAACTTTAACATCTTGATAAAATTCGATTCCGATATGTTTTTTGACATTTCCAAGATCTTCCATTTCAAATGATTCTGCCAAGTATTTCTTAATATAAATAATCATATCCTTGTCATTCGATGCTATCATTATGTCATCCACATATACAGTGACAAACGTAAGCTGTTTCCCAGTGCTTCAGTCCGTATAAGGCTTTTACTAGTTTACATACTGGATCTTGACACGATTTCCAATCTTTCATCCATTCTTGCGCAATCTTTTCGGCCATGGTACTTTTTTTTCTCACTTGACCCCACAAGTTCCACAAAAAATTTTTCGGAAAGATCACCATATATATAAGCTGTTAGGAAATGTATTTGATGAATTTCAAGGTTCAACCGCTACTGCTACATAAGACGAATTGGTGATGATCTAACTGACGAAAAAATGTCTGTAAAATTCTCCACTGGACGTTGGGAGCATCCTTTCGCCACAATTCGGGCTTTTCTTTTGTTATCCGCTTTGTTTCTGTTGCCAATGACTTTTCTATTTTCCTGCTTTATTGTTATTTCCCAAGTTCTATTTAATATTTGGGCCACAAATAAATCCTCAATTGCTGCTTCTTCACATGAAAGTGGATTATTTGTAAAAACGGCATTGACAAATTCACAATCTTCATGTTTGGCGGATTCTTCTTCAATACCATTCGTCTCAATATTTTGTGTATCTTTAGTGGTCGACCTCTATTTCCGGTGCGAACAATGCGTCTTCTGCCTTTACTTAGTTTTTCCGTTTCTTAGAACAAATGCTCTTCCTTAGCTGAACCTTCCAATGCTTCATCCACTCTAGGAATATCTTCGTCCATTTTCATATCAAGTGAATAAGTCAAACTAATATCAACTTGGTTTTCAGATTTCCCATAGAAATCATCAATAAATCTTACATCTCGGCTGACGATTATATGACGCTTACGCAACGACATAAACGGTAAGCCTTCGCTTCCTCTGAATAAACAACTAATATGTATTCTTCCGAACGAGAATCCATATTTCCATTTGACTTATTCTTTATGAACACATATGCTCGTAACCCAAATGGTCTCAAATGCTTAATCAAAGGCATCTTTCCCTTCCACGATTTTATGGGAGAATCACCTTCAACAGCTTTAGTAGGATTTCGATTGCGTATGTAAAATGCAGTATTAATTGCTTCAGACCAAAAAAAAAAACGTTGGAACACCTGACTGCTTCATCATACCTATTTATGTAGAGCAATGGGGGAAAAGAAAATACAATGAGAAATAAAACAATTTGGATTATTTTCTTTTCTTGCAAAATTTGCTGGTTTATTGAATTGCTTTTGTAATGTTTTCAACAATAAGGATTACCTCTTTTCAAATATGGTGTGTTGGCGACAGTGGCCGTGATGGGTTTCGCTTCAAAGACTAAAGACAAGTAAACGCAATGGTTCCAATAAGAGCATGTGTAACAAGGTGAGGTTACCGACAACAACCAATGCCCAGCGACGATTCGCTCGCTACGGTCTCCGCCAGGGGGGTTGTAGAGGAGATGCCAGTGCGCCAATCAGCATCCGTGATTGATCGAGCAAGGGAAGTTGGGGGCCAAAGTATCTAACTTATACATTGCCGCCCACCTTGATATACATGCATGTATATCAATTAAATAAACAATAATAAAATTATGTTAAATATAAATTCATATACAATAATATTTACAAAATATAGTTATAATATGTTAGGACGTAAGTTCAGTTTTATGTTAGCATTTTATTAAAATTAAAGTGCATTAAAATTCTTTTTTATTAAGTATTTAAAACAGCGGTAATTACAAATTAACGGGGCCCGAAATTACCCAACCAAACGAGGTATTTTGCGCTGTAGGAAGACCAGGTTGTTGGATCATTCGTGGCTTAATGAGCTTATAATAAATTTCTGGGCCCAATACCATCGCTACTAGACCAGAACAATCAAAGCTCCAGACCCACAAAGGTTTCGCGTACGGTAGAAGGAACAGACATCGGGGGTGTTACCCCGCAAGTGATGTCCGCGACACTTGCAGTAACAAAAATTCTTTGACCCGGATCAAAACGAGAAGTAATCATAAAGTCAGCGTAAGACATATGATTGACTGTGGTGGTGGGCCACCGAAGGTCAGCTATTAGCACACCTGACTACCTGGACAACATGGGTCCAATAATGTTCTAACCGGAATGGTAGAGGTAGGCAGACATACATTTAAACGTAAAATGGGACTCAAGGACAATACGCGACTTATTGGTAAGACTGATGTTGGTAATAGGCGGGGAGGTGGCGCGGGAAAGATACCTCGAGGAACTAACCATTTCGATTAATTTTGCGTCCGGTCGGAGCTATTTTGCTGATGCTCATGCAAAATTGAGTGATGTTTCTTATCACAATAATTACACCGCTTGGGAACCGGACAGAACTTTGAGACGTGATCAGGACGCAGACAATTATAACAATAACGATGACGGACGACCGCACGCACACGTTTTTCCAAACTCATTTTTCTAAACACAAAGCATTTGTGTAATGGATAATGATGGGAGCACAACCGACACTGAAACAACGATCTTGACGACGACGATGCCACACGTGAAGGCGCTGAGCTAACCTTTGGCTCAAGAACTGTTTGAGGTTGAGATGCTAGCATTTGGGGGAGATATCCTCTGAGGATCAATCGGTTGAGGGGGTTGAACCTGGGGATCTTTGGTTTAGGGGTTTGAGTGGTGTCCGCAGTTTGAGGAACAGTCGTGGTAAACGGCTCTTATTTGCCTCAACTCCGCTTGTACTTCTCGATCAGACATCATCTCCTCGTCATAGTCGGACAAACAGACCTCAGGGAAAAGTTCTTGTTGGGATGCCATAACTAACACACAAAACGAAAGAAGACAACGCGAAAGAAAGAGCAAACAACAGATATAAATCGGTAATACGACTGGTCGCCTAACAATACCCTAAGCTGTTCGGACGTCTTCACGCAAACCTTACTATCATTACCAGGATGCGTCTAACTAAATCAGTTTATAATGCAGCTAAAACCATCAAAATACCGAATATAGGGAGGTACTATGGGGGTTATAAAACGTGGACCTGCACAGACCATTAGGAACTTCAAATGCGAAATTTGAAACAATTCCGGTAAATAATGTCGCTAAAATCATCGAAATACCGAATTTCGAGGGTACCGTTATATGGGGGCTATACGAAGACATGGACCTGCACAGACAAGTTTCTGTCATAGGCTGTAGTATTCATTACGGACTTCAAATACCACATTTGAAATAGTTCACTTTTAGAAACGGCCAGGAGTATGATGAAGCAGGCAGGTGTTCCAACGTTTTTTTTTTTTTTTGGTCTGAAGCAATTAACACTGCATGTTACATACGCAACCGAAATCCTACAAAAGCTGTTGAAGGTGATTTACCCATAAAATTGTGGAAGGAAAAGACGCCTTCGATTAAGCATTTGAGACCATTTGGGTTACGAGCATATGTGTTGATAAAGGATAAGTCAAAGGGAAGACTCGATTCTCGTTCGGAAGTAAATAAGCTGTGAGTTCAGCCGGGCCGAAATTTGAATATCCTCCACCATTTGGTATAAATTTGGCAATTTTCAAAAAACTATATATAAACTATATTAACTATATATAAACTATATATAAACTACATATAAACTATATATATAAACTATATTGAAATGCAAAACTGAAGAAAATCTGTTTTTAATGTACCAAAATACCGAATATAGGGTGGTACCATGGGGGTTATAAAACGTGGACCTGCACATACAATTTTATGGCATAAGCTGTAGTATACATTACGAACTTCAAATAAAAATATTGAAAAAATCCCGTTTAACAATGTCGCTAAGATCATCAAAACACTGATTTTCGTGTTACTGTTTATGGGGGCTATACGAAGACTTGGGTCTGCACAGACAATTTCCTGTCTAAGGCTGTAGTATCCATTACGAACTTCAAATGCGACAAATAATGTCGCTAAACTCATCAAAATTCCGAATTTCGGGGGTACCGTTATATAGGGTCTATACGAAGACGAAGACCTGCACAACAATTTTCTGTCATAGGCTGTAGTATTCATTACGAACTTCAAATACCAAATTTGCAATAGTTCCGGTAAATAATGTCGCTAAATTCATCAAAATACCGAATATCGGGAGGTACCGTACCGGCTTAGACTGTAGTATCCATTACGAACTTCAAATACCAAATTTGAAACATATCCGATAAATAATGTCGAAAAAGCATCAAAATACTGCATATCGGAAGGTACCATTATATGGGGGTTATACCAAAACGTGGACCTACATGAACCTGCAGACATAAGACACATTTGAGTAAATTTTTACCAACTTA
Organism: Musca domestica; assembly: GCF_030504385.1. Lineage (NCBI taxonomy): Eukaryota > Metazoa > Arthropoda > Insecta > Diptera > Muscidae > Musca > Musca domestica. The sequence continues at coordinate 826,162 of NW_026712439.1, forward strand.
CTTCATTTCGTTTGAAAGATAGAGAGATTTCCATAGACGGACAGACGGATAGCTGTTCCAATTTTGTACTCAGTTTTTCATACCATCTTAATCCCTATTGCTTCAGTCCGTATAAGGCTTTTACTAGTTTACATACTGGATCTCGACACGATTTCCAATCTTTCATCCATTATTGCGCAATCTTTTTGGCCATGCTACTTTTTTTCTCACTCGTCCCCACTTTTTCACCTTTGCATAGTTTTTGAAACATTAGTACCACATATTCGGGAATTTCCATAAAAACGTTTTCGGAAAGATCTCCCTTCAAATAATATGTTACGAAATCTATTTGATGAATTGAAACATAAGACGAATTGTTGATGATCTAATAACTGTCGGTGGAATTGGTTGCTTCTTCACATGAAATTAGATCATTTGTAAAAATGGCATTGATAAATTCATTATCTTCAGTTTTGGCGGATTCTTCTTCAATACCATTCATCTCAATATTTTGTGTAGATTTCGCCGGTATCTTTCGCGGTCGATCTCTATTTCCAGTGCGAACAATGCGTCTTTTGCCTTTACTTAGTTTTTCTGTTCCTTAGAACAAATTTTCTTCTTCAGCTGAATCCTCCAATGCTTCATCCACTCTAGGAATATAATCGTCCATTTTCATATTAAGTGATATCAACTAGGTTTTCAGATTTCCCATTGAAATCGTCAATAAATCTGACGTCTCGGCTGACGATTACATGACGCTTACGCAGCGACCATAAACGATAAGCCTTCGCTTTCTCTGAATAACCAACTAATATGCATTCTTTCGAACGAGAATCGAATTTTCCATTTGACTTATCCTTAATCAACACATATGCTCGTAACACAAATGGTCTCAAATGCTTAATCGAAGGCGTCTTTCCCTCCACAATTTTTTGGACAAATCTCCTTCAACAGCTTAAGTAGGATATCGATTGCGTATGTAACATGCAGTGTTAATTGTTTCAGCCCAAAAAACGTTGGAACAACTGGCCATTTTTAAAAGTGTCATATTTTTCCTTTCGGCAACCGCACTTTGTTGCGGGCTTTGAGGGGCGCTCAGTCGTCTTTTAATTCCCGTCACTTCTAAATACTGATTAAATTCTTTGTTGATGTATTCGTCCCATTGTCAGCTGATTTCCTAAATCTCTTGAACGCATTAATAATATCCGATTTCTTTTGCAATGCTCTTGTTGGGGGCGTATTCTTATGTCATTTTATTATTTGCAAGAATTTTTAAATCCAGTTCATTTAAATAGCCCAGCCGTTGATGCCACACATCCATGTATTTCATCTTGACCTCTGCTGCATTCGCCGAATAAACCGACTGCCGCCAGAAATAAAAGTTTCCTCTTCGATTTGCTTTGCATTGAACTTCATTTCCTTTCATAATTCTGGCCTAGTTTTGTCGAAAATTACCTTGAATCCCTTGTCCGTTAACTTAGATACGGACAACAAATTGCTTCTCAAAGCTTCGACATACATGACGTCTCTTAGGATAAATCTTTGCTCCATTTTTCCTCCTGCTGTCTTTATTCGTATATCCGTTATACCTGAAATATTGCTTAACTCACCATTTGCTACACATAGCTTTTATCAATCTTCTTTATAGTTTCAAAACTTTCTTTATTCGCTGACAAGTGCGAAGAACACCCGCTGTCCAAACACCATTCATTTGACATATCTTGGTAGTTGAAACCGACAACGAGACTATTGAACATTGAAGTCTCTTGCTTGCCATCTTTAGCTTCACCCAAACCAGCACATGCCTTCTGGTCCATTGTTTTCCATTTCGATGCAGCATCACCTTCTGGACATGGTGTAGTACCATCCACGTACGACCAGAAATCTTGCTTTATTAAAATTGCTCGCATCTGAAGTTTCCACGATTTATAGTTTGTTGAATTCTATGGCTCAATCCGTATAATACTTCCAGACATGGCAAATTCTTTATTATTTTACAATATTCAAATTATAATTTACACACAATTGCACCAAATGGACCGTCTGGGCCCATAACCTGTTGTGAAATCAGCAAACGTTTATCTCAGACTAAACGTTTTACAAAGATTAAATAATAATTTCAAAGAAAATGTATGCGTTGAAAAATGACAATTAAATAAAAGCTAATGCAGGGCAATGCTAATATGATGGAAATAATTGCAAACTATTGTATAAGATAAAGCACTTCGTATATTTCAACACTTCCCCTCGAAGCGCGTAGTCTTATGATTTTTGATGTTTTGCTGAAGGTAGTCCTTTTGTTAGTACATCAGCTGCCATATCTTCAGTCCTCTTGTATTTCAATTTAATATGCACTTCATTTTGTTTTTGATGCATAAATTGATATCGAACGTCGATGTGTTTCGTGTGTGAGTGATATCCAATACTTTAAATTAATTTTAAAGCACTCTGGCTATCGTTACTGTATCTGTTACAGCAAGTAATTCCGCTTCTCGACAAAGCCATTGTTTTCTGGCTTCCCAAGTAATTGCTCCCTCAGACATAATGAAAGCAAATCCAGAATATTATCGCCTATCTGTAAAATTCGATCCCCAGTCAACATATACAACTCTATAACATGGCACATCACTTTTTATGTACTTATATCATTGATCGATCGTTCCTTTAAGATATCGCAATATTCGTTGTGCTGCTTGCTAATGTTCGGTCCCATAATTCGAATTGAATTGATTTAAAAAATTTACGGCATATGCTATATTCGGTCTTGTATTTACAGCCAAGTACATCAGAGCGCCAATTAAACTTTGGTAGGTTAGTTTTTGCATTATTTTAAAATCAGGTTGCATTGGCTTCTCCAATTTGCTATTTAGTTCTAAAGGTGTGTTCGTTGGTTTACAATTTTCCATGCCCAAACGTTTGAGAATAAATAGAATGCATCCTTTTTGCGTCATTACAGTTTCCCCAACTTTAACATCTTGATAAAATTCGATTCCGATATATTTTTTGACATTTCCAAGATCTTCCATTTCAAATGATTCTGCCAAGTATTTCTTAATATAAATAATCATATCCTTGTCATTCGATGCTATCATTATGTCATCCACATATACAGTGACAAACGTAAGCTGTTTCCCAGTGCTTCAGTCCGTATAAGGCTTTTACTAGTTTACATACTGGATCTTGACACGATTTCCAATCTTTCATCCATTCTTGCGCAATCTTTTCGGCCATGGTACTTTTTTTTCTCACTTGACCCCACAAGTTCCACAAAAAATTTTTCGGAAAGATCACCATATATATAAGCTGTTAGGAAATGTATTTGATGAATTTCAAAGTTCAACCGCTACTGCTACATAAGACGAATTGGTGATGATCTAACTGACGAAAAAATGTCTGTAAAATTCTCCACTGGACGTTGGGAGCATCCTTTCGCCACAATTCGGGCTTTTCTTTTGTTATCCGCTTTGTTTCTGTTGCCAATGACTTTTCTATTTTCCTGCTTTATTGTTATTTCCCAAGTTCTATTTAATATTTGGGCCACAAATAAATCCTCAATTGCTGCTTCTTCACATGAAAGTGGATCATTTGTAAAAACGGCATTGACAAATTCACAATCTTCATGTTTGGCGGATTCTTCTTCAATACCATTCGTCTCAATATTTTGTGTATCTTTAGTGGTCGACCTCTATTTCCGGTGCGAACAATGCGTCTTCTGCCTTTACTTAGTTTTTCCGTTTCTTAGAACAAATGCTCTTCCTTAGCTGAACCTTCCAATGCTTCATCCACTCTAGGAATATCTTCGTCCATTTTCATATCAAGTGAATAAGTCAAACTAATATCAACTTGGTTTTCAGATTTCCCATAGAAATCATCAATAAATCTTACATCTCGGCTGACGATTATATGACGCTTACGCAACGACATAAACGATAAGCCTTCGCTTCCTCTGAATAAACAACTAATATGTATTCTTCCGAACGAGAATCCATATTTCCATTTGACTTATTCTTTATAAACACATATGCTCGTAACCCAAATGGTCTCAAATGCTTAATCAAAGGCATCTTTCCCTTCCACGATTTTATGGGAGAATCACCTTCGACAGCTTTAGTAGGATTTCGATTGCGTATGTAAAATGCAGTATTAATTGCTTCAGACCAAAAAAAAAACGTTGGAACACCTGACTGCTTCATCATACCTATTTATGTAGAGCAATGGGGGAAAAGAAAATACAATGAGAAATAAAACAATTTGGATTATTTTCTTTTCTTGCAAAATTTGCTGGTTTATTGAATTGCTTTTGTAATGTTTTCAACAATAAGGATTACCTCTTTTCAAATATGGTGTGTTGGCGACAGTGGCCGTGATGGGTTTCGCTTCAAAGACTAAAGACAAGTAAACGCAATGGTTCCAATAAGAGCATGTGTAACAAGGTGAGGTTACCGACAACAACCAATGCCCAGCGACGATTCGCTCGCTACGGTCTCCGCCAGGGGGGTTGTAGAGGAGATGCCAGTGCGCCAATCAGCATCCGTGATTGATCGAGCAAGGGAAGTTGGGGGCCAAAGTATCTAACTTATACATTGCCGCCCACCTTGATATACATGCATGTATATCAATTAAATAAACAATAATAAAATTATGTTAAATATAAATTCATATACAATAATATTTACAAAATATAGTTATAATATGTTAGGACGTAAGTTCAGTTTTATGTTAGCATTTTATTAAAATTAAAGTGCATTAAAATTCTTTTTTATTAAGTATTTAAAACAGCGGTAATTACAAATTAACGGGGCCCGAAATTACCCAACCAAACGAGGTATTTTGCGCTGTAGGAAGACCAGGTTGTTGGATCATTCGTGGCTTAATGAGCTTATAATAAATTTCTGGGCCCAATACCATCGCTACTAGACCAGAACAATCAAAGCTCCAGACCCACAAAGGTTTCGCGTACGGTAGAAGGAACAGACATCGGGGGTGTTACCCCGCAAGTGATGTCCGCGACACTTGCAGTAACAAAAATTCTTTGACCCGGATCAAAACGAGAAGTAATCATAAAGTCAGCGTAAGACATATGATTGACTGTGGTGGTGGGCCACCGAAGGTCAGCTATTAGCACACCTGACTACCTGGACAACATGGGTCCAATAATGTTCTAACCGGAATGGTAGAGGTAGGCAGACATACATTTAAACGTAAAATGGGACTCAATACGCGACTTATTGGTAAGACTGATGTTGGTAATAGGCGGGGCGGTGGCGCGGGAAAGATACCTCGAGGAACTAACCATTTCGATTAATTTTGCGTCCGGTCGGAGCTATTTTGCTGATGCTCATGCAAAATTGAGTGATGTTTCTTATCACAATAATTACACCGCTTGGGAACCGGACAGAACTTTGAGACGTGATCAGGACGCAGACAATTATAACAATAACGATGACGGACGACCGCACGCACACGTTTTTCCAAACTCATTTTTCTAAACACAAAGCATTTGTGTAATGGATGATGATGGGAGCACAACCGACACTGAAACAACGATCTTGACGACGACGATGCCACACGTGAAGGCGCTGAGCTAACCTTTGGCTCAAGAACTGTTTGAGGTTGAGATGATAGCATTTGGGGGAGATATCCTCTGAGGATCAATCGGTTGAGGGGGTTGAACCTGGGGATCTATAGGTTTAGGGGTTTGAGTGGTGTCCGCAGTTTGAGGAACAGTCGCGGTAAACGGCTCTTATTTGCCTCAACTCCGCTTGTACTTCTCGATCAGACATCATCTCCTCGTCATAGTCGGACAAACAGACCTCAGGGAAAAGTTCTTGTTGGGATGCCATAACTAACACACAAAACGAAAGAAGACAACGCGAAAGAAAGAGCAAACAACAGATATAAATCGGTAATACGACTGGTCGCCTAACAATACCCTAAGCTGTTCGGACGTCTTCACGCAAACCTTACTATCATTACCAGGATGCGTCTAACTAAACAAACTCTTTCTTTAAATCTAATGGAAAAATTATGTGTCAATCAATCAATATTGAGGCTGTCTTCCTCACTAAAGCTCAAAGTAGTCGCAAAGACCTGCAAGGGTGAAGAGGGAATTGGACCCGAGAGGATCCAACCAAAGACGGTATTTTGCGCCAATAGAGAACCTAATATATTTTGTTGTACCCCAGGCAACAATATTTGCGGATATAAGTCTGCACCCAACAACATATCTACTGAACGACAGTCAAAAATGTTTGGGTCAGCCAACTGGAGATTTGGCAGAGAACGAACTAAAGCAAGGACAACAGAAAAGGATGGAGGGTTATTAGAAATCTTGGGGAGAACAAAAGCATCCGTTTTCAACAAAATTGAATCACTTAAGCGAGAACTTATACAAATTCGACAGTTTTTCCTAGAGGTAACGGAAGACGAACCATTTACACCAGAAATGGTTGCAAGAGTGGATCGAGACGATAACTTCAATCTATTTTGAAGGTTCTCAATTATAAAACTAGCCTCCGATGCCGGGTCAATGGGGGCTCGAACAGGATAAGAATTTGCTTCGTGAACAATATTAACAATGGCGGTACCGAGAAGGACTCGAGAGTTATGCGTATGTGAAACACTTGACGGTTTACTACAGTCGGATTTGCACCAGTGGATGTAGAGGCAACATTATCTAAATTAGAATTGGAATGAGCTCTTGGGACTCGGACTGTAGGCGAAACATTTAAAGAGGAGCGATTAGGTTTATGCCTAAGGGTATGATGTTTTTCATGACATACATAGCAACTATGTGCACTGGGACTGTTACTAACCGAATGACCTCTTGACAAACAATTGAAACAAAAGCCATATTTTTTAACAACAGTAATTTTTGATCGAAAGACATCTTTTTGAAACGATGACAAGAGTAGAGCGCATGATTTTCATTAGGGCATACAACACAATGACGTTTTGAATAAGATTTTACTGTATCAGAGGAAGTTTTCGCCAAATGTGCCTTAACGTTGCATTGGTTAGGGGATTTTGATGAATCTATACCTTTTATATCCCGCAAACAGGCTCTCTCTGTGAGGAACGAATCGAGCCGCGCCCATGACGATAAGGAAGACTTATCTGTGAGACTCTGTTTCCAGAGTGTCACCGTAAATTTTGGTAGACGCTGAATACAAATAAAAACTAGAATAGGATCCCAAAGAACCCTGACAATGTCATAGACTGACATAGCAGATAAACAGATGCCTCTCTGTAAAGTTTTAATACCTGAATACGTTTCTTTAGCTAATGATGGAAGATCGAACAAAAGCTTTAAATGGCTATTGACTAGAATTCTTTTGTTGTCATAAGCATCCTTATGAGCTTTCCAAGCCAGAACAAAACTTTTTTGAGTGAGTGGAAACTTCGACACAATTTGCCTAGCCCCACCTTGAGTTTTCTTAATTAAATGACATAACCTCTTCATATCAGTTAGTCGGGAATTATTTATGAACATTGCACAAAATAAATCCCAGAACGTGGACCACGACAAAAAATCTCCGTGGAAATCATCTATATCGCACGGCGGTAAATTAATATTATGCATGGTGTCGGAACCACAAGGCGGTAAACTCTAGTTCTAAACTGAGATATCAGAAGTACTCTGAATATCTAGATAAGCCATATTGAAAAAAGGCGGCAAACTATTATTCAGTACATTTTTTGGATTTGTAATACCTTACTCTGAAGTATTCGACCTTCTGCATGACCGCACAACAGAAACCTGATTTTGGACATTCTGGGGGTACTAACACAAATTTCAGAGGTGTTTTCGCAGACCTTAGTTTCTGCAACATTTCAGTTATTTCCGACAAACATTCTAAGTAGTTTTCTGATATTTTTCATCAGCAGAAGCAATTCCGTCTGAGGTAGTACCCTCAACGGTTATCAGATAATCGATATACTTTTCGTAAGTATCCTTGACCTTGTGCCACAAGTCCTGAAGTTCGGTGTTTCGAATTTCTAAATTGAAAACCGTGTGAGTTTCTGCTTTCATCAATTTAAAAGCAGCGGCAAATTTAACAACATTATCGGATGCCCGAATAAATTGAGTTAGTGGAGTGACCGACATGGTTTCAGAATTCGATTTCAATAAATACTATGAAAATATTCAAATATAGTGAAGTAAATGACGCAAAGTCTTATTAAAAACACCCAAATAAAGGTATAAGCGAAGAAAGTTTCAAAATAAAAGGCGAAATATTTGAAAAATCCCAAAGGAAAACTAATTCGGCGGAGCAAAGATTGAAAAACTTCCAAAAATTTACCAAAGAAATAGCAAAAAAAAAAAGGTTATTTAGAATGAAATGTATTACGAAAATGCAAATAAAAATGAATATAAATGTCCAAATAATAATTAGAATATATTTAAATTGGCGATATTTATCAAATATACTGAAAAAGTTCGAAAAATAAGAAAAAATTATAAATTGTCGGCGTGGGCCGAGTGTAGGGTGCACGTATTTCCAACTGACAAATACTAGTATGTACACGCGTACTAATATTTTCTTTAAAATAACCAATGACGACGAACCAACAGTGAGAGTTGGAGAAATAAATAAGTTGTTGTTATATTTGTTGGTTAGTAGACTGACGCTAGAAAAAGGCGCTTGGAAGGGTATTATTGTTATTGCAATATTACAAACAGACCAACGAAAATGACGCAACAGTGTGTGATGGGGAGACGTACGGGGGGATTTGGCAATCGATGGTATGTTTGTATGTTAATTAGAAAAAAACGCACTTGCAATGTGGGTTATTTTATTCTCGTTGAGAGTAATACCGAATTGGTGAGATGTAAGAGAGATCACTCGACAAAGCAGAAACGTGTGGGGAATATTGCAATAACCGAACTCAAAATTATTCACACTACAGCGGCAGGTTATTTTATAAACAGAAATATATTTCTTTATGATAAATTCGAATTATTAAACACAAATTAACCGGGAAATTCGATTATTTCGCAATAAAATGGAAAATAATGCGAATAAATCTCGATTTAAAGGAATCTTTAATAGATTTTTCAGCAAAATAAAATTGTTGTGGACTGTAAATTTAAAGATACCGCGACTAAGGGTAAAACAAAGGCGACCAGTATCGCGAAGCAAACAAAAACTAACACTTTTTCACTCATGTCGTCTCATGTCGTCTATTACTACATATGTAACTACTTCCAATAAGAGCATGTGTAACAAGGTGAGGTTACCGACAACAACCAATGCCAGGGACGATCCGCTCACTACCGTCTCCACCAGGGGAGTTGTAGAGGAGATGCCAGTGCGCCAATCAGCATCCGTGATTGATCGAGCAAGGGAAGATGAGGGCCAAAGTATCTAACTTATACAATACCCCTGGCCATTTCTAAGAGTGAACTATTTCAAATTTGGTATTTGAAGTCCGTAATGGATACTACAGCCTATGACAGAAAATTGTCTGTGCAGGTTCACGTTTTATAACCCCCATAGTACCTCCCTATATTCAGTGTTTTGATGATTTTAGCGACATTATTAACAGATTTTCGCATATTCTTTAAGGCTAAAGTTGCCTATATAGGTCCACGTCGTCTTAAAGACCTTAAAATATAGCCACATGCTGTATTTTCAAGATTTTAAGAGATTTTTTTTTTTTGAAAATTGCCAAATTTGTACAAAATGCTGGAGAGTATTCAAAGTTCGGCCCGGCCGAACATACAGTTTTTCTTTATTTTTATTTTTTTTCTCATTTATATTTTGGTTATTTTATGATTCCGTGGTTATTGTATATCTAGCTGGTAGTAGTAATTTATGTAGGTAGATTTTTTTTTGTTCACAAATCTTTATTTTCCTTTAACAAAATCGTCAACCATATTAAACTGCAAGTCAGATGAGCAAAAACACAAGAAATAAAATTGAAGCAAATCAGCGAAAGAAGAAAAGTAAACGAAACCGGTCTCCTACTTTTGATTTAAGTCGCACTTTAATTTCCTCGCCATTGCCAAAAACTCAACAAGAATGAGAGTGCTGATCCATCAAATTATTCCTTACACTCCATCCATACTCCATCTCTATTATTCCTTAACCAACGCCCATTCTAGCACTAGTGGTGGGGCTAGATTACGACAGAATGACGCCCAAACAAATGTTCAGGCAAATCTACCAATGCATCCTGTAGAGGCAGACAACATAGTAAGAAGTTTAGTGCACGAAAGCTTGGCCCAGACCAATAATAATCTTATAGGTTATGTGCGTGGGTGGGGAATGGAGAAAATGTACGGAGCCATAAACTGGCTCAGTGATGCTGTGTCCAAAATATCCATTGCTGGTCAAAATGCAAAGCATAATTTTACAGCTCACACAATGATAAACCAACCATTACATCCAGATAACAACATCATTCGGGTAATATACGAATCTTTGCCCAATTTGCATGGATATTTGTTTCTTTTATAAGATATGCTAATGCTGTCAATTACACTTCTCACCAATTTTTCTAGAGCTGCTGACACAGTTCTTAAAATTGTTGCATACTTCGTACAGATCGACGAATCTCATTCACTGTGTTCAATCTGAAGATTCGCAATTCAGAGACTAAGGAATTGTAGGACAAAGTATTGTGCACCTATGATGAGTGCAAAATCTATTTCCGGACGTCAAAGGCTGCACAGTCTGATGGCTTTTATGTCATTAAGAACAAATATAGTGCAGCTTGCATTGCATCCCTTCAATATTTATCCACCATCAACAGGCATCTTGATCGCCTAAAATAGCATTCAAATGAAATCTGTTCTCCTACTAAAAATGAAAATCCTCTTACTTCAGCTGATAATTCTAATGTGACACAATCTCTAGTCAAGGGAATCTATTTTGCGGGTGTCTGTGCCGAACACTACTCCACCCGTTCATGGTTCCTTCGAATCTTATAACAAAATTCAGCTATCCATTACAATAGTTTCACCTTGCCTCCCCTTGATATAGAAGCCATTGCTGGCGATCTTGTATCTTGGCCAACTTTTCGAGATCTATTCACCACCCTGTTTGTAAATAATACACGCCTTTCAAAAATAGAATGTCTCTGTCATCTTAAACAGAAGTCTACCGGTGAGGCTCGCGAATTTGTTTGCAGATTTCAACTCACAAATTGTAGTTTCCACTTAGCGTGGAAAGCTTTTTTGGATGCGTATAATAAGCGATTGTCACATAAAATGCTGTTCGATATTACTCCTTTAAACTTTGAGACTTGTTCGGGATTAAAAACTATTCTTGGCCATACTTAGATGCTTTCCTTACAGAAAGAATACGAACTTTGCAATGTATTTAGCATATGCGTAGAAATCCGCCCGCAAAGATTGTTAATCTTTCAAGACCTGCAAAGAAATCGTTGTAATCAAAGAGTGCTCCACCTTGTTGTTCCTCCACTAGATCGTTCGCATCTAAGCATGTTTCTACATCTAGTTCCACCAACAAAAAGTCTTTTGTTTATAAGCTAAAATGTGTTACTCCTTTTACACGGTCAAACACTTATTGCTCCAATTGTCCTAACCACAGTCATGTTCTTCGACTCTGCCCCAAGTTTATAAAACTTTCATTTGTGGAGAAATGTTTGATGGTGGAAAAGAATGAACGCAGTATAAATTGTCTCTCATTTGGCCATGTAGTTAAAAATTTTCACAGTACAAATAGTTGAAGGTCTTGCAAACCAAGGCATCCCAGTCTCCTCCACCGGTCACAAAATTGTGAAGCTATTGCAGCATCAAGCTCAAAATCTACCCTGTTTTGAAAGTCTGCCCAAAATCTCGTTTTGAATTGTAAGAAATTTCCTTCGGCCTTTACCAAAGTCAAAAGTCGAGGTTCAACTACTCCGGGCTTTTTGAGGATCAAAAGTCGACATCCTAAGCATTCTAAAACGCACCCACCCTCTGCAAAAATTGATTATAACACTCATCCTCCCTACACCATTGAAGATAATGTGTTTTGGGAACTGCAGTTGTCAACATAGTTCATAACGGCAAATCGTACACTACGCTAGCAATTGTAGATCCTTCTTCTAAGGCATCAATTGTTAGTAAAAACTTAAAGATAAACTTCTTATTTTTACTCGCTATAAAACTTTGCACCAAGAGAAGTTTGTTCTCTTAAGTTGTCTAACCTAAAAATGCATCTAGAATTATGAAAACAAATCGTTAATTTTGTCTAAAGTCAATTGGACGTTGTTCTCGTCACCATCTTTTTGTAATTTAAAGACACGAATTCCTATTCTTGAATTAGCGGATTCATTCGATGACAGCTCAATAGACTTGTTAATTGGCGCTGACCTATATTCTAAGATACTCGAACCTGAATCGCCCAAAATTGCTTTTAACTCGTGGCTAGCTCAAAAATCTATTTTCGGGTACATTCTCACCGACTCATAATCTCGCATAAACAATGACATAATAAGAAAACATTACTTTAAAATAAAATCAAAATTTGTTGATAAAATCACTTGCACCCAACATTAAACTCGGTCAATCGGAACCTTTAAAATCTAACCTTTTTGAAGTAATCACCTGCGCTTAACATGTGATTACTTCATCTATCCGAATCTTTCGATAATTTGAAAATCTAAACCTACTATCGCTCACTTAGGAATCTAAATTTACGTTGTTACCTAACTTATAATGAATTTGTATTAATTGCTAAACTCGTGGTCCCAGCAAGGGGGCCGCAATGTAAAAGTTCAATAAGTTCCACGACCTCTTCCCAATACCCTTGGCGTTGTGAGAGGATCGGCTATAGGCATTAATTGTTGTCGGTTTGTTCTCGTTGGAAGTAGTTAAAATAAAAAGAGACAAGGGATCCTCTGCGTTCCCTTGTTTGTATTTGTATATGTGTTGTAGATAGACATGATATCCTCAGCGGTCACTTAAAACCTCCGCGTTCACTTGTCTACTAGAAACGAGAGCAAAGGCGCACGGCCTCTGTCGCCACACCAATTATTTTCCATAATATCATCCAGTAAGCTCGTTTTGCTCAACACAACATTAAACAGCACATACGAAACACCCGCTGCTTACACCAGCTGTTAAAATTCATTAAAATCGGAAGACTTCCACAACTAATAAAATCGAGAGCCAATCACCCGCATACCTTCAGCAATCTAGCTCTTTGTGTTGGAATTGGAGTACCCATATACGTTGTTGCGTGTGGCCCATGAGAATATATATATATTTTTTTATTTTAATTTCTAACAAGTTAAAAAGCTGTACATTCGGCCAAGCCGAGCTTTGAATACACTTCACCATTTGGTAAAAATTTTGCAATTTTCAAAAAAAAAAAAATAAATAAATAAATAAATAAATAAATAAATAAATAAAATCGGTTAAAAATTATTTTAAAGTCTTAAAAATACCGAATATAGTCGTATATTAGGGTCTATACGACGACGCGGACCTACATAGGAAACTTTTGTCATACTCTAATCTGTTTATAATGTATCTAAAATCATCAAAATATTGACTATAGGGAGGTACCATGGGGGTTATAAAACGTGGACCTGCACAGACAATTTTCTTGCACATTACGAACTTCAAATAAAAATTTTGAAATAATTCCGGTAAATAATGTCGCTAAAATCATCAAAATACCGAATATCGGCTTAGACTGTAGTATCCATTACGAACTGTAAATACCAATTCTAAAGCAATTCTGGTAAATAATGTCGCTAAAAGCATCAAAATTCCGCATATCGGAAGGTACCATTATATGGGGGCTATTCCAAAACGTGGTACCAAAACCCCTGCAGACATAATAGGGGTCTAAAATGTGTACTTCGAGGTGTTACAAATGGAATGACAAATTTAATTTACCCTCCATGCTATGGTGGAGGCTATAAGAAATAAAATGTTATGAATTCAGCAAACGTTAATTTCATACTAAACGTTTTACAAAGTCTAAATAATAAATTCAGAGGAAAAATGTATGCGTTGAAAATGGACAATAAAGGAAAAGCTAATACAGGGCAATGCTATGTCCTTGATCGATCGTTCGTTTAAGATATCGCAATATTCGTTTTGCTGCTTGCCAATGTTCGGCCCCATAATTCGAATTGAATTGACTTAAAAAATTTACGGCATATGCTATATCCGGTCTTGTGTTTACAGCCAAGTACATCAGAGCGCCAATTAAACTTTGATAGGTTATTTTTTGCTTCTCCAATTTGCTATTTAGTTGTAAAGGTCTATTCGCTGGTTTACAATTTTCCATGCCAAAACGTTTAAGAATAGATTGTATGCATTCTTTTTGCGTCATTACAATTTCCGCATGTTCAACATCTTGATAGAATTCGATTCCGATATATTTTTTGACTTTTCCAAGATCTTCCATTTCAAATAATTCTGCCAAGTATTTCTTAATATATGTATTCATTTTCATATAAGCTGTTACGAAACCTATCTGATGAATTTTAAGGTTCTTTTCAACCGCTACTGCTGACATAAGGCGAATTGTTGATGATCTAACAACTGGCGAATAAGTGCCTGTAAAATTCTCCACTGGACGTTGGGAGCATTCTTTCGCCACAAGTCGGGCTTTTCTTTTGTTTTCCGCTTTGGTTCGTAAAACAAATTTGTTGCCAATGACTTTTCTATTTTCCTGCCTTTCTGTTATTTCCCAAGTTCTATTTAATATTTGGGCCACAAATTAATCCTCAATAGCTGCTTCTTCGCATGAAATTGGATCATTTGTAAAAACTGCATTGACAAATTCACTATCTTCAATTTTGGCGGATTTTTCATCAATACCATTCGTCTCAATATTTTGTGTAAATTTTGCCGGTATCTTTAGCTGTCGACCTCTATTTCCAGTGCGAACAATGCGTCTTCTGCCTGTTTCTTAGATCGAATTTTCTTCCTCATCTGAATCTTCCAATGCTTCATTCACTCTAGGAATATCTTCGTCCATTTTCATATCAAGTGAATGTTTCAAAATGATATCAACTAGGTTTTCAGATTTCCCTTAGAAATCGTCAATAAATCTGACGTCTCTGCTGACGATTACATGTCGTTTACGCAACGACATAAACGATAAGCCTTCGCTTCCTCTGAATAAACAAGTAATATGCATTCTTCCGAACGAGAATCGAGTCTTCCATTTGACTTATCCTTTATCAACACATATGCTCGTAACCCAAATGGTCTCAAATGCTTAATCGAAGGCGTCTTTTCCTTCCACAATTTTATGGGCAAAGCACCTTCAACAGCTTTTGTAGGATTTCGGTTGCGTATGTAACATGCAGTGTTAATTGCTTCAGCCCAAAAAAAAAGTTGGAACACCTGCCTGCTTATACACCTGGCCATTTCTAAAAGTGAACTATTTCAAATGTGGTATTTGAAGTCCGTAATGAATACTACAGCCTATGACAGAAACTTGTCTGTGCAGGTCCACGTCTTCGTATAGCCCCCGGTATTTTGATGATTTTAGCGACATTATTTACCAGAATTGCTTTAGAATTGGTATTTACAGTTCGTAATGGATACTACAGTCTAAGCCGATATTCGGTATTTTGATGATTTTAGCGACATTATTTACCGGAATTGTTTCAAATTTCGCATTTGAAGTTCGTAATGGCCTACGGCAGAAAATTGTCTGTGCAGGTCCACGTTTTATAACCCCCATAGTACCTCCCTATATTCGGTATTTTGATGGTTTTAGCTGCATTATAAACTGATTTTTTCAAGTTTAGCATTTGAATATTGTAATAGCTTATTGCAAAAGTTGCCTATACAGGTCCTAAAATATGGCTACATTCGGTATTTTCAAGATTTTAACAGAATTTTTAACATATTTTATTTTTTTTTTAAATTGCCAAATTTGTACCAAATGGTGGAGAGTATTCAAATGTCAGCCTGGCCGAACTTTTTTTTACTTGTTTTGTTTTTTTTTTTAATTGCCAAAATCGTTCCAAATGATGGATGATAGAGTTTTTTTTACCTGTTATTTTTACTTTTTTTCTCATTTATATTTTTCGTTATTTTATGATTGCGTGGTTATAGTATGTCTAGCTGGTAGTTTTAATTTATGTAGGTAGATTTTTTTTTGTTCACAAGTCTATATTTTCAATCAACAAAATCATCAACCAAATTAAACTGCAAGCCAGATGAACGAAAACACATGAAATAAAATTGAAGCAAATCAGAGAAAAAAGATTCGCACTTAATTTCCTCGCCATTGCCAAAACTCAACAAAAATGAGATTGCTGATCCATTGGGATCTCTATTGTTCCTTAACCAACCCCAATCCCAGCACTAGTGTTGGGGCTGGATTAAGACAAAATGACCCCTAACCAAATGTTCAGACAAATCTACCAATGCATCCTGTAGAGGTAGACAACTTAGAAAGAAGTTTAGTGCACGAAAGCATGGCCCAGGCCAATAATAATCTTAAAGCTTTGGTGCGCGGGTGGCAAATGGAGAAAATGTACGGAGTCATAAACAGCCTCAGCGACGCTGTGCCCAAAATGTCCATTGCTGTTCAAAATGCAACCCATAATTCTACAGCTCGCACAATGATAAACCAACCATTACATCCAGATAACAACATCATTCGGGTAATATACGAATCTTCCATGGATATTTGTTTCTTTTATAAGATATGCTAATGATGTCGATTACACTTCTCACCCATTTTGCTAGAGCTGCTGACACAGTTCTTAAAATTGCTTAATCTACATTCACTGTGTTCAATCTGGAGATTTGCAATTCAGAGATTAAGGAATTGTAGGACAAAGTATTGTGCACCTATGATGAGTGCAAAATCTACTTCCAGACGTCAAAGGCTGCACAGTCTGATGGCTTTTATGTCATTGAGAACAAATATAGGATTTCCGCCAAGGGAATCTATTTTGCTGGTGTCTGTGCAGAACACTACTCCACCCGTTCATGGTTCCTTCGAATCATCTTACAATAAAAGTTCCTCCAAGTCATTACATCGATTACAATAGTTTCATCTTGCCTCCCCTTGATATAGAAGCCTTTGCTGGCGATTTTGTATCTTGGCTAACTTTTCGAGACCTATTCACCACACTGTTTGTAAATAATGCACGCCTTTCAATAATAGAATGTCTCAGTCATCTTAAACAGAAGTCTACCGGTGAGGCTCGCGAATTTGTTTGCAGATTTCAACTCACAAATTGTAGTTTCCACTTAGCGTGGAAAGCTTTTTCGAATGCTTATAATAAGCGATTGTCACATAAAAACCTGTTCGGTATTATTCTTTAAAACTTTGAGACTTGTTTGAGATTAAAAACTATCCAACATAGCATAAATAGTTGTCTTAATGCAATGGCCGTCTATGACGTCGTATATATATATATATATATATATATATATATATATATATATATATATATATATATATATATATATATATATATATATATATATATATATATACAAAATACTGCGTACATACTTTTGAGTGCGATTGAGGCGCTGGGAAAATGTAGCAATAAAAAATAAATGTTCTAAAATTAAATATTTCGCAGCCGCCATAAAATATGACATGTGAAGAATTCGGTGATTTTGTGCGCTGACGCATACGATAATGTGAGAGATAATAAAGGTTATAACCCACACGCACATATATCGATGCGCTCAATAGATCCACAAGACCACTTGAATGAGATGTCAAGCAGCCCTGCAATGTTCTCCATTCAATATTAGAATAGATAAGAACAATTGTGTCAGAAGAAGAGGAAAATTTCTACAGAAAAGAAAGTCCTTTGAGGCATTTTACATATAAGACCATAGGGGCATTTTAAAAATAGCCGAAGGGATTAATTAAATAAAAAAGCCATAGTGGCAAAAATTATAAAATACGTCATAGGTGCAAAACCAAACAAGACCCACGGGGAAAATTAAAAAAAAATAGATAAGAGGACATCAAAGTCCCAAATAAAAAATAAAAACATACAATTTTAAAAGAGGACATTAAAAGTCCTAACTGGAAAAAATAAAAAAATAAATAGAAAAAAGCCAAGAAGGCAATATAAAAAGTTTTGAAAAGAGGACAAATAGTCCCATCTAAAACATTTAAATTAAAAATGAATAAAGAAATGGAAGAAGATATCACCACTTTTGCAGACTATTTCCAGTTATTAACGTCGACGTCAGCCTTTGAAAAGGTGAAACACGTGGCGGCATGGAAGGTACTGGTAGAAAATACATATTACCAGTTACGACGGTACTTGAGGGTACAACATTAAACTCGGTCAATCGGAACCTTTAAAATCTAACCTTTTTGAAGTAATCACCTGCGCTTAACATGTGATTACTTCATCTATCCGAATCTATCGATAATTTGAAAATCTAAACCTACTATCGCTCACTTAGGAATCTAAATTTACGTTGTTACCTAACTTATAATGAATTTGTATTAATTGCTAAACTCGTGGTCCCAGCAAGGGGGCCACAATGTAAAAGTTCAATAAGTTCCACGACCTCTTCCCAATACCCTTGGCGTAGTGAGAGGATCGGCTATAGGCATTAATTGTTGTCGGTTTGTTCTCGTTGGAAGTAGTTAAAATAAAAAGAGACAAGGGATCCTCTGCGTTCCCTTGTTTGTATTTGTATATGTGTTGTAGATAGACATGATATCCTCAGCGGTCACTTAAAACCTCCGCGTTCACTTGTCTACTAGAAACGAGAGCAAAGGCGCACGGCCTCTGTCGCCACACCAATTACATAAGGTAATTTTTTTTTGAGAGTGAAAAGAAGCAACAATTAGCCATGGATTTATATTGAATTAATACTAATTTCATTTCTGTGTTTAATTTCTTAAATTTGTCTTTCGCTTTACCTACACCACATGCGCGAATTACCCTTACCCTCTCATCTACACATCATCTCACATAAAAACTCTGAGGAGTTTTGTTGTTCCAGTCGCTATACGAAGCCATTCTCCCCACTCCCCTGAGTTAAACAGGTCAGATTCAGAGATTACATTGTATTGCAACAATTGCGAACCCTCAACACTGAAGACGTTCGTTGCCATTCGTGACGATAATGAGGAGTAAGGGAAGGGTTATGAAAAACTATGTCATATTTCAGATTCGTCGTCCATTCAGCAGTATGATTTATTCAACATAATTCCCGTACACGTGCTGCGATCTGGTCGATTTATTTCAATATAATTGAAATCAACTATAATGCCAGCCAACGCCTATCGAGATGAGTTCATATCACTAACGGCAGAAGAAATGTACATACATACCACAAATGACATTTTCATTTGCGATAACCATAACATAACATTTTATTTCTTATAGCCTCCACCATAGCATGGAGGGTAAATTAAATTTGTCATTCCATTTGTAACACCTCGAAGTATACATTTTAGACCCCTATTATGTCTGCAGGGGTTTTGGTACCACGTTTTGGAATAGCCCCCATATAATGGTACCTTCCGATATGCGGAATTTTGATGCTTTTAGCGACATTATTTACCAGAATTGCTTTAGAATTGGTATTTACAGTTCGTAATGGATACTACAGTCAAAGCCGATATTCGGTATTTTGATGATTTTAGCGACATTATTTACCGGAATTGTTTCAAATTTAGCATTTGAAGTTCGTAATGGCCTATGGCAGAAAATTGTCTGTGCAGGTCCACGTTTTATAACCCCCATAGTACCTCCCTATATTCGGTATTTTGATGGTTTTAGCTGCATTATAAACTGATTTTTTCAAGTTTAGCATTTGAATATTGTAATAGCTTATTGCAAAAGTTGCCTATACAGGTCCTAAAATATGGCTACATTCGGTATTTTCAAGATTTTAACAGAATTTTTAACATATTTTATTTTTTTTAAAAATTGCCAAATTTGTACCAAATGGTGGAGAGTATTCAAATGTCAGCCTGGCCGAACTTTTTTTTACTTGTTTTGTTTTTTTTTTTTAATTGCCAAAATCGTTCCAAATGATGGATGATAGAGTTTTTTTTACCTGTTATTTTTACTTTTTTTCTCATTTATATTTTTCGTTATTTTATGATTGCGTGGTTATAGTATGTCTAGCTGGTAGTTTTAATTTATGTAGGTAGATTTTTTTTGTTCACAAGTCTATATTTTCAATCAACAAAATCATCAACCAAATTAAACTGCAAGCCAGATGAACGAAAACACATGAAATAAAATTGAAGCAAATCAGCGAGAAAAGATTCGCACTTAATTTCCTCGCCATTGCCAAAACTCAACAAAAATGAGATTGCTGATCCATTGGGATCTCTATTGTTCCTTAACCAACCCCAATCCCAGCACTAGTGTTGGGGCTGGATTAAGACAAAATGACCCCTAACCAAATGTTCAGACAAATCTACCAATGCATCCTGTAGAGGTAGACAACTTAGAAAGAAGTTTAGTGCACGAAAGCATGGCCCAGGCCAATAATAATCTTAAAGGTTTGGTGCGCGGGTGGCAAATGGAGAAAATGTACGGAGTCATAAACAGCCTCAGCGACGCTGTGCCCAAAATGTCCATTGCTGTTCAAAATGCAACCCATAATTCTACAGCTCGCACAATGATAAACCAACCATTACATCCAGATAACAACATCATTCGGGTAATATACGAATCTTCCATGGATATTTGTTTCTTTTATAAGATATGCTAATGATGTCGATTACACTTCTCACCCATTTTGCTAGAGCTGCTGACACAGTTCTTAAAATTGCTTAATCTACATTCACTGTGTTCAATCTGGAGATTTGCAATTCAGAGATTAAGGAATTGTAGGACAAAGTATTGTGCACCTATGATGAGTGCAAAATCTACTTCCAGACGTCAAAGGCTGCACAGTCTGATGGCTTTTATGTCATTGAGAACAAATATAGGATTTCCGCCAAGGGAATCTATTTTGCTGGTGTCTGTGCAGAACACTACTCCACCCGTTCATGGTTCCTTCGAATCATCTTACAATAAAAGTTCCTCCAATTCATTACATCGATTACAATAGTTTCATCTTGCCTCCCCTTGATATAGAAGCCTATGCTGGCGATTTTGTATCTTGGCTAACTTTTCGAGACCTATTCACCACACTGTTTGTAAATAATGCACGCCTTTCAATAATAGAATGTCTCAGTCATCTTAAACAGAAGTCTACCGGTGAGGCTCGCGAATTTGTTTGCAGATTTCAACTCACAAATTGTAGTTTCCACTTAGCGTGGAAAGCTTTTTCGAATGCTTATAATAAGCGATTGTCACATAAAAACCTGTTCGGTATTATTCTTTAAAACTTTGAGACTTGTTTGAGATTAAAAACTATCCAACATAGCATAAATAGTTGTCTTAATGCAATGGCCGTCTATGACGTCGTATATATATATATATATATATATATATATATATACAAAATACTGCGTACATACTTTTGAGTGCGATTGAGGCGCTGGGAAAATGTAGCAATAAAAAATAAATGTTCTAAAATTAAATATTTCGCAGCCGCCATAAAATATGACATGTGAAGAATTCGGTGATTTTGTGCGCTGACGCATACGATAATGTGAGAGATAATAAAGGTTATAACCCACACGCACATATATCGATGCGCTCAATAGATCCACAAGACCACTTGAATGAGATGTCAAGCAGCCCTGCAATGTTCTCCATTCAATATTAGAATAGATAAGAACAATTGTGTCAGAAGAGGAGGAAAATTTCTACAGAAAAGAAAGTCCTTTGAGGCATTTTACATATAAGACCATAGGGGCATTTTAGAAATAGCCGAAGGGATTAATTAAATAAAAAAGCCATAGTGGCAAAAATTATAAAATACGTCATAGGTGCAAAACCAAACAAGACCCACGGGGAAAATTAAAAAAAAATAGATAAGAGGACATCAAAGTCCCAAATAAAAAATAAAAACATACAATTTTAAAAGAGGACATTAAAAGTCCTAACTGGAAAAAATAAAAAAATAAATAGAAAAAAGCCAAGAAGGCAATATAAAAAGTTTTGAAAAGAGGACAAATAGTCCCATCTAAAACATTTAAATGAAAAATGAATAAAGAAATGGAAGAAGATATCACCATTTTTGCAGACTATTTCCAGTTATTAACGTCGACGTCAGCCTTTGAAAAGGTGAAACACGTGGCGGCATGGAAGGTACTGGTAGAAAATACATATTACCAGTTACGACGGTACTTGAGGGTACACCAAAAATGTCTTTCAACCCATATGAAGACATTACCCTGTGATGTGGATATGTGTATGTTATCGGCAATGAAGCTTTTAGCAACCCAGAGTCGCAATTACACAGACTTGGACATAGATGAAGAAATCGAAGATTCGATGAAACCTCCATTACGATGGATACTCTCGCTGAATTGTGACTATTTAAATTGGGAAGAGCGAGTGGAAGAAAACAGACAACTTAACTATGTCGAAACAAACGAAGATTACGACAGAGAATTAGAAGATGGTTTGCACGAACAAATGCAAGCCTATGAAAACAATTTACAATCTCCGAGGGACAAGCAATTGAACTTCGTTCTCAACTAACAATCGAAGTGGAAAAAAGTGAAATGATATTGAGAAATGCGAATGCCCACGAAAAATATCTGCTCGCCAAATCTGAAGAAAACCTGCGGGCCAAAGATGAACAATACGAAGAAAAACATCGAGGTCAGAAAGATCAAGTGCGACATATGAAATCGAAGTTAGAGAAAATCAATGAAAAATTGGCTAGCTCGGAAAGAGCGCGGCAAGTCTTGGAAGCTGAGAAAGATGATCTGTCCAAGCAACTAGCAAGTGTAAGAAAGGGACATAATCGATGTTTAGGAAATATTGTGAAGTGTTTCCCGCCGGCAAGTCCTCATTTTGAGGAACGGAAAGAAGAAGAAGAAAATTCCACCCTGACCAATGAAGAACTCGAAAACATAATTATATTGAAGTAAAGGGAAAAGGAATAAAGGAGTTACGCACAGAAGGTGCCATCAGTTCCAACGAGTATGGAAATGTATCTATCGAAGAAGTTGGGAAAAACAAACAAAGTTCTCTTTTTCCAGTTCCTGAAGGGTATTGCCTTAGCGAAATCAATAGCAAATCATCAATGGCCGTGAAAACAGAAGACGACAAAGCAGAGCGTACCATGGAGCCAATGGTAATCCTTTCCGACGTGAATGATGGCGGTCTGCATCGATGGACTATTAATGCGGTATGGAGAATAAAGCCGGCAGATAAAGGTGGCGGCATTGGCAAGAAGGACTGTACAAAGAAATGGAGTCGTTTCCTGGAAACAGTTACTTAATTGAATATTTATATTGTTTGAGCATATATAGTTTCCTTTTCCTATTTTTATATTTAAATATTTTATAGTATACATTTATTAAACTTTATAAAAATACAGTCCACTATTAACATACACATCTAAGCCGACCGGGAGAAAGGGACATAACGCTATTAATCTAAAACAAATTCGATGTTTAGGAAATATTGTGAAGTGTTTCCCGCCGGCAAGTCCTCATTTTGAGGAACGGAAAGAAGAAAATTCCACCCTGACCAATGAAGAACTCGAAAAACATAATTATATTGGAGTAAAGGGAAAAGGAATAAAGGAGTTACGCACAGAAGGTGCCATCAGTTCCAACGAGTATGGAAATGTATCTATCGAAGAAGTGGGGAAAAACAAACAAAGTTCTCTTTTTCCAGTTCCTGAAGGGTATTGCCTTTGCGAAATCAATAGCAAATCATCAATGGCCGTGGAAACAGAAGACGGCAAAGCAGAGCGTACAATGGAGCTAATGGTAATCCTTTCCGACGTGAATGATGACGGTCTGCATCGATGGACTATTAATGCGGTATGGAGAATAAAGCCGGCAGATAAAGGTGGCGGCATTGGCAAGAAGGACTGTACAAAGAAATGGAGTCGTTTCCTGGAAACAGTTACTTAATTGAATATTTATATTGTTTTAGCATATATAGTTTCCTTTTCATATTTTTATATTTAAAAATTTTATAGTATACATTTATTAAACTTTATAAAAATACAGTCCACTATTAACATACACATCTAAGCCGACCGGGAGAATGTACAAAATACTTTGTACAAACTTTTGAGTGCGATTGAGGCGCTGGGAAGATGTAGCAATAACAAATAAATGTTCTAAAATTAAATATTTCCCAGCCGCCATAAAATATCACATGTGAAGAATTCGGTGATCTTGTGCGCTGACGCATACGATAATGAGAGATAATAAAAGTTATGACCCACACGCACATATATCGATGCGCTCAGTAGATACACAAGACCACTTTAATGAGATGTCAAGCAGCCCTGCAATGTTCTCCATTCAATATTATAATAGATAAGAACAATTGTGTGGCTGCGACTAGGTTAAATTAGATTAGTTTCAGTAGTACGTTAGGAATATATTTTAGAAATAAAATCAGAATTGAATCAACAGCCAAACCATTCGGTCGTGTTTCTTTTCTCGCCCTTTTACAACCTCCAATTAACTTTAGACAAGATTAACGCTTTTGTTTCAACAATTCTAGACGCATTTTTTTGGGGGAAACAACATAAGAGAACAAACTTCTCTTAGTGCAACAGTTTTGTAGCGTGTAAAGTTTTTCACTTAAAATTGATGCCTTAGAAGAAGGATATACAATTGCTAGCGCAGTGTACGATTTGCCGTTATGAACTATGTTGACAACTGCAGTTCCCAAAAGCACATTATCTTCAATGGTGTAGGGAGGCTGGGTGTTATAATCATTTTTAGCAGAGTGTGGGTGCGTTTTAGAAGGTGTAGGACCTCGACTTTTGATCCTCTTAAAGCCCGAATGGTTTTGAGCATGATTATTGTTTACTCAAAGTCTGGAATTTTAATTTAATTCAGTTTATTCATTATGAAAGATTGTGATGAACAAGTTACAAGAGTAAACTATGATCTAATAACTAAAGAATACGGAATTGAGAATATTACTGAAAATAGGTTTGCCATCTGGCAGATAAATAAAAGTGATGTCAATATCGAGTTTACATATACAAGATCTTTCCCCCTAATGAGAGAATAGGGCCCTGGGTCTTTGAACACTTGTTGATCGCCGCAATCCTTGTCCCCGTTCGTCGACATTTGTAGCAGATGATGATGCGGATGATTCCGAGAATCATAGCAATGGAGTAGATGTCGGAGAAGCTTGGGTGTGTTGAGACGGATGGAGTTGAAAATTGTTCGGTCTGTTCTAGCTCAATTTCTGAGTTAGTTGTATCCACGTCCTCTTCATCCTGTTCGATTACCGATTCTTGTTGTTCGTCGGTGACGATGCTCGAACCAGCTCCGTAGCTATTCGGACGATTCACAGAGTTTTTCTTACTGTTGACTGGTGTGCGACGACCGCATGTGTAAATATCATTTTGATCTGTACCACGAAGTTGATCAATATGTCTTCTATAATACTTCCTCTTTAAAAGAATTTGATAGTGGACATCTCCCAAACGTTTGGTCCTTTGCCTTTGCTAATGCGTGGATTTCCGGACAGAAAGTACACGTTTTGATCCTTTTCCAATTCCCTGTATTTACAGCTGCTCTTCATGAACTGTTTGGCTGTTACTTTACTACTAGTTTCTTGTGGGCGCACTAGATCTAAACATGTTCGTTACTGTCGTCCTAGGAACAACTGTGCTGGGGACTGACCCGTAGTCGAATGAGGTGCATTCCTGTACTGTCTCAGGAATTCGTTTAGATTCTCCTTCAATATCATTTTCGTTGTACACATAGCCTTTCATGCAATCCTCACCGTTTGGACACTTAGCTCTGTTTGGCCATTAGTTGCTGGGTAGTAGGGGGCAGTAAATTTGTGGTACTTAACGCCAGTTCTTTATATAAAATTCTTGAATTCAGCCGAAAAAAAAAATCGTTCAATAATCGGAAACTACTATTAATGGTACTGCGTATGTAGCAAACACTTCATCTAGCTATGTAATCGTCGCTGCTGCGGTCATTGACTCGGTAACATTTACCTCCAACCATTTAGAGAAGGCATCGCTAATGATGAGTAACATCATTCCCTCAAAGGGACCCGCATAATCTATATGTACTCATTCCCACGGAGCCTTGGGGTACTCCCAATGATGATCTGTGCACTTCTTCGGGACATTGGCATACTTTGCACATTTCTCGCAATCCCTCGCACTGCTCTCAATGTCTTTGTCAATGCCCGGCCAGTAAACGAAGGACCGGATTATGCCTTTCATCTTAACCTTCCTAGATGGGCGCCATGCAAATCCTTCATTAAATCGACCCAAAATCTAGGAGGGATTACAATTCGGTGCTCAAACATAAAAAACTCTGACTACACGTTGTAGTTCATTTCAGGTGATTTGTAACCAGCATTTGACAAACACTGTCCAATAATTTTGAAATCTTCCCAAGATGTGGATCCTTTCTCATTTCCAACACAATTCGTTCAGCAGTTACCGGTAATTGATTAATTTGGCGAATAACGAAACTGTCGAATTCATCAAGGTCATTACATATTGCCTTATCAAAGAAAATGACTGTGGTTAGAATAAATAGGGCAAAATGTGACGTGGAGAAAGAGAAACAAATTTTGGCTTATGTACAAAAGACTTTTTATTGGTGCAACTAGATGCGGAAACATGCTTGGACGCCAACGATCTAGTGGAGGAGCAGTAAGGTGGAGCACTCTTTGATGACAACGATTTCTTTGCAGGTCTTGGAGGATTAACAATCTTTGGGGCCGGATTTCTACGCATTTGTTGAATACATTGCAAAGTTTGTATTCTTTCTGTAAGGAAAGCATCTAAGTATGGCCAAGAAGGCAACAACGACTTTTTTTTGGAAATTTGCACAGGGTTAAAGTTAATTTTGGCAGCCGCTACAAACAAATAAATACAATTATTGGATCCCACTGATCCGTGGCGACGTCATAGACGGCCATTGCATTGAGACAACTATTTATGCCACATTGGATAGTTTTTAGTCCCGAACAAGTCTCAAAGTTAAAAAGAGTAATATCGAACAGGCATTTTATGCGACAATCGCTTATTATACGCATCCAAAAAAGCTTTCCATTTAGCATTTGAATATTGTAATAGCTTATTGCAAAAGTTGCCTATACAGGTCCTAAAATATGGCTACATTCGGTATTTTCAAGATTTTAACAGAATTTTTAACATATTTTATTTTTTTTTAAAAATTGCCAAATTTGTACCAAATGGTGGAGAGTATTCAAATGTCAGCCTGGCCGAACTTTTTTTTACTTGTTTTGTTTTTTTTTTTTTTAATTGCCAAAATCGTTCCAAATGATGGATGATAGAGTTTTTTTTACCTGTTATTTTTACTTTTTTTCTCATTTATATTTTTCGTTATTTTATGATTGCGTGGTTATAGTATGTCTAGCTGGTAGTTTTAATTTATGTAGGTAGATTTTTTTTGTTCACAAGTCTATATTTTCAATCAACAAAATCATCAACCAAATTAAACTGCAAGCCAGATGAACGAAAACACATGAAATAAAATTGAAGCAAATCAGCGAAAAAAGATTCGCACTTAATTTCCTCGCCATTGCCAAAACTCAACAAAAATGAGATTGCTGATCCATTGGGATCTCTATTGTTCCTTAACCAACCCCAATCCCAGCACTAGTGTTGGGGCTGGATTAAGACAAAATGACCCCTAACCAAATGTTCAGACAAATCTACCAATGCATCCTGTAGAGGTAGACAACTTAGAAAGAAGTTTAGTGCACGAAAGCATGGCCCAGGCCAATAATAATCTTAAAGGTTTGGTGCGCGGGTGGCAAATGGAGAAAATGTACGGAGTCATAAACAGCCTCAGCGACGCTGTGCCCAAAATGTCCATTGCTGTTCAAAATGCAACCCATAATTCTACAGCTCGCACAATGATAAACCAACCATTACATCCAGATAACAACATCATTCGGGTAATATACGAATCTTCCATGGATATTTGTTTCTTTTATAAGATATGCTAATGATGTCGATTACACTTCTCACCCATTTTGCTAGAGCTGCTGACACAGTTCTTAAAATTGCTTAATCTACATTCACTGTGTTCAATCTGGAGATTTGCAATTCAGAGATTAAGGAATTGTAGGACAAAGTATTGTGCACCTATGATGAGTGCAAAATCTACTTCCAGACGTCAAAGGCTGCACAGTCTGATGGCTTTTATGTCATTGAGAACAAATATAGGATTTCCGCCAAGGGAATCTATTTTGCTGGTGTCTGTGCAGAACACTACTCCACCCGTTCATGGTTCCTTCGAATCATCTTACAATAAAAGTTCCTCCAATTCATTACATCGATTACAATAGTTTCATCTTGCCTCCCCTTGATATAGAAGCCTATGCTGGCGATTTTGTTTGTAAATAATGCACGCCTTTCAATAATAGAATGTCTCAGTCATCTTAAACAGAAGTCTACCGGTGAGGCTCGCGAATTTGTTTGCAGATTTCAACTCACAAATTGTAGTTTCCACTTAGCGTGGAAAGCTTTTTCGAATGCTTATAATAAGCGATTGTCACATAAAAACCTGTTCGGTATTATTCTTTAAAACTTTGAGACTTGTTTGAGATTAAAAACTATCCAACATAGCATAAATAGTTGTCTGAATGCAATGGCCGTCTATGACGTCGTATATATATATATATATATATATATATATATATATATATATATATATACAAAATACTGCGTACATACTTTTGAGTGCGATTGAGGCGCTGGGAAAATGTAGCAATAAAAAATAAATGTTCTAAAATTAAATATTTCGCAGCCGCCATAAAATATGACATGTGAAGAATTCGGTGATTTTGTGCGCTGACGCATACGATAATGTGAGAGATAATAAAGGTTATAACCCACACGCACATATATCGATGCGCTCAATAGATCCACAAGACCACTTGAATGAGATGTCAAGCAGCCCTGCAATGTTCTCCATTCAATATTAGAATAGATAAGAACAATTGTGTCAGAAGAGGAGGAAAATTTCTACAGAAAAGAAAGTCCTTTGAGGCATTTTACATATAAGACCATAGGGGCATTTTAGAAATAGCCGAAGGGATTAATTAAATAAAAAAGCCATAGTGGCAAAAATTATAAAATACGTCATAGGTGCAAAACCAAACAAGACCCACGGGGAAAATTAAAAAAAAATAGATAAGAGGACATCAAAGTCCCAAATAAAAAATAAAAACATACAATTTTAAAAGAGGACATTAAAAGTCCTAACTGGAAAAAATAAAAAATAAATAGAAAAAAGCCAAGAAGGCAATATAAAAAGTTTTGAAAAGAGGACAAATAGTCCCATCTAAAACATTTAAATGAAAAATGAATAAAGAAATGGAAGAAGATATCACAATTTTTGCAGACTATTTCCAGTTATTAACGTCGACGTCAGCCTTTGAAAAGGTGAAACACGTGGCGGCATGGAAGGTACTGGTAGAAAATACATATTACCAGTTACGACGGTACTTGAGGGTACACCAAAAATGTCTTTCAACCCATATGAAGACATTACCCTGTGATGTGGATATGTGTATGTTATCGGCAATGAAGCTTTTAGCAACCCAGAGTCGCAATTACACAGACTTGGACATAGATGAAGAAATCGAAGATTCGATGAAACCTCCATTACGATGGATACTCTCGCTGAATTGTGACTATTTAAATTGGGAAGAGCGAGTGGAAGAAAACAGACAACTTAACTATGTCGAAACAAACGAAGATTACGACAGAGAATTAGAAGATGGTTTGCACGAACAAATGCAAGCCTATGAAAACAATTTACAATCTCCGAGGGACAAGCAATTGAACTTCGTTCTCAACTAACAATCGAAGTGGAAAAAAGTGAAATGATATTGAGAAATGCGAATGCCCACGAAAAATATCTGCTCGCCAAATCTGAAGAAAACCTGCGGGCCAAAGATGAACAATACGAAGAAAAACATCGAGGTCAGAAAGATCAAGTGCGACATATGAAATCGAAGTTAGAGAAAATCAATGAAAAATTGGCTAGCTCGGAAAGAGCGCGGCAAGTCTTGGAAGCTGAGAAAGATGATCTGTCCAAGCAACTAGCAAGTGTAAGAAAGGGACATAATCGATGTTTAGGAAATATTGTGAAGTGTTTCCCGCCGGCAAGTCCTCATTTTGAGGAACGGAAAGAAGAAGAAGAAAATTCCACCCTGACCAATGAAGAACTCGAAAACATAATTATATTGAAGTAAAGGGAAAAGGAATAAAGGAGTTACGCACAGAAGGTGCCATCAGTTCCAACGAGTATGGAAATGTATCTATCGAAGAAGTGGGGAAAAACAAACAAAG
The DNA here is from genome assembly GCF_030504385.1 of Musca domestica. Taxonomy (NCBI): domain Eukaryota; kingdom Metazoa; phylum Arthropoda; class Insecta; order Diptera; family Muscidae; genus Musca; species Musca domestica. Next base: position 856,493 of record NW_026712439.1, read on the forward strand.
TTCTCTTTTTCCAGTTCCTGAAGGGTATTGCCTTAGCGAAATCAATAGCAAATCATCAATGGCCGTGAAAACAGAAGACGACAAAGCAGAGCGTACCATGGAGCCAATGGTAATCCTTTCCGACGTGAATGATGGCGGTCTGCATCGATGGACTATTAATGCGGTATGGAGAATAAAGCCGGCAGATAAAGGTGGCGGCATTGGCAAGAAGGACTGTACAAAGAAATGGAGTCGTTTCCTGGAAACAGTTACTTAATTGAATATTTATATTGTTTGAGCATATATAGTTTCCTTTTCCTATTTTTATATTTAAATATTTTATAGTATACATTTATTAAACTTTATAAAAATACAGTCCACTATTAACATACACATCTAAGCCGACCGGGAGAAAGGGACATAACGCTATTAATCTAAAACAAATTCGATGTTTAGGAAATATTGTGAAGTGTTTCCCGCCGGCAAGTCCTCATTTTGAGGAACGGAAAGAAGAAAATTCCACCCTGACCAATGAAGAACTCGAAAAACATAATTATATTGGAGTAAAGGGAAAAGGAATAAAGGAGTTACGCACAGAAGGTGCCATCAGTTCCAACGAGTATGGAAATGTATCTATCGAAGAAGTGGGGAAAAACAAACAAAGTTCTCTTTTTCCAGTTCCTGAAGGGTATTGCCTTTGCGAAATCAATAGCAAATCATCAATGGCCGTGGAAACAGAAGACGGCAAAGCAGAGCGTACAATGGAGCTAATGGTAATCCTTTCCGACGTGAATGATGACGGTCTGCATCGATGGACTATTAATGCGGTATGGAGAATAAAGCCGGCAGATAAAGGTGGCGGCATTGGCAAGAAGGACTGTACAAAGAAATGGAGTCGTTTCCTGGAAACAGTTACTTAATTGAATATTTATATTGTTTTAGCATATATAGTTTCCTTTTCATATTTTTATATTTAAAAATTTTATAGTATACATTTATTAAACTTTATAAAAATACAGTCCACTATTAACATACACATCTAAGCCGACCGGGAGAATGTACAAAATACTTTGTACAAACTTTTGAGTGCGATTGAGGCGCTGGGAAGATGTAGCAATAACAAATAAATGTTCTAAAATTAAATATTTCCCAGCCGCCATAAAATATCACATGTGAAGAATTCGGTGATCTTGTGCGCTGACGCATACGATAATGAGAGATAATAAAAGTTATGACCCACACGCACATATATCGATGCGCTCAGTAGATACACAAGACCACTTTAATGAGATGTCAAGCAGCCCTGCAATGTTCTCCATTCAATATTATAATAGATAAGAACAATTGTGTGGCTGCGACTAGGTTAAATTAGATTAGTTTCAGTAGTACGTTAGGAATATATTTTAGAAATAAAATCAGAATTGAATCAACAGCCAAACCATTCGGTCGTGTTTCTTTTCTCGCCCTTTTACAACCTCCAATTAACTTTAGACAAGATTAACGCTTTTGTTTCAACAATTCTAGACGCATTTTTTTGGGGGAAACAACATAAGAGAACAAACTTCTCTTAGTGCAACAGTTTTGTAGCGTGTAAAGTTTTTCACTTAAAATTGATGCCTTAGAAGAAGGATATACAATTGCTAGCGCAGTGTACGATTTGCCGTTATGAACTATGTTGACAACTGCAGTTCCCAAAAGCACATTATCTTCAATGGTGTAGGGAGGCTGGGTGTTATAATCATTTTTAGCAGAGTGTGGGTGCGTTTTAGAAGGTGTAGGACCTCGACTTTTGATCCTCTTAAAGCCCGAAGTGGGTGAACCTCGACTTTTGGCTCTGGTAAAGGCCGAAAGTACTTTCTTAGAATTCAAAACGAGATTTTGGGCAGACTTGCAAAACAGGGAAGATTTTCGGACTTTAAAATTGGTGGAAACCAGAGATGGTTTTGAGCATGATTATTGTTTACTCAAAGTCTGGAATTTTAATTTAATTCAGTTTATTCATTATGAAAGATTGTGATGAACAAGTTACAAGAGTAAACTATGATCTAATAACTAAAGAATACGGAATTGAGAATATTACTGAAAATAGGTTTGCCATCTGGCAGATAAATAAAAGTGATGTCAATATCGAGTTTACATATACAAGATCTTTCCCCCTAATGAGAGAATAGGGCCCTGGGTCTTTGAACACTTGTTGATCGCCGCAATCCTTGTCCCCGTTCGTCGACATTTGTAGCAGATGATGATGCGGATGATTCCGAGAATCATAGCAATGGAGTAGATGTCGGAGAAGCTTGGGTGTGTTGAGACGGATGGAGTTGAAAATTGTTCGGTCTGTTCTAGCTCAATTTCTGAGTTAGTTGTATCCACGTCCTCTTCATCCTGTTCGATTACCGATTCTTGTTGTTCGTCGGTGACGATGCTCGAACCAGCTCCGTAGCTATTCGGACGATTCACAGAGTTTTTCTTACTGTTGACTGGTGTGCGACGACCGCATGTGTAAATATCATTTTGATCTGTACCACGAAGTTGATCAATATGTCTTCTATAATACTTCCTCTTTAAAAGAATTTGATAGTGGACATCTCCCAAACGTTTGGTCCTTTGCCTTTGCTAATGCGTGGATTTCCGGACAGAAAGTACACGTTTTGATCCTTTTCCAATTCCCTGTATTTACAGCTGCTCTTCATGAACTGTTTGGCTGTTACTTTACTACTAGTTTCTTGTGGGCGCACTAGATCTAAACATGTTCGTTACTGTCGTCCTAGGAACAACTGTGCTGGGGACTGACCCGTAGTCGAATGAGGTGCATTCCTGTACTGTCTCAGGAATTCGTTTAGATTCTCCTTCAATATCATTTTCGTTGTACACATAGCCTTTCATGCAATCCTCACCGTTTGGACACTTAGCTCTGTTTGGCCATTAGTTGCTGGGTAGTAGGGGGCAGTAAATTTGTGGTACTTAACGCCAGTTCTTTATATAAAATTCTTGAATTCAGCCGAAAAAAAAATCGTTCAATAATCGGAAACTACTATTAATGGTACTGCGTATGTAGCAAACACTTCATCTAGCTATGTAATCGTCGCTGCTGCGGTCATTGACTCGGTAACATTTACCTCCAACCATTTAGAGAAGGCATCGCTAATGATGAGTAACATCATTCCCTCAAAGGGACCCGCATAATCTATATGTACTCATTCCCACGGAGCCTTGGGGTACTCCCAATGATGATCTGTGCACTTCTTCGGGACATTGGCATACTTTGCACATTTCTCGCAATCCCTCGCACTGCTCTCAATGTCTTTGTCAATGCCCGGCCAGTAAACGAAGGACCGGATTATGCCTTTCATCTTAACCTTCCTAGATGGGCGCCATGCAAATCCTTCATTAAATCGACCCAAAATCTAGGAGGGATTACAATTCGGTGCTCAAACATAAAAAACTCTGACTACACGTTGTAGTTCATTTCAGGTGATTTGTAACCAGCATTTGACAAACACTGTCCAATAATTTTGAAATCTTCCCAAGATGTGGATCCTTTCTCATTTCCAACACAATTCGTTCAGCAGTTACCGGTAATTGATTAATTTGGCGAATAACGAAACTGTCGAATTCATCAAGGTCATTACATATTGCCTTATCAAAGAAAATGACTGTGGTTAGAATAAATAGGGCAAAATGTGACGTGGAGAAAGAGAAACAAATTTTGGCTTATGTACAAAAGACTTTTTATTGGTGCAACTAGATGCGGAAACATGCTTGGACGCCAACGATCTAGTGGAGGAGCAGTAAGGTGGAGCACTCTTTGATGACAACGATTTCTTTGCAGGTCTTGGAGGATTAACAATCTTTGGGGCCGGATTTCTACGCATTTGTTGAATACATTGCAAAGTTTGTATTCTTTCTGTAAGGAAAGCATCTAAGTATGGCCAAGAAGGCAACAACGACTTTTTTTTGGAAATTTGCACAGGGTTAAAGTTAATTTTGGCAGCCGCTACAAACAAATAAATACAATTATTGGATCCCACTGATCCGTGGCGACGTCATAGACGGCCATTGCATTGAGACAACTATTTATGCCACATTGGATAGTTTTTAGTCCCGAACAAGTCTCAAAGTTAAAAAGAGTAATATCGAACAGGCATTTTATGCGACAATCGCTTATTATACGCATCCAAAAAAGCTTTCCACGCCAAGTGGAAACTACAATTTGTGTGTTAAATCTGTTTAAGATGACAGAGAGGTTCTATGTTTGAGAGGGTGGTGAGTAGGTCTCGAAAAGTTGGCGAAGATACAAAATCGTCAGCAGAGGCTTCTATATCTAGAGATTCGAAGGAACCATGGACGGGTGGAGTAGCGTTCTGCACAGACACCGGAATAATAGATTCCCTTGACGGAAATTCTAGATATTGTGTCACATTCGAAATATCAGCTGAAGTAAGAAAGTTTTCAGGAAGTGTTGATATATGAGGACGTTTAGTAGGAGAGCAGCTTTCATTTGAATGATATTTTTGTCGAACAATATACCTATTGATGGTGGTTAAACACCGAAGGTATGCAATGCAAGCTGCACTGTATTTGTTCTCAAAGATATAAAAGCCATCAGACTGTGTAGTCTTTGACGTCTGGAGGTAGATTATGCAGTCATCACAGGTGCACAACTCTTTGTCCAACAATTCCTTAATCTCTGCATTGCCAATCTGCAGATTGAACAAAGTTAATTTAGATTCGTCGATTTGTTCAAAATATGCAACACTTTTAAGAACTGTGTCAGAATCTCTACAAAACGGGTGAGAAGTGTAATCGACATCTCTAGCAAATCTTGCAAAAGAAACAAATATAAATAGAAGCTGGGCAAAAATAAATTTTGAAAAATGACTCAGGAATCTGAACCATAAAATAATCAATACTAAAACACAAAAGACTTAAAAAATGTTAGCTAGGTGACAAGAATTAAATTAAAGCACAAACAAATGAGAGAAAATCTATGAAAAGCTTCCTATGGTTGGTGAAACTACTTTAATTAAGAACAAAATGAATAAAGCTCTGATTAAAATTGTTCCAATATCACACGATTTATGAAATTTGCGATATTTTTCAAAGATTCATAAAAATGGTTTAACTTCACCATATTCAAAGCTAAATTTGGTCATTTTAATTTAAGTTCATGCCGAAGATAGTGTGAATTCTTCAAAAATGCTTAAACCTTAAGGAAAGTTACGAATATTATCAGCAGCTATAAAATAATTGTCTAAACAATTACGATAACAGTGAAAAAGCGAATGGTTTGAATTATTGTGTATAGCTAGAATATCGAAAAATTATTTCTAAACTGCAAAAAATTCACAAATCATTACTGTACCGAACCAACGGATATCGCACAAAGAGGAATAAAACACAAGCGACGTCGGCAGAGAAATGACTCTGCGTAAACAGCTACGCACCCACACAGCAAGCGACGCCACAAATGATCCAACAGTGAGAGTTGGAAATCAAAATAATTGTTTGTTTTTTTATTGTATATCAAACATACGCTAAAAAGGGCTAGAATGATGAAGTATTTTCGTTGCAATTTTTGGCAATAAAATTCTCAAGTGAGAGTTGATTGATTACATGTGGGCTGTTATTGTATATTAGAAACAGACAATTCAAAAAATTCACAAATCACCACTGTACCGAACCAACGGATATCGCACAAAGAGGAATAAAACACAAGCGACGTCGGCAGAGAAATGACTCTGCGTAAGCAGCTACGCACCCACACAACAAGCGACGCCACAAATGATCCAACAGTGAGAGTTGGAAATCAAAATAATTTGTTGTTATTTTTATTGTATATCAAACATACGCTAAAAAGGGATAGAATGATGAAGTATTTTCGTTGCAATTTTTGGCAAATAAAATTCTCAAGTGAGAGTTGATTGATTGCATGTGTGCTGTTATTGTATATTAGAAACAAACAATTCACATTAAAGGACTCAACCTTTAAAACGTGAAGGGTGATAACAACAGCAAACGTTTGGTTGGTGAGAAATTGCACAACAAATAATCAAAACGATCAAATACAAAAGAATGTGTATGTATGCTGTCATTACCAATGTGGTGATGCAAATTTTTCCTTGAAATGAAAGTTAGAAAGAAAACTAATTATTTTCAAAACCACAGAATTACTTGTTTTTGGGGAATGCACTTGACTAACACAAGAAGTGCTAATATAAGTCGACCAAATAACTTGTTTTCAAACGAAAGGCAAATGTATGATTGACGCAACGTAAGTTAAAATACAACGAATAATGTGTGGACTGTATTTTTTAGCAATTATACGCGCGAAGAGGAATTGAAATTCGACCAAAACTAAACAAATTTAATATGCACTAAGAAACTCGAGAAGCTCACTTCAAATATAAATCTCAATTTACGTACCTTTTTCTTAGTCAAATATGTTGGTGATGATTAGAATAATCCAGTCAATTCTTCATCTACGATAGCAAATGTTGGCTCGAATCCGGCACGATATGGGCAATGTTTAATTCAGGGAAGTGTGGAGAATGCCATCGTATAGCGGCTAGAACAACAAAACACCCCAGAGTTTTTATGTGAGATGATGTGTAAATGAGAGATGTGGTAAGGGTGATTCGTGCGTATTGTGAAGGTAAAAAGAAATATAAGAAATAAGACACAGAAATATAATTATTATTAATTCAATAAAAATCTATGGTTTATCGGTGCTTCTTTTCATTCTCAATAACAAAAATCCATAAGTAATTGTGGTGGCAACAGAGGCCGTTTGCTCATGCTTTCGTTTCTAGTAGGCAAGTGAACGCAGAGGTTCTAAGTGATCGGTGAGGATCTCATGTCTATCTACAATACATAAACAAAACAGACAAGTGAATGCAGAGGATCCCTTGTCTCTTTTTACTACAACAGTTCCAATGAAGCAAACCGACCAATTCCCAGCGGCGATCCGCTCACTATAGTCTCCCCCAAGGGAGTTGTAGAGGAGATGCCAGTGTGCCAATCAGCATCCGTGATTGAAGGGAATTGGAAAGATGTGGTTGAATGTATCGAACTTATACTCGTACACTAACCAATAAATAGTCCTTAGATCTTCGTATCCCAATTTGGCCTTAACTTGAGTGGTAAATTTTGCTCCCTATTCAGCGGCACAAAACTCTACCGTGGCAAAGTGATATCTTTTATTGTTGCAATTTACGATTTTGAACAAGGGAGTCTGACTATATGCCTTCCATCTGGTAGCATAGCCCGAAGATACATTCCAGCTCCGTATGCCTTTTCTGAGGCGTCCACAAATGTATGTATCTAAATTGTTGATGGTTTCTCTCCATCGAACATGTGTCTGGGTACTTTCAAATCATTTAATATTTCCAGGCTTTCTCGGAACGATAACCAATATGCTGCCTTCTCTGCTGGCAGTTCCTCGTCTCAACCAATTTCTTTCTTCCATAGCTGCTTAATAAAGATCTTTGCATCTGACACCACAGGACGTGCAATTCCTAAGCGGTCGGAGAATCTTGCCAAATCAGATGTGACCTTGTATAATGAATTGTTAAAATTGAGATCTACTTCTTTATCATTTGGAGGAACTCCATGCAGTAGTTTCAAGTGATCAGCACACATTCCTATCTGCTACTCTTTTCAGACATCTTGCAACAAGTCGTACCATATGTTAATGTATTCAACATGTAATATTCCTTGTCTGGGGTGTTTCTTCATACGATATTTTCGATCCCTTTTGTCGACTAGGATTCGTCTATACATCTTCTCTATGTCTGTTGTGAACACAAATCTCGGTAGTCTGAACCGGATCAACATTCCAAATAGATCTCCTTGAACTCTGGGACGTGACTACAAAATATCATTGAGTGACCACGCGGATGATATCTTGCAAGACGCATCGAACACAACCCTGAGCTTTGTTGTGTTTTTATTTGGACGGAGAACACAATACTATGGGATGTAGTAATGATTACCACGTACCTCCCTTGATTGTATTTTCTTCACGTGTCAGGTCCTCATACTCCTTCATAAATTTCGAATACTGCTCCTTAGATAATCGACGCTCTAACTCATATAATCTGGAGGCTGCAATGTTTAAGGATTCGGATATGTTCTGAGGACCACAAAACGACCATTCTCATTGAATGTTGTATTTTGGTTTAAGTGGTTTTCGCATTGTTCTTCAGTTATTGCCAACTTCTGATCTTCACAAACTTCGTCTTTTTCCCAGAACTTATTTAACTGCGCATGTTGCAGTTCCTGATTCCACCTGAATCCTTCAAGTAGAAGTCCACCCTAGCTTCGAATTCTTCAATATAGAGAGCAACTTGGGCATTCGAGTTTCTTTTGATACAATAATATTGAAGTAGAACTCTGCTCCAAGTAGTACATTAATCCTGTTTTTTTTTTTTTTTTTTTGATAATAGTGGGGATCTGCTAGCTTGATATTTTCTGGAATTGGCCATGATATAATGTAGATGTCAATGCTTGGTTTCGGTGGTACTATATATGGTAACGCAAAAATTCTGTACGCATTCTGAATTTGCTTGTCAGCGACTGAAGTTCCACGCTGACTCTGTAGTCTGCGTTTTTTGATCTTCCGCCAACGCCTCCGATACAGAGAGATGCTTGAATGGGTTCGATTCATATCCTCTCCACTAGTCGTTCTAACAAAACATTAATCTGTGAGCCGGAATCTAGAATTGCCTTAAACTCATAGCTTCTTCCATTATTGGCCTAGATAGCAACCCGTGCGGTTGCAAGTAGTACGTATGATTTGGCTCTATTCGGCGATGTCACTGTTGGAGGCCTCTGAGCTGACACCACTGCTGATTGCTTTTCTACTTGTGGCCTTGTGAAAAATGCAAAAGTGTATTGTGTTTTTGTTGAAAATTTCTGCACGCCCCATTTGTACACGTTTTTGCCTGATGATCATCCTTAAAGCAATTCAAACCCGTTTTGTTTCTAGAAACCCATTTCTAATGATTCGAAGCGGCTCCGCAAACATGTCATGAAATGCTCCATCGTTGGGAGCTCTTTGGTATCCACAATCGACTGCTCATACAATTCGACTGGACAATATTCTTGTCCATCTTTTTTGTTAGGATGTCGATTAAAGTGGGTCATATTCTTTCGGTTTTACTCCAAGACCCTCCAGTACCAATAACGATTCAGGAAGACTTTCATAAAAGTTCTTCACTGATCTGCTATAGGCAGACATATTGGACAGGTTTAATATTCCCTCAAGTATAGTTGATACTTGAGCTCTCTGTCTTGGAGTGTTCTTTAAGCAATGTCGTAATTCGCCTCAGTTAGCTCAAGGTGCCTTATGATCTCCCCGGCGTCCCCAGGCACGTTGGCCTTGAGATACCACATTTTTTGCACTTGTGGCAAGGCCTTGTCGATGATCATTTCCCCAAAAATGTCCCCCAAAAATGTTTGCGATTTCCAATAATCCCCATTGAATTTAGGAATTGTAATTTTTGACAGATTAACTTGAGTTGCTAAGTTTCCGCTGGATCTCTTCTGAGATGATGTACCAATAACCTGTGCAAGCGTCGATATTTTTTCATTGAATTTTAACATCTTTTCCTCTAAGAGAACATATGCTGATACATCGTACCCCATCAATTTTGGGTCATCACAACTCTGAAACATATTGAAATTGATGTCTTCCACTTGTGACCACTGTTTCTCGATTGCAGCCACTTTCTGACAGGGAGCAGCTTGACCTGAACTACCCCTTATTAAAGTTTAAATTGACTGTATTAGAGCCCTCTGACATCTGAATAATGTAGCCACTCTACTGGTTGCACTAGACTGGCTGGATTGTTTTTTGCAGCTCTGTACTCTGTTCCAATGGCTTGGTGCTCGTTGCAGATGATATGGCGATGAGACTCTGCCGCGAATTCGCTCGAATTTTGTTTTCAATGCGATCGATATTCGCCCACAGTGCTTCCATGTCCTTCAGCTTTTTGCTGTAGAACTCCAACGTTTTTCTTTCCAAACTAGCCCTTTTTATACCCTCCACCATTCTGTGGAGGGTATATTAGCTTTGTCATTCCATTTGTCTGACTGTCTGTTGTAATTACGCTATCTTTCGAACGAATGGAGATAGACATGGCCCATTAGCCCCAAATAGCGGCACCTCCTATGAGGTACTTTCATGATTTCAGTGACATTATATACCAGAATTATTTCAAATTTCATATTTTAAGTTCGCCTATGACAAAAATTATTGTATGCAGATTCACGTCTTCGTTTAGCCCCCATATGACGGTAACTCCCGATATTCGGCATGTTTCTTATTTTAGCGACATTATTTACGGGAATTATTTCAAATTTCATATTTAAAGTTCGTAATGGGTACTACAGCCTACGACAAAAAATTTGTATGCAGGTTCACGTCTTCGTATATTCCCCATATAACGGTTTTCATTTAAATGGTGGTTTTCGTATTTTTTCTTTTTGAAAATTTTTAAGTTCCTTCGAAATGGTGGATGGTTCTAAAAGTTCGGTCCGGCCGAAATTAGCTGTTTTTTTTTGTATTGTTACGTTTTCAGTTGCCCTCCATAACTCGCCAATTGCTACTTGATCTTACTCTATTATTGCAGGTAGGTCCATATTGAATATTTCATATGCTGGTAACCTTCCTCAACCCTTTGTTCCTTCCTGGTAACCCTTTGTTAAAGTTTGAATGTTCCAGATGATTCTGGCTCTTGAATATTGCTTCTTTTTTACCAGTGAATTTTGATCCTGATCAGGATAACGTCGGGGTCAATAACAATGTTTAATAATATTAATATATATGTATGTCTACACAACACTTGAATTGTGTACTATTGATATGCTTACAATTTCTCGTAATCTACAACAATATTTATTTTTGCTTGCTATTAGTAAATTTCCGATTTCATTACACTTTACACGACACTAAATGTAAAGTAAGCGATGAATTTCTTCTGCAAATAACTCGTGAAATGTGAAACCAATCGAGGTGTTTTTTATTTAGGTTATTGGCCTCACATAAAATTATAAAATAATAACAAGAGTAAAAAATGAATAATAACAAGAATATGTTTTTTTGAACAACTTTTACACTTTTTTTTATTTATTATTTTTTGTGCAGTGAAATACTAACAGTTTTTATTAATATAAGGTAAATTATACGTGTATTGTAAAGTACACTGTTTATGTACGGTATTTTACAAAATAAATGAAAGAAATTGTATTACAGTTTTAGCATTTGCTTTTTATTTTTCTTTATGCTTTGTTATTGTTTTATTTCCCAATCCCAAATTCAAATATTTACCTTTACAATCTAAAGCATACTATGAGGCATAAAAAAATACTTTTTGAAGTTTTGCACAATGTCCTGTTTTACAAAATTTTGTAAAATTACTAATGAAAATGAGCCCATCATTTCTTGTTGACGCGGGTGGCAGACAATTAGATGTAATAAGTGATGGAAAAATAGACTTCGCTGGGCGTGCGTAAATTGTAGGTCCTTACAGGTTGACTTTTAAAGTCTATAGTTCTAATTCTATGAACATATGTTGAATAACATTTCAAGTGTTCAATATTATATATATATATATATATATATATATATATATATATATATATATATATATATATATAATATATAATGTTATTCAACATATGTTCATAGAATTAGAAATACTTTTTAACGCAACCCAAAAACGTTTCATCCCTATTGGATGCCGTTGAAACAAAATGGCAATTGTCATTTTAAGACCTTTTCCAGTACAACGGCTCATCTGCAATGGTCCCACAAACAACAGACGATTATGGAACTTACACAGCAAGCTACTTTCACGCTGGATGCAAACTGTATAGAGAGGATCGGTAAAGTGACTTTCGTAGCTGTGCACAGAGTACATAACGAGATAACAACAGAATTTCATTCGTTTCTCCTGAAGGATGTAAGTCCGGACGAAAAAGAATCTATCAATCTCCTTGGAAATATACTTATCAAACATCATCAAGAAATAGACGAGCTAAAGAAATTCGTGGACAAGTTAAAGAAAGAAAATGTAGAATTGAGAGGCTTGAAGTTCCATCACATCTCATCACACGTAGCCTTTATATTAGTAATTATAGTAATAATAATTTGATTTCTTTTATTTATTAGAAGAAAGAAAAAAATTTGGCGTATAACTGAAATTCAATTTTCTTTGCCGCCCGGGAGAATGTTCATAAAGCTATGAACATGATAGACCATAGGGATTGTTGAGAATAGAAACACGACCGTTTCGTCTGTGTGTTATATCAATTCTGATTTTATTTGCTTAAATATTTTTCTTAAGAGCTAAGCTACAATATTAATCTTAGGGTATCTTATTTTTAGAACAACCTCCACTTATCTTCTGTCGGCTGAGTGCATTATCACTTGGGCATTGCCTTTATTATCAGTGCACCCCAACCGTTCACATTAAGTGTCATAAACTATGCTGCACTTATTTAAAACACAAGTGTTTTCCCGATATTTATGACTACGGCAATAAAATATTTTATGATCGAGCATTGTCTATGTATAGATTAAACTAGTGTAAAAATTATGTTCATATTTCTATGAACATTCTCCCGGCCGGCAAATATTATCTAGACATTCGGTACGACTGGAAATTGTATAGCAGCAATATGTTTTCTAATTATCATTTTTCTTATAAATAGAATTATGAGAATTATTGATATTATTATTACTAAAATAAATGCAAAATGTCCGGACAAATAATGGAATTCTAACCCTCTTAACTGGATGTTCTCCTTCTTCAAGTCATCCACTAGCTTCTTTAGTTGGTTGATCTCTTCATGATGATTGACTAGCACATTGCCTAGGGGTTTTATAACATTCTTTTCTGCGTGACTCACGTCCTTTAAAAGTATATAGTGAAATTGGGATGTTATTTTATTCCTTTGTCGATGGACTGCTACCAAAGTCACTTTATCAATCCTAGCCGTGCAGTCCGCCTCCAACGATAAAATGCCTTGCTGCGGGAGTTCCATGATGTCTTGCTGTTTTTCAGAGCACTTTATATGAGCCGATGCATTTCCGAAAATCTTAAAGAGCCAATTTCCTTTATGCCTCATTTGTATCCAATATGGACTTTTCTCCACTTCATCATACGCGCAGTTTAGCTTATTGTGTGGCCTCAGTGGTGCTAGTTCGCAATTGATTGTAATGGCATCTCTCCAAGGGAAGTTCTCTTCACATACAATTTCATCTCCCAATGTTCTTTTGCATTCGTTCAGCATGGCTTGTGTCAGGTAGTGAAACGAATCTAATTCGAAATTATAAACGATGTATGGTGCCTTTATCCTCGGTATCAATACCGTACCCTCTTGCTCAAAGGGAATTGGAATTACTCTGTAGACTTGAGATGAATGCCGATTGAATAGAGGAATCTTTAAGTCGATTATCAATTGTGAACCGATGAACATTCCATGTCCCCTCATCAAATGAAGGACCTCCTTAAGTTCTGTTCCAGTGCTCTTACCGGGTAAAACATATTTAGCGGGTAGCTCATTCCGAATTTTAGCTACCTCTGACTGCAGTTGTTCCGGACTTATAAGCACAGGGTGTACATGACCATTATTCGCGTCTAACAATATCTCCAAGCCTTCTTTTTGCACCTCCTCACATTCTTCCACGAGTTCATGCATCTGTTTGGTGATCATAAAGAATCGAATTGATTCTCTATAGACGAAATAGCTCTCGTTCATTGTGGCGCTTATGTTCTCAATTTCACACTTTATTTCCGTAAAGTGAGAATTGACTTCCTCTGTCGTTCTTTTCAGCAGGTTGATGGTAGAATCAACTACCGATGTCTGCTTTTTCGTTAGTTCTTTTAGATCATGTTGGTTGGCTAATAAGTTTCTCATATTGCTTTCCATTGTCACGCGGTCCTCGTCGTCCATCACTCCGAATGCCCAATGCTGAAAAGACCCTATGAAATTCAATGGAGCTCCCCTTCTATGTCGTTTGTCTTCCCTCAAGAATAAACGGTTATTCGTCTTGATTTTGTTAACTTTATACTCCATATTGTTTACGACTGACCAGCATTGATCCTCAAATGTTTGGAGTCTAGGGCATATCTCCTTCGAGGTGTTTAACAACCTTGTTGCAAGCTCCAGTGTCTCTACGAGCTGGATGTGTCTCTTCATTTTTAATGATAACTACTTGACCCACTTCCAGATTTCTATCCTTCTTCCTCCATTTCGTACGATTTTGCAAGGTCATCAAATATTCCTCCTTCCATTTTCTCCAGAAATGATTTTTTATTCTAAGTAGTAGTTTCCATCTGTTAACGCATGCTAAACTTCCTTCCTCGATTCTTGCCGGAGCCTCTAATAAAGGACGTCCAATTATAAAATGGCCTGGTGTTAAAGTGTCGATGTGTTCCGGGCTGCTATCTTGCTCGTGTAATGGCCTTGAGTTTAATACCGCTTCTATTTGGGCCAGCACGGTGCTAATTTCTTCATACGTCAACTTCATGTCACCAACGATTCTTTTTAGGTGATACTTCATCGATTTGACAGCCGCTTCCCACATTCCTCCGAAGTGAGGAGCTCCCGGGGGGATAAAATGCCATTTAACTCGTTCATTTTCCAAAATTTGGAGTTAAATTAGAGGTGTTTTTAAGGCTTCTATATAATCTTTGTCCAATTGTCTAGCTGCCCCCGCAAAGTTCGTTCCATTATCCGAATATAAATCGCTTGATCTGCCTCTTCTAGCAAAGAATCGTCTAAGAGCTGCTAAAAATGCTTCAGTGGTAAGCTCGCTAACGGCTTCCAAATGAACTGCTTTCGTCACCATGCAGACGAAAACCGCTACATAGCCTTTCATTGATTTAGTTCCTCTTGTTTTGGAACACCTTATTTGGAAGGGACCCGCATAATCTATACCACTATGTTGAAAAGGCTGGTTTATGTTAACTCTGCATTCCGGTAAATCCCCCATCAACTGATTTTTCACTTCACCTCGATAACGTATACATTTTGGACAGCTTCTTATACATAGCTTTATCCTGTTTTTTGCTCCAATAATCCAGTATTTTCTTCTTACTATGTTATCCATAATTCGAATTCCTCCATGAAAAGTTTCCAAATGAGCTTGCCGAATAATATTTCCTGCTAAAATCGACTTCTGGATTATAATCGGATGTTTTTGATTATACGGCAACGATGAATATTGGAGTCTTCCTCCTACTCGCATAACTCCAAGTTTGTCCAGCCGCGGGTATAATGAAGCAATTTTACTTTTATGATCTACTGATCCTTCCGATTTTAACTGACTCATTTCGGCCGGCCATTCAAGCTCCTGATGTATCTTTATTATTGCGATTTCTGCTTCCTCTAATTTGATCGGTGTCAGATGCTCACATTCTGTTTTAGTCCCTTTTAATTTTTGAATAAATGCAAACTTCATTACTTTTCATAGACACTATTCTCAACCGCTGATATTCTTGTCGTTACTGCCATTGTTGTCTTCGGATTTAGTTTGGGCCATTCATTTTCCTTTTGTACTAGCCATTCAGGTCCATTCCACCATAATTTATTATCTGTTAGTGTATCGGGAGAAACACCTCTTGATCCTAAGTCTGCCGGATTCTCTTTTGATTTGACATATCCCCATTTCGCCGCCGGGATTCTTTGCAAAATATCCACCACTCTGTTTCTTACAAATTTGTCTTTGTTTTTTGAGTTGTTTATCCACGCTAACGTAATCATTGAATCACTCCATGCATATACGTTTTCCGCTATTGTCAAGGTATGCCCTAGCTTTTGAAGTAGCTTTGCTAGGAGATGTGCCGCACTGAGTTCTAAGTTTGGAAGAGTCTTGGCATTTTTTATCGGATTCACTTTGCTTTTTGCTGCCACTATTGAAATTTGCGAATCTACCTTCAGATACACTACTGCTGCGTATGCCTTTTCCGATGCATCCGCAAATCCATGAAGCTGTACTGTACTGGATGGTCTTATTTGATACCATCTTGGTATTTTCACATTTTTCAGAGCGTGGAGATTTTGCTTGAATTTTCTCCATTCAACTCCTAGACTTTCTTCTAATGGTAAGTCCCACTCCATCTGCTGCTTCCATAAATGCTGAATGAACAGCTTAGCTGTTATTGTAACTGGGGTTAGCCAACCCAACGGATCGAAAATCTTTGCCAAACTCGACAATGCTAATCGCTTAGTAATTTTTTCTTCCTCACCTATTTGCATATTGAAGGTGAAACAATCCATGGTTGGGTTCCACTGCAACCCTAATGTTTTCAGGCACTCATCTTCTTGTATATGTAACACTTCGTTTTCCTCTCTTCTGTTCACAGCATCCAAAACTTCAGAGTCATTTGCGATCCATTTCCTTAAGTGGAACCCGTATGTCTCTAGTTCCTGCGTTATTTGCTTTTGAACTTCCCGACATTCTTCCTTGGAATTGGCTCCTGTTAGCAGATCGTCCATATAGAAATCCTCTTTAATTTTTCCAGCTATCTTTTGATTTTTGCATCTATTTCCAATTTCAATCAAGGATTTCACAGCAAAGAACGGAGCTGATGCGGTGCCATATGTAACTGTTGTTAATTTATATTGTTGTACAGGCTCGGTCTAGCTGTTTCTCCAAAGTACATATTGATATTCCTGGTCTTCCTCATCAATGTTTATTTGCCTAAACATTTTTTCCACATCGGCTGATACAACGAATCTCCATGTCCTCCATTTAGTGATGATGTCGAATATATATCTTTGTAATTTTGGACCCGTATGAAGAATGTCATTCAGCGATCTCCCGTTTGATGTTTTTGATGATGCATCAAACACCACCCTCACTTTTGTAGTTAGACTGTTTCCGCGTACTACTGCTTGATGCGGCATGTAATATTTTCCTTGTTTCATTTGATCTGCTTTCACCATGTGTTTCATTGATATTAGCTCCTTTATGGTTTTTCTATATTCTGTTCCCAATTCTGTACAACTTTCCAGTCTTTTCTCTAGACTTAAAAATCTTGCCATTCCTCTTTTGTACGATTCTCCCAAAATTTTGTCTTCTACTAATGGTAGCCGTACTACAAATCTTCCTGAAAGACCTAATCGTGTTGTTTCCTCATAAAGTTTTAGGCAAAAATCATCTTCCGCGATCGTCTCTTCGCCTTCTATCTCCTCGATCTCCCAAAAACGCTCAATTGTTGTTGTAGCAGCAGACCTTATGTTGTTCGTTGCTGGCTTCATTTGTATTGTTCCCGATAGAATCCATCCTAACTTTGTGTTTTGTGCTACAATCGCCTCATCGTGACGAACTCCATCTTCCAATATTTGTGGGAAAAGGTCCGCCCCAATTACCAGATCGACCCTTTCAGACTTATTAAAGTTGGGATCCGCTAAACTTATGTTTCCCCATCTTTCAATGTTGTATTTGAAATTCTTATCCGGATGTGCTGATGCTAACTTCGGTAGAACTAGTGCCTCTGCTTCGATTTTGGTATCGCTGAAAAATCTTGGCCTTGTATTCTCCATGCACGGACTTGACACGAACTTGGGCGGTAGCCAGGAGAACATTTGCAGCTGTATTGGTTGTCATTGCCTTGGTGTTGATCGTTCCCTCCAGATGGATTAGGGTATTATGAAACAATCCACATTTCTGGCATTTACTATCGCTGAAGCATTTGTTTTCTTTTCGGTGCTATAGACATTTAAAGCACAACTTGGCTGCCTTCACCCAACTGTACCTTTCGTTTGCTGTTTGTGCCGCAAATTTTCTACAAGTCACAATATCATGACCCATGAACATGCAAAACCGACATGGTCTTTTCTCCGTCACTCCAAGTCTATCCAATTGTTTGTATGGAACTGGAACGAACTGCTTCCTGCCCGCCGAAGCCTCCAATGCTTGATATTGCTGTTCTAGAAAGTCCAACACATCCGCCAGCCTTTGTATTTCTTTTGATTTTTTTACATTTTGCTCATATTGAATGAGCTTATCCTTATCCAACTTTCTTATTATAATTCTTGCTAGAATCGGGTCTGCATGATCTAGCGGTATCTCCATAGCTTTTAATGCATGAATACTTTCATTCACGCTGTCCAATAACTTTCGAAGGCTTGTTGCTGATTGACTATTTATATTGGGATGATCCAAGACTTTGTCCACCAGTTTAATAATAAAAATTCCCACGCTGCCTTATAATTTGCGTCCGTAACTTGTAAATGCTGCATCAAACGAAACGCCTCTCCTCTTAGGTTAGTTTTGAGGTAGTATAGCTTTTGTACCTCCGATAGTTGAGCATTACCGTCGACCATTTTTTTGAATAAGTCGTGGAAAGAACTCCACTCCTCCACATTTCCATCGAAGAATGGAATCTGAATCTTTTTAATTCCACTGTCTGAGCGGCTTCTTTCAGGCCACTTATCTTTTCGATTACATTGCATACTTTCGCATTCATTTTTTCTTCCACCTCTTCTAATTCGTCGTCTACTTCTTCCATTCCATGTTCGGTGGTTAGTTCCAAATGCAACTGTTTAATATCTTCGAACTGTTTTTCCCAAGAAAGCTTTTTATTTTCCAAAGCATATTTGCTCATGCCCGAAATATCTTCTTCAACGGCATTAGAAAGTTTCAAGATCTTTCTTCTGAACTGCGATAGCACTGCGTTCTTCTTCTCAGTCTGTCTGCAGCTACGGCTTGCCTCTCCACTTGTTCCGTGTCTTTATTTTGGTTGGATTGTTGTTTCAGGAACATCTGCTTAAATTTTTCGCAAATTGATGTTATTTGCTCCTGCTGCTTCTGCAGCAACATCTCCTGTAACTCCCGAAACTGTTGCTGCATTATTGCTGTATTGTTGCATTCGGGTGTATTCACTGCTCCAGGATTTTCTATTTGAATGTCTCCTGACGCTGTTGTATCCTCTGCTTTGTGAAGCTCAACCTCCAATTTTTGTAGCTCCTGTTTTTGGAACTCATTTTTTCTTTTTTGTATCAGCTCCCTGCTTTCCTCATAATAGTTCTGGATTCTCTCCCAGATATTATCTTTAAAATATGCGTCATTTTTGGGCTTCATTTCACTCAATTTTGAGTGGTGCAACCTTGCTTCGGCCATTTTGTTCTCCAATGAATTTAATGACGCGTCTAAAGCGGCTTTTCTTGTTGTTCCAGTTTTTACCTTTTCCGAAATATGAACTATTTCCTTAAGGATTGTTTGCTAGATTTTATAAAGATTATGTCTTTCTGCTGACATCTTGCTTATTTTTGTTTTTAGTTTTTGTTGTGGTTCTTTTTTTTAGTTTATATTTTATTTTGCTTTTTATGCTCTTTTGGTTTTTTCTTGTTTCCCTTTTTGCTTGTTTCTTTTATTTTTGCTGGTTCGCTTTTTTATGTTGCCTTCTTAGCTCTTTTTTTCGTTGGGACTTTTGATGCCCTCTTTTTGTTTTTTCTTTTCGTTGCTTTGATTTTTTTTTTGTTTTATTTATTTTTTTTATGGCTTCTTTTTTGCAGTGAATATTATTCTAGGTCGTTGATTCTTTTAATTTTTTTCGAAGGACCAATGTTGAGAATAGAAACACGACCGTTTCGTCTGTGTGTTATATCAATTCTGATTTTATTTGCTTAAATATTTTTCTTAAGAGCTAAGCTACAATATTAATCTTAGGGTATCTTATTTTTAGAACAACCTCCACTTATCTTCTGTCGGCTGAGTGCATTATCACTTGGGCATTGCCTTTATTATCAGTGCACCCCAACCGTTCACATTAAGTGTCATAAACTATGCTGCACTTATTTAAAACACAAGTGTTTTCCCGATATTTATGACTACGGCAATAAAATATTTTATGATCGAGCATTGTCTATGTATAGATTAAACTAGTGTAAAAATTATGTTCATATTTCTATGAACAGGGATAAATTAGATCTTTAAGTGGTTTAGGCTATAAAAGTTTATGTATTTTTAGTCCAACATGTTACAGTATTTGTAGATGTGTGTGCATGTATGATAAGGGCATAAGGGATGATAACACTTTATGCTGCTGGAGGAGAATTCATAATAAAGAATATGCTTACATAAACATGTGCTCAGCTGTGGAGTATCACGATATCGTACATCCCCCATACAACGGTACCCCCGATATTCGATATTTGGGGATTTTATTGACGTAATTCACCGGAGTGGATTTAAATTGCATAGCTAGAATTCGTAATGGGTACTGTAGCCTATGACAAAAAATTGCTTATGCAGACTTCCGTCTTTTTATAGCCTCCATATTATTTTTGATAATTTTAGCGACATTTTTCACAGGAACTGTTTGAAATTTTGTATTTAGAGTTCGTTAAGGGATCTACAGTCTAGCATCCGCAACCAGATGTTGCCAACAAAATTTTAAATAAACATTCGTTAACACAATTTCGTGATGTTTTCCTAGTAATGTTCTCTCTATAAAATCAATAATCCTATTTACTTGAGCTTCTTCTGAGAGATCTCCGAAAGGTACCAAATTATGCTTTATGATGCCTGCTCCATGGTATACTGTTCTCCATTTATACTTTGTATTTTATACGCACAGTTTCCTTAGTGTATTCGCCAAATTTAGCATCATTTGTATTTCCCGTTCTTTGTATTGTGAACCCATTATTGCAAAAGTCATACTGAATATTTTTTATACCCTCTACCTAGAAAAGGAAGGTATATTAACTTTGTCATTCCGTTCGTAATATTCCTAAATATTTGTCATAGACCCCATAAAGAATATATATTACTGATCAGCAGAAATTCTAAGTCGACTAAACGATGTCCGTCTGTCTGTCTTTTGAAATCATGATACAGCCCATATTATTTGACATATTTGGCAGATCAATTTGTATTGTATCTAGGATGGTTGCTATTAAAAATTAGATGTATCGGTCCACGTTTTGATATGGTTGCCATATAACGGTACATGTTTGCAATATCAGAATCATCGGTTGCCTCATGCCTAATTCGATGTAGATATGCCGAATAACATTTCAAATGTTCAGTATTATGCTTATTTCGTGCTTCGGAGTAATTGGGCTAGTTTATGGATGAGTTAGATTTTTCAAATTACTTAAAAAGTTTGCTTTGTTATTATGTAATTGTCTTATATTTAGAGTAAACCATAGCGATTCTCCATTTAGCGCGTAATTTAACTAGGGACTGTTAGTTTAAAGGCATCATTTAAGATATTATTTTTGCTCGTTGTTGTGTGTTTTGTAATACTAATCCTTTTCCTACTATCGGCTGATGTTTTACAGTAGATGGTGTTTCTCTTCAATATTAACCTTCCATGGTGCGGACTACGAGGTGTACGCACTCCCTATGTATTGGGGAGGTGGCACCCTCGTTCAACAGGCCCGCGTAAGTGCGGCGTTGGGGTCGAACAAAAAAGCTGAATATCAAAGGTTGGCATCATCTGGTTGCAAATGCTAGACTGTAGTTCCCTTAACGAACTCTAAACACAAAATTTGAAACAATTCCTGTGAAAAATGTCGCTAAAATTATCAAACTAATATGGAGGCTATAAAAAGACGTGAGCCTGCATAAGCAATTTTTTGTCATAGGCTACAGTACCCATTACGAACTCAAGCTACGCAATTTGAAACAACTCCGGTGAATAACGTCACTAAAATCCCCAAATATCGAATATCGGGAGATACCGTGGTATGGTGGCTGTACTATATCGTGACACTCCCCAGCTGATCGCATGTTTATGTAAGCATATTCTTTATTTTCAATTCTCCTCCATCAGCATAAAGTGTTATCATCCCTTATGCTCTTGTCATACATGCGCACACATCTACAAGTACTCTAACATGTTGGACTTAAAATACATAAACATTTATAGCCTAAACCACTTAAAGATCTAATTTATTCCTATGGTCTATCATGTTCATAGTTTTATGAACATTCTCCCGGTCGGCAAATAATTTGTTTAGACATTCTGGCCTCGGGGAAATTGAATTTCTGTTATGCGTATAGTTTTTATCTTCCTTCTTATAAATAAAACAATTAAAAATATTTTTACTGTAATTACTAATATAAAGGCTACGTTTGATGAGATGTGATGGAACTTCAAGCCTCTCAATTCCACATTTTTCTTTAACTTGTCCACGAATTTCTTTAGCTCGTCAATTTCTTGATGATGATTAATAAGTACATTTCCAAGGGTTTGATAGATTCTTTTTCGTCCAGACTTACATTCTTCAGGAGAGACGAATGAAATTTTTTTGTTAGTCAATTTCGTGTCACCAATTATTATTTTTAGGTGATATTTCACTGACTTCTCCTTCTCAAATTCCTCCAATGCCAAATTATTTTGTCATCTTCTAAAATCGGGGCTAACTTCGTGTTATTTTTAACGGCTTCCAAAAAGTCTCTATCAAGCTGCCTTGCTGCCCCTACGAAGTTCGTTCCGATGTCAGAATATAAATCACTTAATTTTCCTCTTCTCGCGAAAAATCGCCTTCACGCCGCCAGAATTGCTTCTGTTGTAAGTCCACTGACAGTTTCCAAATGAACCGCCTTAGTTACCATGCATACGAACACTGCAATGTAGCCCTTCATGGACTTCACTCCCCTTGTTTTGGAGCATCGTATTTATAGCGGACCCGCATAATCAATGCCACAATGTTGAAAGGGTTGATTTATACTGACTCTGTAAGCTGGTAAGTTTCCCATCAATCGATTTCGCACTTCATCTCTAAAGCGCGTACATCTTTGACAGCACCTAATGCAAACTTTTATCCTATTTTTAGCTCGAATAATACAATACTTTCGTCTTAGTATTTTTTCCATCCAGTCGATTTCTCCATGCATCGATACAATATGAGTATTTTGAATGATATTTCTGTCTCTAATCTTGTCTTTTGGATAAAGATTGGTTGCTTTTCGTTATAGGACAGCTCTGACCTACACGCATTATGCCATTTCGATCCATCTGTACATGTAGAGAAGCTATGTTACTTCGGTAATCCACAGTTCTCAATGTCTTCAATTTTCTGACTTCCGCTGGCCGTTCACTTTCTTCATGTAGTTTTATGAACTCCATTTCTGCTACTTCTAACTCTTTTGCAGTCAAATGCTCATTTACTACTCATCTTTTTTAGTCCCTTTATAAAACGTAGTTCGTAAACCTTTACACGTGTTTGTTTATTAAATGATGAATACTTCATCACATTTTTATACGTGGTTTGCTCTCGAAAACCTTACTGCTGCTGTTATTCTCGCTTTGGAAGTGTCTTTCTGTTTTTTACTGGATTTACCTTCCTTTCTGGAGCAACTATGGTCACGTGCGAATTTATCTTAAGGTATAACACTGCTGTATATACCTTTTCGGAAGCACCTGCAAACCCATGTACACGTCCCTGCATCCTTTTTTGTATTCGCTTCTTTTAAAAGATCGTCCATGTAGAAATCTTCTTCTTCTATGTCACTTAGCGACTTCTCATTTGAAGTTCTCGATGAAGCATTAAGAGCGGTACTCTTACTTTTGTTTTAGACTTGTTTCACGTACCACTTCCTAATGCGGCATATAATTTTTTTGGATCCACCTTTAGCATTTGACCCTTGGATATGAGCTCGTCCATTGATCTTTCGTATTCTGCCTTTAATTCCGCTTCATAATATAAGCTTAATTATACGTGTATTGTAAAGTACACTGTTTATGTACGGTATTTTACAAAATAAATGAAAGAAATTGTATTACAGTTTTAGCATTTGCTTTTTATTTTTCTTTATGCTTTGTTATTGTTTTATTTCCCAATCCCAAATTCAAATATTTAAAAAAATACTTTTTGAAGTTTTGCATAATGTCCTGTTTTTACAAAATTTGTAAAATTACTCATGAAAATGAGGCCTTCATTTCTTGTTGACGCGGGTGGCAGACAATTAGATGTAATAAGTGATGGAAAAATGGACTTCGCTGGACGTGCGTAAATTGTAGGTCCTTACAGGTTGACTTTTAAAGTCTATAGTTCTAATTCTATGAACATATGTTGAATAACATTTCAAGTGTTCAATATTATATATATATATATATATATATATATATATATATATATATATATATATATATATATATATATATATATATATATATATATATATATATATATATATATATATATATATATATAAATATAAATATATATGACTAGAACACTTGAAATGTTATTCAACATATGTTCATAGAATTAGAAATACTTTTTAACGCAACCCAAAAACGTTTCATCCCTATTGGATGCCGTTGAAACAAAATGGCAATTGTCATTTTAAGACCTTTTCCAGTACAACGGCTCATCTGCAATGGTCCCACAAACAACAGACGATTATGGAACTTACACAGCAAGCTACTTTCACGCTGGATGCAAACTGTACAGAGAGAATCGGTAAAGTGACTTTCGTAGCTGTGCACAGAGTACATAACGAGATAACAACAGAATTCCATTCGTTTCTCCTGAAGGATGTAAGTCCGGACGAAAAAGAATCTATCAATCTCCTTGGAAATATACTTATCAATCATCATCAAGAAATAGACGAGCTAAAGAAATTCGTGGACAAGTTAAAGAAAGAAAATGTAGAATTGAGAGGCTTGAAGTTTCATCACATCTCATCACACGTAGCCTTTATATTAGTAATTATGGTAATAATAATTTGATTTCTTTTATTTATTAGAAGAAAAAAAAAGGCGTATAACTGAAATTCAATTTCCCCGAGGCCAGCATGTCTAAATAAATTCTTTGCCGCCCGGGAGAATGTTCATAAAGCTATGAACATGATAGACCATAGGGATAAATTAGATCTTTAAGTGGTTTAGGCTATAAAAGTTTATGTATTTTTAGTCCAACATGTTAGAGTATTTGTAGATGTGTGTGCATGTATGATAAGGGCATAAGGGATGATAACACTTTATGCTGCTGGAGGAGAATTCATAATAAAGAATATGCTTACATAAACATGCGCTCAGCTGTGGAGTATCACGATATCGTACATCCCCCATACAACGGTACCCCCGATATTCGATATTTGGGGATTTTAGTGACGTAATTCACCGGAGTGGATTTAAATTGCATAGCTAGAATTCGTAATGGGTACTGTAGCCTATGACAAAAAATTGCTTATGCAGACTTCCGTCTTTTTATAGCCTCCATATTATTTTGATAATTTTAGCGACATTTTTCACAGGAACTGTTTGAAATTTTGTATTTAGAGTTCGTTAAGGGATCTACAGTCTATCATCCGCAACCAGATGATGCCAACAAAATTTTAAATAAACATTCGTTAACACAATTTCGTGATGTTTTCCTAGTAATGTTCTCTCTATAAAATCAATAATCCTATTTACTTGAGCTTCTTCTGAGAGATCTCCGAAAGGTACCAAATTATGCTTTATGATGCCTGCTCCATGGTATACTGTTCTCCATTTATACTTTGTATTTTATACGCACATTTTCCTTAGTGTATTCGCCAAATTTAGCATCATTTGTATTTCCCGTTCTTTGTATTGTGAACCCATTATTGCAAAAGTCATACTGAATATTTTTTATACCCTCTACCTAGAAAAGGAGGGTATATTAACTTTGTCATTCCGTTCGTAACATTCCTAAATATTTGTCATAGACCCCATAAAGAATATATATTACTGACCAGCAGAAATTCTAAGTCGACTTAACGATGTCCGTCTGTCTGTCTTTTGAAATCATGATACAGGCCATATTATTTGACATATTTGGTAGATCAATTTGTATTGTGTCTAGGATGGTTGCTATTAAAAATTAGATGTATCGGTCCACGTTTTGATATGGTTGCCATATAAAGGTACATGTTTGCAATATCAGAATCATCGGTTGCCTCATGCCTAATTCTATGTAGATATGCCGAATAACATTTCAAATGTTCAGTATTATGCTTATTTCGTGCTTCGGAGTAATTGGGCTAGTTTATGGATGAGTTAGATTTTTCAAATTACTTAAAAAGTTTGCTTTGTTATTATGTAATTGTCTTATATTTAGAGTAAACCATAGCGATTCTCCATTTAGCGCGTAATTTAACTAGGGACTGTTAGTTTAAAGGCATCATTTAAGATATTATTTTTGCTCGTTGTTGTGTGTTTTGTAATACTAATCCTTTTCCTGCTACCGGCTGATGTTTTACAGTAGATGGTGTTTCTCTTCAATATTAACCTTCCATGGTGCGGACTACGAGGTGTACGCACTCCCGCGTAAGTGCGGCGTTGGGGTCGAACAAAAAAGCTGAATATCAAAGGTTGGCATCATCTGGTTGCAAATGCTAGACTGTAGTTCCCTTAACGAACTCTAAACACAAAATTTGAAACAATTCCTGTGAAAAATGTCGCTAAAATTATCAAAATAATATGGAGGCTATAAAAAGACGTGAGCCTGCATAAGCAATTTTTTGTAATAGGCTACAGTACCCATTACGAACTCAAGCTACGCAATTTGAAACAACTCCGGTGAATAACGTCACTAAAATCCCTAAATATCGAATATCGGGAGGTACCGTGGTATGGTGGCTGTACTATATCGTGACACTTCCCAGCTGAGCGGATGTTTATGTAAGCATATTCTTTATTATCAATTCTCCTCCAGCAGCATAAAGTGTTATCATCCATTATGCTCTTGTCATACATGCGCACACATCTACAAGTACTCTAACATGTTGGACTTAAAATACATAAACATTTATAGCCTAAACCACTTAAAGATCTAATTTATTCCTATGGTCTATCATGTTCATAGTTTTATGAACATTCTCCCGGTCGGCAAATAATTTGTTTAGACATTCTGGCCTCGGGGAAATTGAATTTCTGTTATGCGTATAGTTTTTATCTTCCTTCTTATAAATAAAACAATTAAAAATATTTTTACTGTAATTACTAATATAAAGGCTACGTGTGATGAGATGTGATGGAACTTCAAGCCTCTCAATTCCACATTTTTCTTTAACTTGTCCACGAATTTCTTTAGCTCGTCAATTTCTTGATGATGATTAATAAGTACATTTCCAAGGGGTTTGATAGATTATTTTTCGTCCAGACTTACATTCTTCAGGAGAGACGAATGAAATTTTTTTGTTAGTCAATTTCGTGTCACCAATTATTATTTTTAGGTGATATTTCACTGACTTCTCCTTCTCAAATTCCTCCAATGTGAGGAGCTGCCGGCGTGGTGAAATGCCAAATTATTTTGTCATCTTCTAAAATCGGGGCTACCTTCGTGTTATTTTTAACGGCTTCCAAAAAGTCTCTATCAAGCTGCCTTGCTGCCCCTACGAAGTTCGTTCCGATGTCAGAATATAAATCACTTAATTTTCCTCTTCTCGCGAAAAATCGCCTTCACGCCGCCAGAATTGCTTCTGTTGTAAGTCCACTGACAGTTTCCAAATGAACCGCCTTAGTTACCATACATACGAACACTGCAATGTAGCCCTTCATGGACTTCACTCCCCTTGTTTTGGAGCATCGTATTTATAGCGGACCCGCATAATCAATGCCACAATGTTGAAAGGGTTGATTTATACTGACTCTGTAAGCTGGTAAGTTTCCCATCAATCGATTTCGCACTTCATCTCTAAAGCGCGTACATCTTTGACAGCACCTAATGCAAACTTTTATCCTATTTTTAGCTCGAATAATCCAATACTTTCGTCTTAGTATATTTTCCATCCAGTCGATTTCTCCATGCATCGTTACAATATGAGTATTTTGAATGATATTTCTGTCTCTAATGCCTTTTGGATAATGATTGGATGCTTTTCGTTATAGGACAGCTCTGACCTAGCTATGTTACTTCGGTAATCCACAGTTCTCAATGTCTTCAATTTTCTGACTTCCGCTGGCCGTTCACTTTCTTCATGTAGTTTTATGAACTCCATTTCTGCTACTTCTAACTCTTCTGCAGTCAAATGCTCAGTTACTACTCGCATCTTTTTTAGTCCCTTTATAAAACGTAGTTCGTAAACCTTTACATGTGTTTGTTTATTAAATGATGAATACTTCATCATATTTTTATACGTGGTTTGCTCTCGAAAACCTTACTGCTGCTGTTATTCTCGCTTTGGAAGTGTCTTTCTGTTTTTTACTGGATTTACCTTCCTTTCTGGAGCAACTATGGTCACGTGCGAATTTATCTTAAGGTATACCACTGCTGTATATACCTTTTCGGAAGCACCTGCAAACCCATGTACACGTCCCTGCATCCTTTTTTGTATTCGCTTCTCTTAAAAGATCGTCCATGTAGAAATCTTCTTCTTCTATGTCACTTAGCGACTTCCCATTTGAAGTTCTCGATGAAGCATTAAGAGCGGTGCTCTTACTTTTGTTTTAGACTTGTTTCACGTACCACTTCCTAATGCGGCATATAATTTTCTTGGATCCACCTTTAGCATTTGACCCTTGGATATGAGCTCGTCCATTGATCTTTCGTATTCTGCCTTTAATTCCGCGTCATCTTCTTACCAAGTTTATAAACATCGTCATTGCTCTTTTATATGAATCTCCTAAATCCTTGTCTTCTATTAACGGTAAACACACTACAAATCTTCCTTAATTGTCTCTGCGAGTGGCTTCTTCAGTGTGGTTTTAACAGTATTCGTCTTCGGGGGAAGACGTCTTCTATTTCATCGATTTCCTAGAATCTCTCAATTGTTGTTGTTGGTGCCGATTTCGTTATTTTTAATCCACTCATTGCAATGGTTCCCGATAAAGTCCATCCTAACTTCGTGTTTTGTACCACAATTTGCTCATCCTGTCGAACACATTCTTCCGAAATTCGTGAGTAAAGATCGGCTCCAATGACTAAATCGATTCTTTCCGGTCTGTTGAAATTTGGACCTGCTAAATATACATT
The DNA here is from genome assembly GCF_030504385.1 of Musca domestica. Taxonomy (NCBI): domain Eukaryota; kingdom Metazoa; phylum Arthropoda; class Insecta; order Diptera; family Muscidae; genus Musca; species Musca domestica. Next base: position 885,383 of record NW_026712439.1, read on the forward strand.
TCTCCATTTTCCACGTCATAATTAAACCTTCTGTCGGGATGTGCTGATGCAAGTGCAGGAAGGACTAGCGCTTCTGATTAAATTTTAATTATGCTCTCAAATCTGGGTCGTAGTTCCAGTGCAACTTTCGATTTCGCCACGCCAACTACGGTCTCTTCTAGACCTTGTAACCTCACTTCAGTCTTCTTCCTTGGTATCTACAACAACTGAGCCACGTCCTCTAATATGGATGTAAGTTGTAATCTTTGGTCTATCACGGTTTTGACTGTTCCAATGTCTTGAAAATGTTGCGCAAAGCGAAACGCCTCTCCTCTTAGGTTTGTCTTGAGTTAGTAAATTTTTTGTACTTCTGATGATTTGTAGTTTTCATCTATTATCTTTTTAAATAAATCGTGAAATGAACTCCACTCTTTCACTTGCCCACAAAGGGGTGATATTTTAACTCTTTTTAGTTCTACTTCTAATGACTCTTCTTTAAGACCATCTATTTTTCTTATCATCTCCTGCATTTTGCTCTCAAACTTTTCTTCAATTTCTTCAAACTTGACGTCTACTTCTCCCATTCCATGCACCGTAGAGAGCTCGAGATGCAATTTTCTTACCTCATCCATATATTTTTTTCACGATGACTTCATGTACTTCAAAGCATATTTGGATAGAGTTTGTTTACTTATTTCCTGAATTGGAAGATGATTGCGCTTACTTTGATATTCGCCTGATTCTATTAAGCTTTGCTTTTCATTTTCTGTTTTATTCTTCCCGAACATCGGCGTAAATTGTTGCATTTCCTCTTGGAAGGACTTAAATTGTTGCTCGAGCAATAGCCGCTGCACTTGGGGCTCCACTTCCTTTATTATCCGTTGTTGTTCTCGCTTGGCCTCCTCTTCCAAATTCGCTAGTAGTTCCTTTGTTTTTCCATAATTCATGTTGATAAAGTCCCAAATCTGATTGCAGCTTCTTCTTAATACCGATTATTTCTTTAAGGATTAGGGTTTGCATCTTGTACAAATTATGTCTCGACGCCATTGTTCTTATTTTTACTTATGTCCTTGTGGCTTTTTTCAAAATTATTATTATTTTCTCTGCCTTAATAGATTTTTGCTTTTGTTGCCCCTATGGCTTTTTGGTTATGTTTAGCCTCTATGGCTTTTTTATTTATTTTGCCCAAGGGTTTTTTTACTTTGTCTCTCTGGCTTTTTTATTAATTTTGCCCCAATGGCGTTTTTTATTTTGCCTCTATGGCTCTTTGTTTTGTAATGTTTTGCCCCTATGGATTTTTTGTTGTATTTTTGATTTAAAAAAATATAATTCTCTTTGTTTGAAATATATTTTTGTGGTCGCTAACCAAGTGTTAGCTTGATAATTGAATTATACGACTTGTTGGTTCGATGGTCAGTTTAATTCTATTTTTATTGAGAAAAATATATTACTTTAGTACTAAGACACAACAGAAATCTTAGGGGGGCTTAGTTTTATGCATCTGCTTAAGACTACAACACCTAACATTTCTAATTCTATGCATAGGCCTAACACAACACACAAATATACTCTACTACTCCCCAGCTGAGCGCATGTTTATGTAAGAATATTCTTTATTATCAATGCGTCTCCCGCAGCAAAAAGTTTTATCATCCCTTATGATCGTATCATACATGCGCACACATCTAAAAGTACTCTAACATGTTGTACTAAAAATACATAGGCCGGTTATTACATCTTTCCGATATATAAAAAAGTGATGTTGTCTGACACATAAATCGTTTTTCGTTATTACAAGTCTCATTTAAATAAAAACTTTCCGATAAGCAAAAGGCCAGAACATCCTCCCTTTATCTTTAAACGTAAAGTTTACTGAATTCATGTTGCCATATTTTATATTGATAATATGACAATAACAGCAAAATATATTTAAATAAAGAAATGGATAACGCAAATCATTTATTTTATATTGAAGAACTGAATTATAAATTTATTTCACGAAATTAATTACAATTTCGTTTTGTTTATTATTTTCAACCTAAAATGAAGATGCCTTTGGGAAAAAAGCTGTGACTACCAGTTACTTTTACATAAAGCTTGTCATATCTCTGAAAGAAATGCATGTACTTTAAAGGAAAGGTGTAATAATGAGAATGCGATAATGTGACTACTTCTACTACATATGCAAACTACTTCCAATGAGAGCATGTGTAACAAGGTGCGGTTACCGACAACAACCAGTGCCTAGCGACGACCCGCTCACTACGGTCTCCGCCAGGGGAGTTGTAGAGGAAATGCCAGTGCGCCAATCAGCATCCGTGATTGATCGAGCAAGGGAAATGAAATGATCTTGAAGACGACGATGCTGCGCGTGAATGTGCTGAGCTAACCTTTGGCTTAAGGGCTGTATGAGGTTGAGATGCTACGATCGTTTCAGCATTTGCGGGAGGCTTTGGGAATTGTGTGGTGTCACGTTTTGAGGAACAGGCTCGGTAAACTCATCCTTACTTGCCCTTAACTCCGCTCCTACTTCAAACAGACCTCACGGAAAAGTTCTTGTTGGGATGCCATAACTAACACACAAAACGAAAGAAAGATCAAATAACAGATATAATTCTGTAACACGACTAACTTGACGACTGGTCGCCTAACAATGCCCTGAGCAATTCGGACGTCTACAACGCGAACCTTACCATGATTACCGGGATGCGACTAACGTTCGAACTTAACAATTACTCTTCTTTCCACCTAATGCAAAACTGAAGCGTCTATGCCTTCAGTTTTCTATACCGATTGGCTAAACACGATAGAGATTCATTAAACAAGAGGTTCTGGCCGAGCAACAAGGGAGGCGCCTATAAGAAAGTTTGCGATGAAGCGGATTTTCATTCCTTAAAAAATTGACTCAGAACATTCTGAGGCGAATCCTCAATTTTAATTGCCTTCGCAGAACTTGTCTGATGGCGAAAGTAATTTGCGCTTGGGGACCTCCTCAAGATCCCAAAACCGGTTTTGTTGAGGCTGTCTTCCTCGCTGAAGCTCAAAGTTGTCGTAATAACCTGCAAAGGAGAACCAAAGATGGTATTTTGCGCCAATAGAGAACCTAATATCTTCTGTTGCACCCCAGGCAACAATATTTGTGGATATAAGTCTGCGCCCAACAATATATCTACTGAATGACAATCAAAAATGTTTGGATCAGCCAACCGGAGATTTGGCAGAGAACGAGTTAAAATAGGGTCAACAAAAGGATGGAAGGATACTAGAAATCTTGAACAGCACAAAAACATCTGTTTTCAACAAAATTGAGGTACTTCAGACGTAAGGTAGGACTCAAAGGCAATACACGACTTTTTGGTAATACCGAAGTTGGTACTATGTGGGGTGGTGGTGCGGGAAAGATACTTATCATAACTAACCATCTCAACGAATTTTGTGTCCGGTTGGAGCTCTCCTCTTGGTGCTCATTCAAAATTGAGTGGTGCTTTTTCCCGCAATAATTACAACGTTTGGGAACCGAACAACTTTGAAACATGATCAAGATGCAGACAATTGTAACAATAAGGATGGCGGACGACCGTAGGCACACTTTTTTCTACAGTCATTCTTCTAAAAACTTTGAAACATGATCAAGATGCAGACAATTGTAACAATAAGGACGACGGACGACCGTACGCACACGTTTTTCTACAGTCATTCTTTAAAGCAAAATCAAGTATTTGTGTAATGGATGTTGTTGGGAACATAACCGACACTGAAATTACGATCTTGACGACGACGATGCCGCACGTGAAGGTGCTGAGCTAACCTTTGGATCTGCTGACTCGGGCGTAACTATCTGGGGAACAATCGGTTGAGGGGTGTGAACCTGGGGATTTATAGGCTTAGGGAATTGTGTGGTGTCCATGTCTTGAGGAACAGGCTCGGTAAACTCATCCTTACTTGCCCTTAACTCTGCTCCTACTAACCTATAACTAACACTCAAAACGAAAAAAAGAGCAAACAACAGATATAATTTTGTAACACGACTAACTTGTCGACTGGTCGCCTAACAATACCTTGAGCAATTTGGACGTCTACAACGCGAACCTTACCATGATTACCGGGATACGACTAACGTTCGAACTTAACAATTGCTCTTCTTTCCACCTAATGCAAAACAGATTTTCATTCCTAAAAAATTGACTCAGAACATTCTAAGGCGAATCACCAATTTTAATTGCCCTCGCAGAACTTGTCTGATAGCGAAAGTAATTTGCGCTTGGGGACCACCTCAAGATCCCAAAGCTGGTTTTGTTGAGGCTGTGAGGCTTCCTCACTGAAGCTCAAAGTTGTCGTAAAGACCTGCAAAGGAGAGGAGGGAATTGAACCCGAAATGATCGAACCAAAGATGGTATTTTGGGCCAATAGAGAACCTAATATCTTCTGTTGCACCCCAGGCAACAATATTTGTGGATATAAGTCTGCGCCCAACAATATATCTACTGAAATATTGGCAGAGAACGAGCTAAAATAGGGTCAACAAAAGGATGGAAGGTTATCTGAATCTGGCAACTCTTGTCGTGCTTAGTTGTGTTTTATTTGTGTCAAAATAGTGATAAAATAATTTTAGATATATTATTATTAATTGTTCTTTTTGTGCAGTGAATTACAGTCAATTCTTATTAATATAATCGAAATTATACGTGCATTGTGAAGTACAGTGTTTAAATACGGTATTTTACAAAATAATTAAAACAAATTGTGACTGTTTTTGCGCCTTCTCATCTATTTGTTTTACTTTTGCTGTTTACGTCAGTCTCGTTTTTTTCCTTGTACTTTGTTTTTGTTTTGTTTTCCATCCCAAGTTCTAAATTTTACATTTACAATCTAAAGCATAATTTGAGGCATTAAAATAATTTTTTGAAGTTTTGCACAATGGCCTGTTTATACAAAAATTTTAAAATTACTAATGAAAATGAACGCTTTATTACTTGTTGGTTATGTGAAAATCATGGTCACTTTAAATGTGCAGGTTTTACTGGTAGACAATTTGATGTAATAACCGATAAAAAATGAACTTCGCTGGGCGTGAATAAATTGTAGGTCCTTGGAGGTTGATTTTTACCGTCTATTTAAGGAGTCTAAAATCGAAATTGCAAACATGAAGATAAATTTTGAATCTGTTTACTCTTGCTTAACTATTTTGAAAATATGTATAATAAATTTGAGTATCCTGATGGTTCGCCCAAAAGAAAAAAATCTTCAGCTATTATTTCTGGTAATAACTTAATATCGCTTAATTCACCAGTTGTTGTCCCGCTACAAAGTAATATTGAAAATTTACCTTCAGACAACCATCTGGCGCCTCCGTTCTTATCTTCTGAAGCTCCATTTAATGTTCAGCAAAATCCACATCATTTGCACAGCGTCCCCCTATTGTTGTAAGTGATTATACGTCAAATCCTACAGCACACCCACCAATGCAATGTGATTCTCCTCCCTCTAGTAGCCTAATTGTAGTTCCTCCTAGAAAAGCGTATTTATATCTAGATTGCATCCTAGTACTACAATAAATAATACAAATGATTATGTTAAATCTAAAATACATAATCTTGAAGAAGTGATTTTAAAATTTTTAAGTTTAATTCCTCCTCTGCTCGTGAAATTTCATCGTTTAAGCTTGTTGTTTCCAAAAACATATTTGATACTATTATTAATAGTTCATTCTGGCCCGATGACATTTTAGTAAAAGAGTTTGTATTCAGAGAAAAGCGTAACGCACTAAATCCTGTCCGAACTTCTAACGCTATTCAAGCTTCAAAAAACTAATAGAATCTGATTCGTTACAAATGTTATACCAAAATGTCAGAGGTCTTAACTCAAAACTTCGTCAAACTTATTTAAAATCTTTTGGTTCTGATTTTAAGGACTTTATATTTACTGAAACTTGGCTTAAACCTGAAATCTACGACACGGAAATCTTTTCTGACCAATTTGAAGTTTATAGAAATGATAGAGTAAATAGAACTGGTTCTAATAGCTGTACATAATTCCATTATGTCTGAAATAGTTGTCACTGAAGATCTTAATATAGAATTTATATGTGTCAAACTATTATATCGTGGTAAATATATTGCTTTAACTTGTTCCTACATTCCTCCAAATTCAGACTTTGAAATATACATTAAGCACGCAAAGCTTCCGAAGGATGTTTCATGTTTAAAGTCAGCAAATTTTGATCTTATTTGTCTTGTTGATTTCAACTTACCAAGTACATCGTGGATGCCTAAATAAAATTCCACAGACTATATTCCTGTATCGTCTGCAGGCTCAGCTAGTAGAATGGACGAATTCTGGGAAGCTATATTTGACCAAGCACTTTTCGAAGTAAATAATGTTTTTAATGTCAAGAATATAATTTTAGATTTAGTATTCTCCACAACAGTTAACCTTTCATTATGTAGATATGCACCGTTTGTCGAACCGGAGGATAATTATCACCCAACCCTCAATTTAACTCTTGATCTTAAAACTCAAATAACATCCAAACAATTCAATAAAAAAATATCCTTTAACTTTTCCAAAATTAATACAGACTTTTTACGTACTACTCTTTCCAATACAATCTGGCGTCTCGAAGGTGATTGCATTTCCGACTTTGATAATATCTTAAATGAAGCCTATAAACTAACAGTCCCTAGTTCAAGTTACGCGCCAAATGGAGGCTCGCCATGGTTTACTCCATATTTAAGACGTTTACGTAATAATAAAAGTAAACTTTTTAAGAAATTTAAAAAATTAAACTCATCAATAAACTACTCCAATTACTCCAAAGCTCGAAACAGTATAATACTGAAAATTTAAAATGTTATTCGGCATATCTACAAAGAATTAGAAATAGTTTTCAACGCAACCCAAAAAAACTTCTATAATTTCGTGAATTCTAAAAGAAAAGTTCATGAATTCCCTAGCTGTATGAAATTTGGCAGCACAGAGGCTACCGATGATTCTGATATAAAAAACACGTTCGAAGATTTTTTTTAGAATAGCTGTTCAACATTTGCATCCACTAGCAATTACAGCTTTAACATTAATAGACTGAATTTTTGCCCCAAATTTTGCTTACGGAAGAAGAGGTGTTAAATGGTTTAAAAACTTCGATCTCCCCAGGTCCAGATGGAGTACCGGCAAACGTTCTTAAATTATGTGCAATTGAATTATACATACCACTTACGAAATTATTTAATTACTCTTTATCTTTCCTTATTTTTGGAGATCTATATAATTATATAATTCCTCTCCATAAAACTGGTAGTCGTTGCAATATTGCAAATTATAGGGCTATTGCTAAGCTTAGCGCAATACCTAAACTTTTTGAATTTTTGGTTTCGCGTAGGCTAACACACTTTGTGGCACCAATTTTTTCACCATGTCAACACGGTTTCATCAGAGGTAGGTCAACTTTGACCAATCTTATGGAATTAACATACTATGTTCATAATAGTTTTGCTAATAAATTTCAAACTGATGTAATTTATACCGATTTTAGTAAAGCTTTTGACACTGTCGTACATAGTTTATTACTCCACAGGCTTGATATAATGGGTTTCCCTACATTATTGTTAGGCTGGGTTTCATCATACCTTGAAAACCGTACTCAAAAGGTGTCATTCATAAATACCATCTCAAAAAATATTCTAGTCCATTCTGGTGTTCCCCTGGGTAGCCATTTAGGGCCATTACTTTTCGTTCTCTATCTCAATGATCTTCCGTCAGTAGCAAGGTTTTCCAAAAGTCTAATGTTTGCAGATGATGTTAAGAGTTATGATATCACCCCATCGCGTCCTAATTTAAATGGTCACCTTTCTTAAATAACACACACGCGTTTCCTGTTTCTTTATTATTATTTTTTTTTGTTGTAATTTTTTGTTGTGTGCTTACTTGTTAGGAAATATTATTCAGCACACTTATGCTGTTGACCCTAGAAATTGCAACTTTAGCAATTTACCCGGCAATGTTGAGAAATATAATTTGATTTAACACGCGTATGCAAGTAATTAATATTTTTGAAATACAATAATAAACGTGCAAAAGAACAAGAACGCTTAATAAGAACTTTGATTTAACAAGTAAAACCAAAATTATGTTTTTCAGTAAGTCTAAGAATAGTACTCAAATAAAGTGGTAGCAGAAGCTACAAGAAAAGAAAACAAACAGTATTTTGGTTTTTTTATCGACTATTGAAAGTGAAACCAAAAGTGGCGAAGAGGATGGGATATCGCGAAAAAGGACATTAATTAAAGAATTAATTATTTCCTTGTTAATATTTTAACGCGATCCCAAGTGACAAAAGTGCTGTACAAAAGTGACAGTGAAAAAGGACAATAATTAAAGAATTAATTCATCCTTTTATTTTAAACTGATCCTTAGTGACAAAAGTGATTTACAGAAGTGAAAATGAAAAAGGATGTCGCAAAAAAAGGACAATAATTAAAGAATTAATTTATCCTTTTTATTTTAAAGCGATCCCAAAGAGAATAACAGTTGTCTTACAAAATACAATAATATTTATTTTACAAAAGAAAAAAATAAGTGTACAATACATCGCAAGAAAAAGGAACAATAATTAAAGAATTAATTTATCCTTTTCAAAAAATAAAAAATAAAACAAAACAAAAAGGTGAAAAGAGACCCGCAGAAGAATATTACACACAAAAAGAAGGATCTGGCAAGGAGGATGAAAATAAAAAACGAAAACAAGACAGAAGGAGAAATTACACACAGAGAAGAAGGATCTGGCAAGAAGGAAGAAAATAAAAAAAACGAAAACGAAGTAGAAACTAAAGTAAGAACATTGTTATATATATATTTATATATCTATGTAAGTATTTTGGTTTAGACACATAACTTATATACTTATTGAAAATCATAAAATGACACTCCCTAATCAAATACAGTTAGACCCTATTAAATACCTTAACACGATCCCCCCATTCAATGGAAACCGCAATGACCTGACGAACTTTACAAGACTAATAGACTGAATACGCCCAATGCTTAGGACCTATGATGAACTATCACAACTATTATTCTCAGACATTATAAAAAGTAGACTCGTCGGTAGCGCAAAGGAAATTATAGAAATAAATACACAAGCACAATCCTGGACAGAAATAAAGACAAAATTAGAAAATAATTTCTGTGAAAAGCAAATCTCTGAACAGTTATTTGACGAACTAAGGGCGGTCAATTTCGAAACTAGCACAATCGATTTTTATAACGAAAAAAAAAAAAAACACAGACTGAGGCGTCTGATCAACAAAGCCCTACAAGTTTTAGGCGAGGGCGAAGGAGCTAATCAAGTAGCTCTTAACAACAGGAGATCTGCTCTGCACATTATTAAAATAAGATGCCAGAGCCAATGCGAACAGTGTTAGCTTGTAGAAATCCTGAAACTTTAGAATCTGCTTTGGATATCCTATTTGAAAATGGTTATGAACGTATGGGAAAGGACGGCCGAATTATAAAAAAGAACGACAGAGGAAAAAAAACATAATAGTGAAGAACTAGACGATAACCGCGAATCAATGGGGAATAAAACAAATAATAATAGAAAACAATACTTTAATAAATCTAACAATCGTAACAATTATCATCGAGATACCCAATACAATTATAGAGAGGACAATCAAAATAGTTATTACCAACGCAATATGGATAACCACCACCACCAAAATCATAATCGCAACGGCGAAAATTATAACCAAAATCATAACCAATACCAACACTGTAATATACATAAATATAATCAACCCCAAACAGTAGAACCAATGGAAATTAATAACATACAATATTTTCAACCGACATCCTCAACTAAGGGTTACCAATGTAATTGCAATCAGGACAACAAACAGAACGGAACAAATACAAAAAATGTCCAAAATTTTCAGCCGAAGGTCTCAACGGAAACTTACCATATATAGCAATAAAAACCAAACTAGGAAGTCTAAAATTCCTAATTGATACGGGAGCAACACATTCCATAATTAACCCTGGAATCTGCAAACCTAAGTGGAAGGTACCTTGTAATGTCACAAACATTAAGACCCTCCAAAACACTATTAAAATTTCAGAAAAAGTAGCCATACCATCTTTTAAAGAATTTGGAACAAATGTAGATACAAAAATAGAATTCCTCGTTTGTCCATAACCAATATGATGGAATAATTGGCAATAATATATTAAGACAAATGAAATCAATAGTAAATCTGAAGGAAAACTTTTTAGAAACTGGAGAAATTATATATATTATACCTATTCAATATACCAATGACGGTGTTGAATACCTGTTGAACAGAAAAATGGACTTGTATATAACCCTGAAACCATATATGACGATAAGAACGGGCCTTAACCTGAAAAGATAACTTGTGTGCACAATTTTCCCCTACCGAAGACACAAAAGGAAATAAAGAAATTTCTTGGATTAGCAGGCTATTACCGAAAGTTTATTAAAGTTTATTCGAAGATAGCAAAGCCAATGACAAAATGCCTTAAAAAAGATTCTGTTGTTGATGTTGAAAATTTAGAGTATATAGAATCTTTTGAATCAGATTATTGACAAATTCCCCTATTCTAGCTTATCCAGATTTTAAACAAAAATTCGTACTTCAAACCGATGCGAGTAAATTCGCTCTGGAGCTGTTCTATCGCAGAATGGACATCCCATTTGCCATACTAGTCGTAGTCTGAATGGTGCCTAACAGAATTATAGTACTATAGAAAAGGAACTACTTGCAATTGTATGGGCAACAAAGTATTTTAGACCATATCTCTTTGGAAGAAGATTTTTGATCGAGACAGACCATAGACCGTTAGTTTGGTTATTTTCCATAAAAAAGACTAATTCTAAGTTAGTTAGATGGAGGTTACGCTTACAAGAATATGATTACGATATCAAGTATAAAAAAGGTATTATGAATGAAAATTCAGATGCATTATCCAGAATAGAAATTAATTTCAATGAAGATGGAAGTGCACCTAGCACTATTTCAGAAACAAATAACCCTCTAAATTTTTACAGGAGACAAATTATAATTCATAAAATACAGTCAGGATCACTGAAGATAAAAAATTAACAGATTTTTAATAATAACAGGAAGACAATTTTTGCTAAAACTTTTGACAAAAATACTTTAATCACTCTATTAAAAACCCATTTTAATCCAGACAAAACTAACGCATTTTTTGTTAATGATGAATTAGTTTTTAACGAAGTGGAAAAGGCTTTTGACAAATACTTTAGGGAAAACCAAAATTTTAAAATCATACGTTGTAAATTTCTTCTTAAGAAAAAGAGCATTTAAAAAATAACCATAGAGGAATTAATTAAGATTTTGCCGAATTAAAAACCGAAATCTATCACCCACAACTAAAGTTACGTATAACACAATTCATTAATAATTGTAGCGTTTGTAACAAAGAAGAATATGAAAGAAACCCCATTAAACAAAAATATAGAATTACTGAAACACCTAATAAACCCGGAGAAATAATTCACGCGGACGTCTTTTATAGCTTGGATAAAACACTATTTCTTAATTTTTTAGACAAATTCTCAAAACATGCTCAAGCTATTAGGATAAAAAATAGATCATGGATCGAATTTAAGAAAGCACTTTCTCAATATCTTTCTGCAGTTGGAAGTATAGAGAAATTAGTTATGGACAATGAACTAGGCTTAGGGAGCAGGAAATTGAAATTCACTATACCTCAAATAATAACCATACTTCAAATGCAGACGTCGAAAGACTCCACAATACCATTAACGAATATATCCGAATTTTTAAACATGACCCCAACCGAGAAACAGAAAGTGTTGAAGAAAAAAATGTATACAATCATAATATATTATAATAATATTATTCATTCAACAACTAATAAGAAACCAATAGATTCTAAAAATGGAAAGAAAAGCCAAAATGAATATCCGCTAATTAAAGAAAAAATAATGAAAACCAAAGAAAGGATCATAAACAAACTAAATGAAACTCGCGAGAATGTAGACATCCAAACAGGTCCAGTCTATTTAAATGATAAACGTGGTGGGAAAAATCATTCTAAATTTCGAAAAGTTATTGTGACCGAACTAGACTCTGACCATGTAGTAACAGATAGTGTTAATACGAAATTCTTCTATCTGGCATCCCTAATTCTATTTCCTAAGTTTTAGTTTTTCTGTTTGTGTCGCTCTGTTGCTCAAAATGTCCGTTTCTGTCCTATCTGCGGCTTTTTCAATTTTCCTTCTTTCTAATAAATTTACTTGTAAACCAACCTACAATCACAACTGTTGTTATTGGTAAGCGTCGTTCAAATTTTCCAATTTGAATAAATAAAGAACCATAATTGTTCTTTTTCCAAACCCAAATCTCATCCCATTGTTTTATTCCTTTCTTTCCATTTTTTCTCGATTCAAAACCGAGAGGAAAATATTTCTAACTTCAAGGAATATTTTTCTGTCCACCAACAGCAGCATAACAAACCAGCATTTTCCAGGAAAATACCCACAAATTTGGCATTTTCATTAGTCCTTCGAGCCGGATTTTATAGCTGTTTAAATTTTCATTTTTTCCATCGATTTTTCATCAAAATCAAGGTAAGTTTGTGCTTATATTATCCAAGTGAACGTCAATAGTGCATTAAAAAAAAGAAACACATTAAATTTCAGTGCGTTAGTCAAAGTGTGTTTTGCCGTCGACAATTTGATTTTATCTTTTCTATCTAACGCACAGTGTTTCTATTTAGAAAGTATTCTTTTTTTTGGTATACTTTCAAGGTACCAATTCAAGTCCAATATTAAATATTCCCTTAAATCTCCATATTTTTCATAGATTTTTAAATAAATAAAGTGATTAAATATTTCATTTATTACTTTATTATTTAAATTTTCGATAATATAAATTCTTATTTAATTTTCTTATTCCACGCATTTCCTAACTCGCGACAGTGTGCTTTCTTCTCATTTTTTCCCTTTTTGTTTTGCCGCGAAAATATTACATTTTTTTCTATTATCCATCGCCGTTTGTTTTTTCATTATTATTGTTGTTGTTGTAAGAGAACCCTCACTGAATCTCTTCAACAACATCAATACTTGCATACAGTCACACACATTTCCACTTGTTGTTGAGTCGTTCGTTCGCTCAGCCAACACAAGCAGCGCTCTGTTGTGTCATTCTACTCAACAGTGATCGGTTATTTTTCTGTTGGTGTTCTCTTCGCTTATACGTGCACCCTACCGTCGTTCCGTTTATATGGTCGCACTTACTTAGTTTGCGACACATATTATTTTATATATTATTCGCTCATATACCGGTGGGACTATTCAACTACCATTGTTCCTGTTGGGATTTAGTGCATATTTTCGCCGCTAGATGTCGCCTTTATATAAGAAGATAGCTGTGAAATTATTAATTTTCAAATTTTTTGGAATTTTTTTAAACTTTTTTTGACTTTTCGATATACTGTCCATATATTCGGAAAAATATTAGCCCTGTTCTATTCATAGTACGTCTTGTTTCCGCCAGAGGTCGCTCGTGATATTGAGAAATATTCCTGGAAGTTTGCGCTTCTTCACAATTTCCCAATTTTCTTGCGATAGGACATTCGATTTGGGTTACTTCAAAATACTTTCAGAGTTTTTCGCTTGTTTTGAGCTTTTAGTACATCATATCGCCGCCTGCGGTCGCTTTTCTAATAGAAAAATACTTAACAATTTTCCGTTTTTCTCCGAATTTTGCCAAATTTTTCTTATTTTCGGCATATTTGAGCAGATATTCGATATTTTCCTACGCAATCTTCTTGAAAGGGCTGGAAATGCTTCATTTTTTTCCTTAAAGAGCATAGAGAACATCAACTTGTTTTCATATTTCTACTATTTCTGAGAAATTATGTCGTTGGATTCCTTTATTCGTAACGCAGATCACCTAGTCGCATTTAATGCAGGTGTCAGTGATGGTAATATTCCTCTCACGTCTTCCCAATTAATAAAAATTCATATATCCGAATTCAAGTCCCTATGGGAAAATGTGAAATCATCATTCGAGCAATTCATGATTGATCGGGAAAATGAAGGGGATGAGGAAGATGGTGATGAAGATACTGCTTCTGAGTTGGAGACCTTCAAAGCTAAGTACAACAGTACGTACGTGACTTATTGTACATGTTTAGCCAAGTTGACTCAACTTCTGGAGGATTTTCAGTCCCAAGCAGCTCCAAAAGAACCCACAATTTCTCCGCAATCATTACCATTCCAAAGTTCTACCTCTGTTATCCATCCCGATCATAGTTCAAGTTATTCTTTTAACATTCCACCATGCGACACCGAAGTCTTTGATGGAGATTACATGTCATGGCCAACATTCCGAGACATGTTCTCGGCCGTGTGCATCAAAAATTCCAGGCTCAGTCCAGTTGAGCGCTTATTCCATTTGACCCAGAAGACTAAAAGTGAAGCACGTGATATAGTCCAAAGAGCTCCCTTGACTAATCAAGGTTTCCAGCTAGCTTGGCAGAACCGAAAACTAAAAGTTTTATTCAATCTTCCTTTTTTAAAATCCGAATCAGCTAGTGCCATTAAGTCAATGCAACGTGATATCAACTCCTGTGTTGATACACTTGCAATGTACGAGATCGATGTCAAAAGTTGGGATCCGATATTTGTATTCCTTTGTTCCAATCGTCTTCCAGACTCAACGCTGACACTTCGGGAGCAAGGTTTATCTGATAAAACAGCTATTCCAAAGTGGGAAGACCTTGACTCCTTTCTCACCAATTGGTATCGTACACTTGAGTCTGTTTCCGAGATGCGCAACCATCTAAAGGCTGATGAAAATAAAGCGAAATCCATTTCACATGCAAAAGGTTCAAAATGCAGTTCATTCCAGACTAAAGTTTCGGTTCCGAAATGTCCATTGTGTTCGAATTCTTCACATATCATTCGAAAGTGTCCAAAGTTCATTGCCATGGACATAAGGCAACGCACATCCGAGGTAAAGAAACAAGGTCTGTGCCTCAATTGTTTCTCGAAAACGCATCACGTACGAAATTGTACAAGCAAAAAAAATTGCTTTGAGTGCCAAAAGAGACATAACACAATGCTTCATGTTCATGTCCATCCATCCACTCTTCCTTCCACCTCTAACAGTAATTCCACTTTGAACTCCAACTCTGTTCCATTCACTCCTAATTCCTCACAGTCCACTAGTTCTGGGAACGGAGTCATTTAATCTTGCTTCTCTGTGAGTTCAAGGGGAGTTTTATTGGGGACTGCGTTAGTAAATGTGCTACACTTGGGAGTCTCTTATCCAGCACGTGTTCTGCTTGATTCTGGATCTCAGGGAACCTTTATCTCCGAAAGATTTTTTTATAAATTAAAACATCCATACGTACGAATGTGCAGATTTCCGGCCTTAATAATACCACTGCTGATTCCGTTCGAAAATTTTGTTCCTTAAATCTATGTTCAAGATTTGATAATTCCGTACGTGTCTCGGTCCAGGCGTTTGTAGTTCCACATTTATCTGGAAACCTTCCGTCTCATACCTTGCCACCTTCACTATTTTCTCGGCTTCCTAATATCAATCTTGCTGATCCACAGTTCTACAAGAGCTCCAATATTGATCTGTTGATAGGCGGTGATTTCATTCCGGAGATCATGAGATCCGGACTGAAACCTAATCTCTGTGATTCTTTGATCGACCAAGAGACCATATTTGGATGGATCCTCACGGGTCCGATTTCTACATCCACTCCGTCTCAATCATCCATAGTGATCTCCAATCTCTGCGAGATTTCTCTTGATAAAGAAATTAGCCGTTTGTGGGAGGTGGAGAATCTTCCAAGGAAAAGATTTCATTCCAAATCCGATAATCTTTGCGAGCACCTTTTCATGTCGACTACATCAAGAAATGAAGATGGCAGGTATATTGTACGCCTTCCTTTCAAGGATGGATATCAAGGATACAATTCCCGCCCAAGCGCTCTCTCACAATTCCTTCGTAATGAGAAGCGTTTAATCCGGCATCCAAAGTTAAAGAAAGAGTATGACCAGGTTCTAGACGAGTACATACAACTAAATCACATGACTTCAAATCAAGCTCCGAGCAGCGACAATGATTCCTTCCATTACTACATGCCTCACCACGCAGTTTTTAAACCAGAAAGTTCGACCACTAAAGTTCGAGTGGTTTTTAATGCATCTTCTGCTTCTTCCAATGGTCGAAGTCTCAACGATCTCTTGCATACTGGTCCAGTATTGCAGAATGACTTGACCACGTTGATTCTCAAATGGCAATTTTTCCGATATGTGTTCAACACTGATATCCAGAAAATGTGTCAGATCCTGGTTCATTCCGATCATACTCCATTCCAAAGAATAGTCTTCCGCAACCACCCAGGCGATACCATTCAAGATTTTGAGCTACAAACTGTCACAGTTGGTGTCAATTGTGCTCCGTATTTAGCTATCCGCACTCTGCTTCGGCTAGCTGATGACGTCCAAAGTAGCCATTTAAAGGCTAGCATGATTATTCGTAATTAATAATTAATAATTCGTGCACATTCAATTTCCGATGCTCTTCAATCTAGAGATGAGCTTAAAACCGATCTAGCATCAGCTGGCTTCTCCCTTCGAAAATGGTCAGCGAACTCAATGGATATTCTAGGGGATATTCCAAAGGATCATGTGTTGTGTGATGATTTCCTAAACTTCGACGACTGTAGCACAGCAAAAACGCTAGGAATTCGTTGAAACGCTCGTTCAGATTCATTTTTCTTTGCGACAACGCCTTTTCCATCTTCGTGTTCCTACACAAAAAGGGAGATTCTGTCTCAGATCTCCAAATTATTTGATCCTGCTGGCTGGCTTTCGCCATGTATTGTCGTGGCCAAAATAATAATGCAGCAGATTTGGTCCGATGGTACTGGTTGGGACGAAGTCATAAGTCCAGCCACCTTGCACCAGTGCAAAAGGTTTCAATCCGACTATCCAAGTCTTGATCGAGTCAGAATTCCGAGATGGCTCCAATATGTCCCTTTTGCTGAAGTTCAGTTTCATGGGTTCGGCGATGCTTCTGAAAAAGCTTACGCAGCCGCTTTATATGTGCGAATAGCTAACGGTGTATTCATTCACCTGGTGTATTCCAAAACAAGAGTTGCTCCAGTGAAGACGCTGTCTATTCCAAGACTAGAACTATGTGGAGCTGTCCTACTGGCGGGTATGATCGACGTACTACTCCCATCGCTGGATATTCCCAATTACTCCGTATTCTGCTGGTTAGACTT
This sequence comes from Musca domestica, assembly GCF_030504385.1. Lineage (NCBI taxonomy): Eukaryota > Metazoa > Arthropoda > Insecta > Diptera > Muscidae > Musca > Musca domestica. Next base: position 902,684 of record NW_026712439.1, read on the forward strand.
CACAATAGTTCTTTCCTGGCTTTCCAAACCGCCATATGATTGGTTAACATTCGTAGCCAACAGAGTTTCCACTATCATTCAAGTGGTAGACCCTTCCAAATTCCATCACGTTCCGTCCGAATCAAATCCTGCTGATTTGGCAAGTCGCGGTCTGTCACCTCAAGACATCGTTCAAAATGATCTCTGGTGGTTTGGACCTTCGTGGCTTCGGGAATCCCCAAACCGATGGCCAGACCATGTTCATATTCAAGAAACGTGTGTGGAACGTAAACCCCTGAAGGTTCACTTTTCATACTTCGAAGATTCCGCCGATATTCTTGAAAACTTTTCTTCCTATCCACGTTCGCTTAGAGTGTTTGCGTATATTCATCGATTCTTCCGTCGAACACATCCACGACTTCGCGCTAATTTTATCGAGAATACTCTACTTGTTTCCAGTTCTGAAATACTTGAGGCGCGAAATCTACTGGTCAAATGGTACCAGAAGTTTCATTTTCCCAATGAGTACAAAGCAAGCAGCAAGTTTCACCATCAAGTTCCATTTTAAGTCTAAATCCATTCCTAGACTCCGATGGTTTAATCCGTTCCTGTGGGTGATATGATTCTTCTCCAAGTATTCCATACGAGGAAAAACGCCCAATCATCGTTCCATACCCGGCTTTATGTTGATTTTGTCCATAAAATCACTATACATGGAGGAAATCAATTAGTTCTTCGAGTAATAAGATCCCAGTATTGGATTCCTAAAGTCAGGAACCTCATTGAAGCTTCTATTCATAAATGCAAGCCTTGTATCCTGTATAAGAAGCGCTGTCAGAAACAGATAATGGCTGCTCTTCCTCCTGAACGTACAGAGCTTACTCGTGCATTTTATCGCACTGGGCTAGATTTTGCTGGTCCCTTTGATATTAAAACTTATAGCGGACGCTCATGTCGTGTAACAAAGGGATACGTATGTGTGTTCGTGTGTTTTTTCACTAAAGCAATACATCTCGAAGCAACGTCCGTTCTTTCCACTTCCACCTTCTTGGCAGCATTTCATAGATTCGTCTCTAGACGAGGATGTCCTGCACATCTTTATTCCGATAATGGTACAACGTTTGTGGGAGCGTCTAAGGTCCTGGGAAAAGAGTTTATTCAAGCTTCTCGTTCCGCTGTTATCTCCAATTATTCCGTGCAAAATCTTAGCTGGCACTTCATTCCGCCTGGAGCTCCTCATATGGGAGGGCTCTGGGAAGCTGGGGTTAAAAGTTTCAAAACCCATTTCAAAATGTTTGCCGGCTCATTCAAGTTTACGTTCGAAGAATTTCTAACGCTTCTGACCAGAATTGAAGCTTGTTTGAATTCTCGTCCTCTCTCTCCTATTTCCTCAGAGCCAACAGATTTTGCCGCCTTAACTCCTGGACACTTTCTAATAGGCACGCCCATTTTAGTCCCTGTTGATCCACACCTAGAAGACAGTTCAATTTCATTAATCAATAGGTGGCAGCGACTAAAAGCAATCCATCAGAGTTTCTGTGCTCGTTGGAAGACTGAATATCTCCGAGAACTCCAAAAGCGTTGTAAATGGCAAACATGTGAGAAGGACATTGGAGAAAACACACTGGTCGCAATTTATGATGATAATCTTCCGCCAAATTCCTGGCGCCTTGGTAGGGTTTGTAAGACTTATCAAGGTTCCGATCGTCATATCCATGTTGCAGATATTGTAACTCAAAAAGGGATTATTACTCGCCCTATCACTAAGCTTGTCGTCCTTCCAAGCCACTAACTCCATACTTTATTTTTTCCCTTCTGTGTCCTTTTTTTCGCATTCTATTTAGAACCATGACCAAACATTCCGCCACCAAAGTTTAGCGCAACCACAACAAAGCCCCATACCAAAATGGGAAATTCTTATGCCGGCTCTGTCAGCGTCCCCATTCATTACGTCGATGCCATAAGTTCCTGGATATGGACATGACGGAACGATTCGAAGTGGTTCGCAAACACAAATATTGCGTGAATTGTTTGGCCCTGGACCATTCCCACGGTTCGTGTTTCAGTGACACTGGCTGTCGCCACTGTCACAAATACCACCACAAATTGCTCCACGTGGATCCAAAGCTGCGGGCCCAGATCCTTCCACCATCTCCCAAGTCCCGATCGGAGTCTAGGTCGGTTTCACCGCGACCATCAACATCAAAAGCTCGGCGAGTACCACAAAGGCCTTCATCGTCCTCAGCAACGTCCCGTAACACGAAGGGATCTCTCACGTCCTTGATCCAGCAAAATCGGACCATCTTGCTACCCACGGTCCTGGTAAGGATAGATGCGAAGAATGTGGCACGATGTTTGTTGGATTCCGCCTCTCCAGTAAGCCGCATATCGAGGAACTTTGTGGAGAAAATTAAAGTCAACACCTTGACATTGAGAGAGGAGACAGTGTGCCAATTGACACTGTTCTCAAGGTTTGACTCCAAAGTGAAAATCGAAAGCACCTTTCGTGTGGATAATCGGATCACCACAAAGACGCCTGCCAAATCCCTGCCCGACGACTTCAAAAAGAATTTCCCACACCTCTTCTTGGCTGATCCGAAAGTTTATCAGTCATCGGGTATAGACATTGTCATAGGCGTCGATATCTATCCGAGAGTAATTACGGAGGGGGTGTATGCCAGAAATGGGTTACCAACTGGCCAAAGTACCGTTTTTGGATGGGCCATCTATGGGCTATGTTCCTAAATGTGTTAATTTTTTCATTTTTAATGTGTTATTTTTTATTCATTCCTGAATTCCTTAGAATGCACTATTGTCTTACTTTCCACAAAAAGCACAAACTTTCCTTTTCAGCTTGTACATTCCGGAGCAGGTGCGAGTTCGTGATTCCATCTGGTCTGATGACAGAAACCTACCTATGTATTTGGTCATCACCTTTATAAAAATTATCCTAGAATTAAGTTAAATTCATTTTCATTCCCATTGCTTTGTAACCAGACCAGGACATACACGGATCAGATTGTTTCTTTTCCATTGCAGACGCACTGCCAGGGGGCTGGTAATGTAAGTACGAAATTCTTCGATCTGGCATCCCTAATTCTATTTCCTAAGTTTTGAGTCGATCCATAAGCTTTGCTTGTGTTTGTGTCGCTCAGTTACTCAAAATGTCCGTTTGTGTCCTATCTGCGGCTTTATCAATTTTCCTTCTTCCTAATAAATTTACTTGTATACCAACCTACAATCACAACTGTTGTTATTGGTAAGCGTCGTTCAAATTTTCCAATTTGAATAAATAAAGAACCATAATTGTTCTTTTTCCAAACCCATAACTCATCCCATTGTTTTATTTCTTTCTTTCCATTTTTTCTCGATTCAAAACCGAGAGGAAAATATTTCTAACTTCAAGGAATATTTTTCTGTCCACCAACAGCAGCATAACAATCCAGAATTTTCCAGGAAAATACCCACAAATTTGGCATTTTCAGATAGGAATCTAAAAAATTTTAAGTCGCATATAAAAAGAAAAAAGAAATTTCAAAACATTAACTAGCAACCGACTTCATCATAAGATAATTACTACATCATAATTTTAGATGAAATTACAAATAAATCTTTTGTTACTAACTTCAATTGTGAACATTATCAACTGTCAACTAATGGAAATATACGAATTATCTATGAACGAAGGATACATCCCAATTAAAGACGGCAACATAAGGATAATCGATCATTACCGAAGAATATATCATATTATTAATGTAACAGATTACTACAGTGAGTCAACGTCGTTACTGGATACAACTATAAATAATTTTCATATTTTGAAAATTAAATTAGGGAATTTATCACCAAATTTTAGAATTAGACGAGGTTTAATAAATGGTTTGGTCATAGGGTTGAAATTTATAACAGGAAATATGGACAGCGATGACGAACAGGAAATCAGATCCTATCTTACAAATTTAACGACAATTTCTAATTCTAACTCAAACGATATAGAAAACTTTGCGCGCATAAGTAAAATTCTTTCTACCCAGATTCAAAACATAACAACTCATATTAAAAGACAACAATATATAGTTAAAACTCACATCAATAAGTTCCGTAAGACGAAATAGATTTTATTAAACACATTTACCAAATTAACAACGACATTACTCAGAAATCATATAGATGACATCGCAGGAGTTATATTTACTACTAAACTAGACATAATACCAACAGACTTACTCGACGAACAAGAAATTGAAATAATAGACGACTTTGAAAAATGTACTAAGACAAAAGTTGCCGTTTCCTTTGAAAAAGGCCAAATTATCATCATCCTCTCCATTCCCCAATTTTCCAAATCATCCTTTGAACCAATAATCCTCGAACCAATGCCTAATAACATGAATAAATCAATTCTTCTTAAAGAAAATAAAATTTTAATAGACGATAAGCAAAGCGCATATTATTCAAATAAAACTTATTTATATAAAAACCTTAAAAAAATTACCGACCTATGTATTTCGGGCATTTAAAAAAATAAAACAGCAAATTGTATCCTTAAAGATAATAAGAACACAGAAGTAAAAGAATTGAAGGAAGGAATAATTTTATTTAAAAATTTCTTTGGGAATTTCACTAATACTTGTCATTCTGAAAGAAAATATACTAATGTAAGTAAAAACTTTATATTAAATTCGAAAATTGTTTAATCAATGTTGGAAACTTAATATTAAAAAATGAAAAACTAATAGTTAAAGAAAAATTTATAGAAACCTCTCTTTTAAAAGAAATAAAAGAAAATAGAACATATAATGAAATAAATCTAGAAGACCTATATAAGTTAATAAAACTTTTTGTTTAAGTAAATAAACTTTTTGTTTATTTTATTTTTTCTTTTAATTTTTATTTTATTTTTTATTTATAATATTTGTTCGGAGAGAACTATGTTTTCTATAGTCCGGTTTTATTTATTTCTTAATTATAATATTTGTTCGGAGAGAACTATGTTCTCTATAGTCCGGTTTTAATCAACAACTGTTGGCTACTGCTGCTGCTTAACTAAATTATTTTATTATTTATGCTTTTGCGACGCATTAATCAGAACACTTGCAATGCCTAATTTTGCAGACGTTGCGTCAGCAAAAAATAGCTGCGCATGTTAATAGCGGAAACATATCGAGTGCCGAAATAATAAAGTAACAAGAGCATGTAAGAGTTCATTGACTATTGGAGTCAAAACTGCAGACATAGCAGATCAATTTGGAATGAAAGTATTATTTTAATATTATTGTTATTAACTCCTCCCTTCTTAATTTGATTGTCCCCAATCATTCAGAAAAATGGGATATTGTGCAATCTAGGAGGTTTGACTGGAGCTACAAGCTCTCTCAGATTTTGTGGATCGGAAATATTTTGTAAACAAATTGGATTTTGAGTTGACTCGTCAATAGTGAAAGGGATTTGGGGTTTCCAAATTACTATTTTTCCGGTGCTTTTGAAGTAAAAACTCAGACATGCAATTAATATGAAAACTAGGAAAAGGATAGTGGATATTGAAAAACTTCCAATCTGTAGGTGTTTTTGGATAGTTGAGATTGTTTCGGTATTATTAATTTGAAGTTCATTAAGAGCTTCGAGTGATAATAAATTGATATAGTCAATTTCAAAAGCAGTTGGTTGTAGTAATGCAGGTATCATTTGGAGAGGAGAAGCCTCTAAATTACTAAAAGTTCTATTGTTAACTTTTACAGTACTGTTATGAAATTTAATGAGAAAAGTTCCAGATAAAGATCGATATGTTTCATCTATGTTAATGGATCCATTAAAACCATTTAATAAAATCACGCGAGATTCAATTTCTTCAATTGGTGAAATGTGCTGATTATTGCTCGTTACACAGGAAGATTTCTTATTATTAATAATATTGGGGATACAAGTATTTTTTGTTATATCAATTATTTGATTTTCTTTGCAAATTGTAATATAGTTATATGTTTCACATTTTTCTTTGATAGCATAAATTGTTTTTTCATTTTTTAAAATTTCTAGGAATTCAAGTTTAATTACATATTTTTCCTTTTTTACTGGTTTTAAGATTACATTTTCATACATTTCTTTTTTTGTTAATGGTACTTTAACCATATAAAATATTTTATTTTTATTACTGTTATACAAAATTGATACTTTGGCGAATTGAAGTGCCTCTTCTGGATTTACAAAGGGAATATTTTCTTCTTCAATTTTTTTCATAGCTACTTCGATTTCTTTCTTATTCAGTAATAATGGGTTTATGATGCCAATTTTCGCCCATTCTATTCCATTGACAATATTTATTAATTCTTCTTTCACTAATCTTATTCTATTTTGAAAATTAATAACTATTTCATTTTCTAAATAAACACTTTTTCTTACAAAATTTGACATTTTATTAATAATTTCGGTTAAGTTATTTATTCTTTTATTAAAAGCTTCATTTACATAAAATTGTTTATTACTGTTTTTATTCAATTCGTAAACATTATTAGTTATTATTTCAAAGTCGTCATGATCCGGAGATCCCGCGACATACTTCCAAATTGTTCCCAAAGTATTTATTGCTCTTTTGTTTCTTATGACGGGTGTTAGATTTTCTAGGATGTTGTTTATTTGGGTGAGTTCGTGATTGAGGATGGGGTATAGGTTATGGTTATTTGGAATGTTTTGTTGGATGAAGGTGTGGGTATTGTATTGTTCCAGGTCTATTGAGTGAATAATAGTAAAGGTTCCTTGCTGAATTTTTGCTGTGCCCTTAACAATGGTGACAACGTAGGAGGACGTGTAATCCATGATTTGGATTTCCATCGACGCATAGGACAAAAATAATCTGAAAAGGTAGGTTATCATCTTTTAATATTGCTTTTGTAAACAATTTTTCCTGACGTTGTTAATACAGTTGTATTTCGGTCTTCTTTGACTGTTTCCTTTTTATATTTCGGGGTTAATTTTGAACCTAATCTTTTGTTAACTTTAACGAAAATGGTTTCTCCTGTTAAATAAGTTTTGGGTGCTTGTCTATTTTTGTTATGGTAGTCAAGGTCTTGTTTCTGTTTTTCTGTCAAGCGATTTATTGTTTTTCCAAAATTGCTTTTTCCGCGTCATTATTAAAGTTTTTATTAAAAAATATGTCTATCGGTTTTTTACCAGTGGAAGAGTGAATTGATCTATTATATTCGTATAGTGTTTTGGTGAGTAAGTCATGAAATGAATTGTGAACTTTGTCTGATTTAAGGCATCTCATCATCTCTGAAAGAGTAGAGTGAAGTCTCTCTACTTGACCGTTGACGGTACTAGCATAAGGGGGTGTTGTGTAGGTTTGTATGCCGAATTGATCTTTAAGTAGGATGTTTATCGTTACGGAATTTAGTGATTTCTTATTATCTAAGACTATGGACTTGGGGATGCCAAATGCTAAAATTATTTCTTTCAATGGTCCTTTAATATCTTCAACTGCCTTTGATTTTAAAATTTTTGCTAAAGCGTATTTGGAGAATTTGTCTAATGCTGTAAGTACTAGGTTTCCTTCAGTCGAATAGATATCGATATGAACAATCTCTCCTGGATTTCTCGGAATTGGTGTAGTTTGAAATTGCGGTTTGTGAGGTTTACGGTCATACTTTTGTTCTTTACAGGTCTGACAATTTTTTACTATCCTTTTGGCTTTTTCCATCATTTTAGGGAAGTAGTACTTTTGTATTACCTGGTTTTTGTTTTCGTTGGCGTTTCTATGAGCTCTTCGATGTTCTTTAATCAAAACTTCTTCTTGCTCTGTTTCATTTACGATTTCTTCTACTTGTGACTGAGTGAATCTTATTTTGTAGTTTTTAAAATGTTCGGGATAGAATTCTTGAATTACCCCCATTATTGTTTCGGTTGTAAATAAACCGTTAATGACGCTGGGGTTAAGATATTTTTTAAATATTAATATTAAGTTGTCTTTTGTGTAAAAGGGTTTTTTGATAATGTGCCTATGGTAGGTTGGGAATGGAGTTTCGAATTTGTAGCTGTCTTCGTTACTTACTAAAATATGAAGTTGATTCTTAAAGACATTAATAGGACATTATCTTGCTGGGATCATATTATCTGACGAACTTTCATCGCTATGTTGTGTTGCTGTCATAGAATTTATCTGTGGTGGTCTGGATAGCGAATCTGCAACGACATTTGTTCGGCCTGGCTGATATTTAAGTTCGTAGTTGTATTCTTCTATGATGGACTTCCATCTTTTCATTTTGCTGTTTGTGTTTTTACTGCTGAGAGCATACGTTAAAGGTTGATGGTCTGTATAAATGTTTACTTTCCTGCTACCGTACAGATAATTTCTCAATGAATTGAGGGCCCAAATTATCGCTAACATTTCTTTTTCATTGGTAGCGTAATTTTCCTCAGTTTTGCTGAGCGTTCTTGAGAGAAATGTAATAGGCTTTCTGTTTTGCGAAAGTACTGCACCTATTGCATAATCAGAGGCATCTGTTGTCAGATCAAAGCGTTTTTCAAAATCAGGATGAGATAACATGACATCGTCAGAGATAAGTGAATTTTTCAATTTCTGGAATGCGTCTAAAGCATTTTGATCTAAAGAAATCTTTACATTTTTGGATGCATTTTTCGAAATGCGTCCTTCCTCCCTTTTTAAAAGGGATGTCAGGGGTTTGGCAAGCTTCGCATAATCCTTTATGAAACGACGGTAATAACCTGACATACCTAGAAAACTTCTCAGATCTTTCAGGGTTTTAGGTGGTGCTATATTGGCTATTGCTTCTATTTTATTTTGGTTTGCTTTGATTCCTTCAGCTCCTACAATAAAGCCTATAAATTCAACCTCTGTTTTGAGAAATTCGCATTTATCTAGTTGAATTTTGAAATTTGCCAATTCTAGTGTTTGGAATATTTTTCTCAGGTTTTCGAAATGTTCTTTCTCATTTTTTGAAAAGATGACAATATCGTCTATATAGACATAGCATATTTTTCCAATGTGGTCTCTCAAGACATCGTCGAGAGTACGCTGAAAGATTGATGGAGCATTTTTCAAACCGATGGGAGTCGTACAAATTTGCCGTTATTTATGGAAAAGGCGCTTTTTTCTACGTCGCATTCTCTTAAAGGTATCTGGTGGAAACCACTCTTTAAGTCAACAACTGTGAAGTACTTGTTTTTACCCAAATTTGCGAGAACTTCATTGATTTCTGGAATGGGATACCTATCGGCCACAATATTGGGGATACAAGTATTTTTTGTTATATCAATTATTTGATTTTCTTTGCAAATTGTAATATAGTTATATGTTTCACATTTTTCTTTGATAGCATAAATTGTTTTTTCATTTTTTAAAATTTCTAGGAATTCAAGTTTAATTACATATTTTTCCTTTTTTACTGGTTTTAAGATTACATTTTCATACATTTCTTTTTTTGTTAATGGTACTTTAACCATATAAAATATTTTATTTTTATTACTGTTATACAAAATTGATACTTTGGCGAATTGAAGTGCCTCTTCTGGATTTACAAAGGGAATATTTTCTTCTTCAATTTTTTTCATAGCTACTTCGATTTCTTTCTTATTCAGTAATAATGGGTTTATGATGCCAATTTTCGCCCATTCTATTCCATTGACAATATTTATTAATTCTTCTTTCACTAATCTTATTCTATTTTGAAAATTAATAACTATTTCATTTTCTAAATAAACACTTTTTCTTACAAAATTTGACATTTTATTAATAATTTCGGTTAAGTTATTTATTCTTTTATTAAAAGCTTCATTTACATAAAATTGTTTATTACTGTTTTTATTCAATTCGTAAACATTATTAGTTATTATTTCAAAGTCGTCATGATCCGGAGATCCCGCGACATACTTCCAAATTGTTCCCAAAGTATTTATTGCTCTTTTGTTTCTTATGACGGGTGTTAGATTTTCTAGGATGTTGTTTATTTGGGTGAGTTCGTGATTGAGGATGGGGTATAGGTTATGGTTATTTGGAATGTTTTGTTGGATGAAGGTGTGGGTATTGTATTGTTCCAGGTCTATTGAGTGAATAATAGTAAAGGTTCCTTGCTGAATTTTTGCTGTGCCCTTAACAATGGTGACAACGTAGGAGGACGTGTAATCCATGATTTGGATTTCCATCGACGCATAGGACAAAAATAATCTGAAAAGGTAGGTTATCATCTTTTAATATTGCTTTTGTAAACAATTTTTCCTGACGTTGTTAATACAGTTGTATTTCGGTCTTCTTTGACTGTTTCCTTTTTATATTTCGGGGTTAATTTTGAACCTAATCTTTTGTTAACTTTAACGAAAATGGTTTCTCCTGTTAAATAAGTTTTGGGTGCTTGTCTATTTTTGTTATGGTAGTCAAGGTCTTGTTTCTGTTTTTCTGTCAAGCGATTTATTGTTTTTCCAAAATTGCCTTTTCCGCGTCATTATTAAAGTTTTTATTAAAAAATATGTCTATCGGTTTTTTACCAGTGGAAGAGTGAATTGATCTATTATATTCGTATAGTGTTTTGGTGAGTAAGTCATGAAATGAATTGTGAACTTTGTCTGATTTAAGGCATCTCATCATCTCTGAAAGAGTAGAGTGAAGTCTCTCTACTTGACCGTTGACGGTACTAGCATAAGGGGGTGTTGTGTAGGTTTGTATGCCGAATTGATCTTTAAGTAGGATGTTTATCGTTACGGAATTTAGTGATTTCTTATTATCTAAGACTATGGACTTGGGGATGCCAAATGCTAAAATTATTTCTTTCAATGGTCCTTTAATATCTTCAACTGCCTTTGATTTTAAAATTTTTGCTAAAGCGTATTTGGAGAATTTGTCTAATGCTGTAAGTACTAGGTTTCCTTCAGTCGAATAGATATCGATATGAACAATCTCTCCTGGATTTCTCGGAATTGGTGTAGTTTGAAATTGCGGTTTGTGAGGTTTACGGTCATACTTTTGTTCTTTACAGGTCTGACAATTTTTTACTATCCTTTTGGCTTTTTCCATCATTTTAGGGAAGTAGTACTTTTGTATTACCTGGTTTTTGTTTTCGTTGGCGTTTCTATGAGCTCTTCGATGTTCTTTAATCAAAACTTCTTCTTGCTCTGTTTCATTTACGATTTCTTCTACTTGTGACTGAGTGAATCTTATTTTGTAGTTTTTAAAATGTTCGGGATAGAATTCTTGAATTACCCCCATTATTGTTTCGGTTGTAAATAAACCGTTAATGACGCTGGGGTTAAGATATTTTTTAAATATTAATATTAAGTTGTCTTTTGTGTAAAAGGGTTTTTTGATAATGTGCCTATGGTAGGTTGGGAATGGAGTTTCGAATTTGTAGCTGTCTTCGTTACTTACTAAAATATGAAGTTGATTCTTAAAGACATTAATAGGACATTATCTTGCTGGGATCATATTATCTGACGAACTTTCATCGCTATGTTGTGTTGCTGTCATAGAATTTATCTGTGGTGGTCTGGATAGCGAATCTGCAACGACATTTGTTCGGCCTGGCTGATATTTAAGTTCGTAGTTGTATTCTTCTATGATGGACTTCCATCTTTTCATTTTGCTGTTTGTGTTTTTACTGCTGAGAGCATACGTTAAAGGTTGATGGTCTGTATAAATGTTTACTTTCCTGCTACCGTACAGATAATTTCTCAATGAATTGAGGGCCCAAATTATCGCTAGCATTTCTTTTTCATTGGTAGCGTAATTTTCCTCAGTTTTGCTGAGCGTTCTTGAGAGAAATGTAATAGGCTTTCTGTTTTGCGAAAGTACTGCACCTATTGCATAATCAGAGGCATCTGTTGTCAGATCAAAGCGTTTTTCAAAATCAGGATGAGATAACATGACATCGTCAGAGATAAGTGAATTTTTCAATTTCTGGAATGCGTCTAAAGCATTTTGATCTAAAGAAATCTTTACATTTTTGGATGCATTTTTCGAAATGCGTCCTTCCTCCCCTTTTAAAAGGGATGTCAGGGGTTTGGCAAGCTTCGCATAATCCTTTATGAAACGACGGTAATAACCTGACATACCTAGAAAACTTCTCAGATCTTACAGGGTTTTAGGTGGTGCTATATTGGCTATTGCTTCTATTTTATTTTGGTTTGCTTTGATTCCTTCAGCTCCTACAATAAAGCCTATAAATTCAACCTCTGTTTTGAGAAATTCGCATTTATCTAGTTGAATTTTGAAATTTGCCAATTCTAGTGTTTGGAATATTTTTCTCAGGTTTTCGAAATGTTCTTTCTCATTTTTTGAAAAGATGACAATATCGTCTATATAGACATAGCATATTTTTCCAATGTGGTCTCTCAAGACATCGTCGAGAGTACGCTGAAAGATTGATGGAGCATTTTTCAAACCGATGGGAGTCGTACAAATTTGCCGTTATTTATGGAAAAGGCGCTTTTTTCTACGTCGCATTCTCTTAAAGGTATCTGGTGGAAACCACTCTTTAAGTCAACAACTGTGAAGTACTTGTTTTTACCCAAATTTGCGAGAACTTCATTGATTTCTGGAATGGGATACCTATCGGCCACAGTTACTGCGTTCAGCTTCCTGTAGTCAATGACCATTCCATATTTTTTCTCTCCAGAGGCATCCACTTTCTTTGGAACGATCCAAACGGGTGCATTATACGGAGATCTAGAGGGTCTAATAATTCCATCAGTTAATAGTTCATTAATCTGTTTTTCTACTTCGTTTTTCAATGACATAGGATAGGGGTACGACTTAGAATAGATTGGTGAATCTGAGAGGGTTCGGATTTCTCCTTGAACTCGAGAAGTGTATGTAAGTTTTTTATTAGGATCTGTGAATAGGTTAGGATGCTCTTTTATAATTTGATCTAACAGAGATTTTTGAGTTTCGTTCATATGATTGGTTTTGAATTCCATTTTGTTAACCGACTGGGAAATGTGTTGATGAATTTTTATCTTAGTTCTATTATTTATTAACATTAATATGGATAATTGCATTTAATTCTTTTAAGCTGTCATGACCAAGAATGCCATGAAAGGATTTCAAGGAAGGTAGGATATAAAATTTTATTGGGTGGTTGTGTAAGTTGAATAAGTTTGCGAATGTGTGGTGTGTGATTTTGATATCTCCAGAGACTGAATTTGCATAAAAGATGTTTTCATTTTTGATAGGATTATTAACAAAACATGGTTGGATATAATTTTTATTAGATCCAGTATCTATAAGAATTTTTAAAAATTTGCCATTCTTCGCTTTGCATTCAAAATATGGGAGCGAAGAATGCGTTAGCCTAAAAAATGGATATCAGTGAAATTTAGAGTGGACATTTCGTCTTGTTGATCTTGTCATAGGATTCAGCGTACTTGTCAATCCCTTGATTTTGAATTAATTGCTCATAATCATTTTCGTTATAATTTCCAGCCTGTTCGTCCTGGAAATTCGGTATAGTAGAAGTATCTAGTGTACTTTCTATGTGAAAATTACGTTGTAGCTTATGCGGTGGTGGAACATAGCTTACCGACGGAGGTCTTTTGTTATTAAATTGTTCTTGGATAGAAATATGATGTCTGTTTTGGTAGTTAACATTTCTTGTATGAATTGATTGGTCAACTTCCATAGGTTGAGGCCTTTGAGGTTTTGGTGCTATTGGTCTTTGTGGTGGAAAAGGTTGATGCGATTGAAAACGCGGTTGAGGATTTGGTCGAAAATTAAATTTGGGGATGGTTTGGTGATTTTGGAATGCATTTTGGTGTATATTATTCAATGGTCTATTGTACAGGTTAAAATTTTGATATGTCAGTTCTGGATAAATGGGTTGTCTTTGGATAGTATTTGCATTGCGTATTGGAAGGGGTGGTGGTTGACGTTGTCTTTGATTTTGGTGCTTATTTGCGTACTCTGTTCTATAATTTTGATTCTCTAGTTTTAAACAGAGATGCAAGGCTTGCGGGAGATCCGCGGGTTCCCGAATGCCAAGGAGTCTTGGTAAATCACCATTTAATCCTCGTACAAAGGTATCTAGGGCTTTGTCTCTGTACGTTTGTGTTAAAAGTCTCAAGGATTCTTGACTCATATCCATACATCCTATTTTATTAAGTATTAAAGATAAATGAGTGTAGACTTCTTGATAAAATACTTGGATGGTATTTCTACCTTGTATCAAAGAAGTCATCTGGTATTCTAGTGTTCCTAGATCTCGTTTATCTGCATAGTGCATTGATAGACACTTTACAATGCAGTTCCAATTTAAAGGAGTATTGTAAGATTCTAAAGCGATGTCAGCGTTGCCTGTTATTTTGTTACGGATAACGCTTAGAATTCCGTAATACTTAGGAGTGCCTTTGCATGAATCGTAAATTTGTAAAACACGGTCAACACTTTTCTTCCAGGAATTAAATTCCATGGGATTACCGGAGAAATCTCTAAGACTTCTGACGATATCCGGTGTTTTGTCTAGATCACTTAGGTCATTCCTATATCTGTCGTCAATGTTTTGGTCTGTCCCGTAGTTAAGGTCATTATTAGGATTTATAATTGCCTGAACTAAATTCCTACATTGTTGCTCACAAATGGCGGCTATTCTATTTTCTAACTCCTCATTAATTTGTACCGCTGGATTTGGATTGGGGATAGGAGCGTTAAGGACAGGAGGTCTTATGACGTTAGGGTTAGGCATAATTATTTTTTTTTTTTTTTTTTTAAAAACGAAGTTTGGGAACAATTTTTACAGAGTACGAAATAAGATTTCTCTTTTTTAATATGATAATAATAGAAATTATAATTAGAATATGACTTACATAAGTAAAATGTTACTTGAACTCATCATCTTGTTATTTGGAAATTAAACTTCCTTGTTGTTGCAGATTCTTGTTATTTGAAAATGTAACTTCGTTGTTGTTGCAGCTTCTTGTTGTTTGGAAAAGTAACTTTGGATGTCTTCTTGTTATTTTTAAGTCTTTCTCCTTCTTCAGTAATTGTTCTTGAATTAAGACTGTCTTTTTTTTATTAATTCACCTTATTATAATTAATTCTTTTTACTTTTTAATAATTTTCTTTAATTAGTTTTCTGTTTTGTTTCTTTTAAATTAATTCGCTTTATTTCTAATTTTCTTTAGTTAGTTTTTTGTTTTTATTTTCATTTTAATTCAAACTTATAACACTACCGTTCCGATCACGTGAATGTTGTCCTTTTCGCGTTCCTACTGAGGATTCACAATGACACTTTAGACTGAACGGTTGCCTGCGGACGGACACTTACAGGCGTAGGGTTCATTCGGTAACTGTTATTAGTACCAGTTGCTCGGGCGCCAGTTAATAAAACTTTTTGTTTAAGTGAATAAACTTTTTGTTTATTTTATTTTTTCTTTTAATATTTATTTTATTTTTTATTTATAATATTTGTTCGGAGAGAACTATGTTCTCTATAGTCCTACTTTTATTTATTTCTTAATTATAATATTTGTTCGGAGAGAACTATGTTCTCTATGGTCCGGTTTTATTTATTTCTTAATTATAATATTTGTTCGGAGAGAACTATGTTCTCTATAGTCCGGTTTAAATCAACAACTGTTGGCTACTGCTGCTGCTTAACTAAATTATTTTATTATTTATGCTTTTGCGACGCATTAATCAGAACACTTGCAATGCCTAATTTTGCAGACGTTGCGTCAGCAAAAAATAGCTGCGCATGTTAATAGCGGAAACATATCGAGTGTCGAAATAATAAAGTAACAAAAGCACGTAAGAGTTCATTGACTATTGGAGTCAAAACTGCAGACATAGCAGATTAATTTGGAATGAAAGTATTATTTTAATATTATTATTAACTTATATAAAACAAATAAAATATGAAGATAATTTTACCAGAACCCAAGAAATAAACAGAATATATAACATAGCTAGAAATAGCACCACAATATCAATATTAATTATATTGCTAATTATTATTCCTATATTTTGTAAAAGAAGAGCAACCATTCTCCAAATTTCGTCGGAGCCTCAATCTAACGGAGGGGGGGGGGGGGGGTTATGATATCACCCCATCGCGTCCTAATTTAAATGGTTAGTTTTCTTAAATAACACACACGCGTTTCCTGTTCGTCATGCCTTGTTTCTTTATTATTTTTTGTTGTAATTTTTTGTTTTGTGCTTACTTGTTCGGAAATATAATTCAGCACACTTATGCTGTTGACCCTAGGAATTGCAACTTTAGCAATTTACCTGGCAATGTTGAGCAATATAATTTGATTTAACACACGTATGCAAGTAATCAATATTTTTGATATACAATAATAAACGTAGCAAAAGAACAAGAACGCTTAATAAGCACTTTGATTTAATAAGTAAAACCAAAATTATGTTTTTCAGTAAGTCTAAGAATAATACTCAAATAAAGTGGTAGCAGAAGCTACAAGAAAAGAAAAAAAAGAGTATTTTGTTTTTTTTATCGACTATTGAAAGTCAAACCAAAAGTGTTAAGCTGTTCCTTATATCGATTCTCTCAATAGCTCATTACATTTACAACATGATCTACATTCCATTGTAAATTGGTGTGGTATAAATGGCATGTCACTAAATCTTAAAAAATGCAAAAACTTATCATTATTCAGATCTAGACATATTCAATCTGATTACTTCGCAGGTTCATACAAATTGGAGAATTTAGACTCATATATTGATCTTCGTGTTATTTTGGACAATAAACATCGTTTTAACTTACACATTAAATCTAGCCTTAATAAAGCAAAGTCTCTTCTAGGTTTCATTAAGCGCTGGTCTAAAGAGTTTAAAGACCCTTACGTAACTAAACGCTTGTTTACTAGTCTAGTTCGACCTACATTAGAGTATGAACAAAAACTATTCATTATATTCGCTCTCAAAGGTCTGCCCTGGAATCCGGCTGAAGCACTCCCCCCATGAAAATCGATTAAAACTTATAGACCTTCCATCGTTAGAAAGAAGGCGTTTAATGCTTACAGCAATATTTTTAATACGACTTTTGCGCGGTCAAATTGATTCACAATTTTTAATTATCGAAATAAAGTTTAATGTTCCGTGTAGAATAACTGGTAATTATATACCGCTAAATCTTTCCTTGGCGAGATCTAACTACGAACTAAGCAACCCCCTTAGATCTTCATGTGAAATATATAACAACCTCTATAATAATTTATCACTATCTGAACCTTTGCATGCAATAAAAATATATATACTTAATTTGTAATTATAGTATTAGGAGCTGCCAGATTTTTATTTTTGCTCGTTGTTGTGTGCTTTGTAATACTAATCCTTTTACTAATACCGGCAGATGTTTTATTGTAGCTGGTGTTTCCCTACAATACTAACCCTCCATGGTAGGACTACGGGGGGTACGCGCTCACTACGTATTGGGAGGTGGCCCCCTCGGTCGGCAGGGGCGGGTAAGAGTGGCGTTGGGACCGACTCAAAAAAAAAATCATCTATATCGCACGACGGTAAATTAAGATTATGCATGGTGTCGGAACCACAAGGCGGTAAACTCCAATTCGAAAGTGGTATATCAGCAGTACTCTGAATATCTGGATAAACCAATTGGATAAGGGTGGCAAGCTATTATTAAGTACATTGCTTGGATTGGTAGTACCTGACTGTGAAGTATTCGACCTATTGCATGACCGCGCCACAGAAACCTGATTTTGGATATTCTGGGGGGTACTAGCACGAATTTCAGCTGGGGTGGAAGAAGATGTCTTCGCAGACCTTTGTTTCTGTAACATTTCAGTCATTTCCGACAAAAATTCAACGTAGTTTTCCTTGGTGGACTGATATTTTTCATCACAAGAAGCAATTCCGTCTGAGATAGCACCCTTAATGGTTATCAAATAATCGAGATACTTTTCATAAATATCATTGACCTTGTACCACAAGTCCTGAAGTTTGGTGTTTCGAATTTCTAAATTGAAAACCGTGCGAGTTTCTGCTTTAATCAATTTAAAAACAACGTCAAATTCTGCAACATTATCGGATGCTTGATTAAATTGAGTTAGTGGAGTGACCGACATGGCTTCAGAATTCGATTTCAACAAATACTTATCAAATATACACCTAAAATGAAGCAAAATGACGCAGTCTTATTAAAGAAACCCAAAAATAAACGGCGCAAATTTTTAGAATCACAAAAGAAAACTAATTCGGTGGAGAAAAGATTGAATAACTTCCCAAAAACGAATATATCAGTAAATGCAAATAAAACGTATATAAATATCCAAATAATAATCAAAATGTATTTAAATTGGAGATATTTATCGAATATATTGAAAAAATTCGAAACAATTAAAAAAAATAAGAAAAATCGATAAATGGTCGGTGCATTCCGAGTGTAGGGTGCACGTAATGCGGCATATAATACAAAAACTTTTTTCTTAGATCCACCTTTACCATTTGACCCTTGGATATGAGCTCGTCCACTGATCTTTCGTATTCTGCCTTTAATTCTGCGTCATCTTCTTTCCGAATTTCTTTTTTCCAAGTTTATAAACCTCGTCATTGCTCTTTTATATGAATCTCCTAAATCCCTTTCTTCTGTTAACGGTAAACGCACGACAAATCTTCCTGAATTGTCTCTGCGTGTGGCATCTTCATACAGTTTAAGGCAGTATTCGTTTTCCACGGGCGTTTTCTCGTATTCTATTTCTTCGATTTCCCAGAATCTCTCAATTGTTGTTGTTCCTGCCGATTTTGTTATTTTTAATCCACTCATTACAATGGTTCCCGATAAAGTCCATCCTAACTTCGTGTTTTGTACCACAATTTGCTCATCATGTCGAACACCTTCTTCCGAAATTCGTGAGTAAAGATCGGCTCCAATGACTAAATCGATTCTTTCCGGTCTGTTGAAATTTGGACCTGCTAAATATACATTTCTCCATTTTCCACGTCATAATAAAACCTTCTGTCAGGATGTGCTGATGCAAGTGCAGGAAGGACTAGCGCTTCTGCTTCAATTTTAATTTTGCTCTCAAATCTGGTCGTAGTTCCAGTGCAACTTTCGATTTCGCCACGCCAACTACGGTCTCTTCTAGACCTTGTAACTTCACTTCAGTCTTCTTCCTTGGTATCTACAACAACTGAGCCACGTCCTCTAATGTGGATGTAACTTGTGATCTTTGGTCTATCAGGGTTTTGACTGTTCCAATTTCTCCATGCAGTGATTTTATACAAACTCGGGCCGTTGCTAGCAGAACATTTGCTGTATTGCTGTTCATTGTTTTCGTATGTCCTCTTCTCTCTAAATGAATCACTCTGATGTGATTCACTACACACTTCTGGCATTTTTTATCCCTGTTGTGTTTGTAGCATCTGAGGAAGACCGGTGCTGATCTTTCCCAAATTTATCTTTCATTCGAAGATAACGCCGAAAATTTTCTGCACCATGCAATATCGTGTCCGCTCATTTTACAGCACTCACATTGCTGATTTCTCTTGGAGCTTGTACATATCTTTGTTTTTATTTTTTTTGCCCACTGACGCTTCCAAGGCTTGCTGCCCCAGGAAGTCCATCACATCCTCAAGTTTTTGGATGTCCTTTGATTTTTTTTTTTAAATTTTGCTCATTAAGAATAGGTCCATCCTTATCCAGTTTCCGTATAATTATTCTTGCTAAAATGGGGACCGCTTGCACTAGGGGAATAGTGCAAGTGCATTGTCCAGCAAAAGTCTTATGCTTGTTGCTGACTGACTGTTGATGTTTTGATGATCCAGTATTCTATCCACTAAATTAGTGAATAAAATCCTCCTGTTGCCATATCTTTTCTCCATTAATCATCTCCAAGGCAGTTCATATTGCACGGATGAAATTCAAGCTACAAATATTATTGTGCAAAGTTTACATGGACCATTAACAATATCTTCACTCTACAGCCCACCAAGGCATAACATGAAAAAAGACCAATATATTAGTTACTTCAAAACTCTGGGAAATAAATTCATAGCGTGCGGAGACTATAACGCCAAATACATACAATGGGGTTCTCGCCTCACAACACCAAAGGGCAGGCAGTTGTACTATGCCATAAACGAGTTAAATCTGAGAACAATATCACCAAATTCACCCACATACTGGCCTAGCGACCAAAGTAAGACTCCTGATCTCATTGATTTCTGTGTTTCTAAAGGGATCCCAGTCTTGTCTGAAACATGTTTCATTAGCCACGATCTGTCTTCTGATCACTCTCCAGTTTTTTCTGAACTTGCACTCACATCATATCAAATATGACCAACGTTGTACATTACATAACAAGAAAACTAACTGGTGTTATTTTCGATTCCAAGTTTCCCAAACGATTAATTTAAAACTGTCTCTGAAAACTGAAGCTGAAATAACAGAGAGTGGTGAACACTTAGTACAAGTAATTCAACATGCTTCGTGGAATGCAACATCAAAATTAAGTTTTGAAAAACCTCCTGTCTCGAACGTAGTGAAAAGGAAAATATCTGAGAAAAGAAAGGCTAGAAAGCGCTGGCAACAAACAAAAGCCCCAGAAGATAAATTAAAACTAAACAAGGCAACATCCGAACTTCAAAAGCTTTTAAAAGACATAAATGAAAAAAATGTTGAGCGACAGATTCAAAACTTGGGTGCGACAAAATCAACGGAATATTCACTATGGAAGGTAACCAAAAATGTAAAAAAGTAACCTAAAACAAATCATCCTATTCGAAAGGCAAACAATAGTTGGACTAAAAGCAATGTAGAGAAAGCTACAACATTTGCAAATTATTTACATGATGTATTTACCTCTAATACCAATGAAAATACGCCACCCCATATCAAAACCTTTTTAGAACAAGTCCACCAACTTGACTTACCGATAAAAAAAATCTCAAAGGCTGAAGTTTCGCAAGCGATAAAGTCCTTAAATCTGGCCAAAGCACTTGGGTATGACCTAATTACCCCGAGGGTCTTAAAAGAACTGCCACAAGAAGGTATAAGCCTCATCACGTACATTTTTAATGCCTGTTTGACTCGTAGTTTCGTCCCCCCTCAATGGAAAGTTGCTCAAATCTCTATGATTCAAAAGCCTGGAAAACCGTCCGATCAAGTCAAATCCTATCGACCATTAGTCTGTTACCAGTATTATCCAAAGTCCTCGAATCATTATTTCTTACAAGGTTAATGCCTATTATTGAAAGCAAAAATTTAATTCCACCTCACCAATTTGGGTTCAGAAAAAATCATGGAACGATTGAACAGATTCATCGTCTAGTAGAAGCAATCAACAATGCATTTGAGACAAAAAAATATTGCACTTCTGCATTTCTAGACATTTCCCAAGCCTTTGACAAAGTATGGCATGAAGGATTGTTATACAAACTGAGAAAACTTGTCCCAATAAACTATTATTTGTTTATCAAGTCCTATTTACAAAATAGATTGTTTTACGTTCATGAGTCAAATGAAATAGGTGATTTGAAGTGTATAAGAGCTGGTGTCCCACAAGGTAGCATTATGGGTCCATTATTATATCTTCTCTTCACGTCCGATCTTCCTCAATCCGAAAATACTGTAATTGGTACATTTGCTGACGATACTGCAGTGTTAGCAATAGACAAAAATGTTTTAATTGCTAATAATAAACTTCAAACCTACTTGGATACACTTTGCAAATGGCTTAAGTCCTGGCGCATAAAAGCAAATGAAACCAAATCTACCCATGTTACTTTCACTCTTAAACACGGAAATTGTCCTCCAGTCCATATGAACCAAATTGAACTTCCACAGGAAAAAGAGGTAAAATATCTTGGAATCCACTTAGACAAAAAACTCAACTGGAATACACACATCAAAACAAAAAGAATTGCTCTGGATATTCAAGCACACAAAATGAATTACTGAGCCACGTCCTCTAATGTGGATGTAACTTGTGATCTTTGGTCTATCAGGGTTTTGACTGTTCCAATTTCTCCATGCAGTGATTTTATACAAACTCGGGCCGTTGCTAGCAGAACATTTGCTGTATTGCTGTTCATTGCTTTCGTATGTCCTCTTCTCTCTAAATGAATCACTCTGATGTGATTCACTACACACTTCTGACATTTTTTATCCCTGTTGTGTTTGTAGCATCTGAGGAAGACCGGTGCTGATCTTTCCCAAATTTATCTTTCATTCGAAGATAACGCCGAAAATTTTCTGCACCATGCAATATCGTGTCCGCTCATTTTACAGCACTCACATTGCTGATTTCTCTTGGAGCTTGTACATTTCTTTGTTTTTATTTTTTTTGCCCACTGAAGCTTCCAAGGCTTGCTGCCCCAGGAAGTCCATCACATCCTCAAGTTTTTGGATGTCCTTTGATTTTTTTTTTTTAAATTTTGCTCATTAAGAATAGGTCCATCCTTATCCAGTTTCCGTATAATTATTCTTGCTAAAATGGGGACCGCTTGCACTAGGGGAATAGTGCAAGTGCATTGTCCAGCAAAAGTCTTATGCTTGTTGCTGACTGACTGTTGATGTTTTGATGATCCAGTATTCTATCCACTAAATTAGTGAATAAAATCCTCCTGTTGCCATATCTTTTCTCCATTAATCATCTCCAAGGCAGTTCATATTGCACGGATGAAATTCAAGCTACAAATATTATTGTGCAAAGTTTACATGGACCATTAACAATATCTTCACTCTACAGCCCACCAAGGCATAACATGAAAAAAGACCAATATATTAGTTACTTCAAAACTCTGGGAAATAAATTCATAGCGTGCGGAGACTATAACGCCAAATACATACAATGGGGTTCTCGCCTCACAACACCAAAGGGCAGGCAGTTGTACTATGCCATAAACGAGTTAAATCTGAGAACAATATCACCAAATTCACCCACATACTGGCCTAGCGACCAAAGTAAGACTCCTGATCTCATTGATTTCTGTGTTTCTAAAGGGATCCCAGCCTTGTCTGAAACATGTTTCATTAGCCACGATCTGTCTTCTGATCACTCTCCAGTTTTTCTGAACTTGCACTCACATCATATCAAATATGACCAACATTGTACATTACATAACAAGAAAACTAACTGGTGTTATTTTCGATTCCAAGTTTCCCAAACGATTAATTTAAAACTGTCTCTGAAAACTGAAGCTGAAATAACAGAGAGTGGTGAACACTTAGTACAAGTAATTCAACATGCTTCGTGGAATGCAACATCAAAATTAAGTTTTGAAAAACCTCCTGTCTCGAACGTAGTGAAAAGGAAAATATCTGAGAAAAGAAAGGCTAGAAAGCGCTGGCAACAAACAAAAGCCCCAGAAGATAAATTAAAACTAAACAAGGCAACATCCGAACTTCAAAAGCTTTTAAAAGACATAAATGAAAAAAATGTTGAGCGACAGATTCAAAACTTGGATGCGACAAAATCAACGGAATATTCACTATGGAAGGTAACCAAAAATGTAAAAAAGTAACCTAAAACAAATCATCCTATTCGAAAGGCAAACAATAGTTGGACTAAAAGCAATGTAGAGAAAGCTACAACATTTGCAAATTATTTACATGATGTATTTACCTCTAATACCAATGAAAATACGCCACCCCATATCAAAACCTTTTTAGAACAAGTCCACCAACTTGACTTACCGATAAAAAAAATCTCAAAGGCTGAAGTTTCGCAAGCGATAAAGTCCTTAAATCTGGCCAAAGCACTTGGGTATGACCTAATTACCCCGAGGGTCTTAAAAGAACTGCCACAAGAAGGTATAAGCCTCATCACGTACATTTTTAATGCCTGTTTGACTCGTAGTTTCGTCCCCCCTCAATGGAAAGTTGCTCAAATCTCTATGATTCAAAAGCCTGGAAAACCGTCCGATCAAGTCAAATCCTATCGACCATTAGTCTGTTACCAGTATTATCCAAAGTCCTCGAATCATTATTTCTTACAAGGTTAATGCCTATTATTGAAAGCAAAAATTTAATTCCACCTCACCAATTTGGGTTCAGAAAAAATCATGGAACGATTGAACAGATTCATCGTCTAGTAGAAGCAATCAACAATGCATTTGAGACAAAAAAATATTGCACTTCTGCATTTCTAGACATTTCCCAAGCCTTTGACAAAGTATGGCATGAAGGATTGTTATACAAACTGAGAAAACTTGTCCCAATAAACTATTATTTGTTTATCAAGTCCTATTTACAAAATAGATTGTTTTACGTTCATGAGTCAAATGAAATAAGTGATTTGAAGTGTATAAGAGCTGGTGTCCCACAAGGTAGCATTATGGGTCCATTATTATATCTTCTCTTCACGTCCGATCTTCCTCAATCCGAAAATACTGTAATTGGTACATTTGCTGACGATACTGCAGTGTTAGCAATAGACAAAAATGCTTTAATTGCTAATAATAAACTTCAAACCTACTTGGATACACTTTGCAAATGGTTTAAGTCCTGGCGCATAAAAGCAAATGAAACCAAATCTACCCATGTTACTTTCACTCTTAAACACGGAAATTGTCCTCCAGTCCATATGAACCAAATTGAACTTCCACAGGAAAAAGAGGTAAAATATCTTGGAATCCACTTAGACAAAAAACTCAACTGGAACACACACATCAAAACAAAAAGAATTGCTCTGGATATTCAAGCACACAAAATGAATTACCTTATCGGACAAAATTCCAAAATGTCCCTCGAAAATAAACTTCTTGTTTACTCCTAACTCTAACTCCTCATTAATTTGTACCGCTGGATTTGGATTGGGGATAGGAGCGTTAAGGACAGGAGGTCTTATGACGTTAGGGTTAGGCATAATTATTTTTTTTTTAAAAAAACGAAGTTTGGGAACAATTTTTACAGAGTACGAAATAAGATTTCTCTTTTTTAATATGATAATAACAGAAATTATAATTAGAATATGACTTACATAAGTAAAATGTTACTTGAACTCATCATCTTGTTATTTGGAAATTAAACTTCCTTGTTGTTGCAGATTCTTGTTATTTGAAAATGTAACTTCGTTGTTGTTGCAGCTTCTTGTTGTTTGGAAAAGTAACTTTGGATGTCTTCTTGTTATTTTTAAGTCTTTCTCCTTCTTCAGTAATTGTTCTTGAATTAAGACTGTCTTTTTTTTATTAATTCACCTTATTATAATTAATTCTTTTTACTTTTTAATAATTTTTCTTTAATTAGTTTTCTGTTTTGTTTCTTTTAAATTAATTCGCTTTATTTCTAATTTTCTTTAGTTAGTTTTTTGTTTTTATTTTCATTTTAATTCAAACTTATAACACTGCCGTTCCGATCACGTGAATGTTGTCCTTTTCGCGTTCCTACTGAGGATTCACAATGACACTTTAGACTGAACGGTTGCCTGCGGACGGACACTTACAGGCGTAGGGTTCATTCGGTAACTGTTATTAGTACCAGTTGCTCGGGCGCCAGTTAATAAAACTTTTTGTTTAAGTGAATAAACTTTTTGTTTATTTTATTTTTTCTTTTAATATTTATTTTATTTTTTATTTATAATATTTGTTCGGAGAGAACTATGTTCTCTATAGTCCTATTTTTATTTATTTCTTAATTATAATATTTGTTCGGAGAGAACTATGTTCTCTATGGTCCGGTTTTATTTATTTCTTAATTATAATATTTGTTCGGAGAGAACTATGTTCTCTATAGTCCGGTTTAAATCAACAACTGTTGGCTACTGCTGCTGCTTAACTAAATTATTTTATTATTTATGCTTTTGCGACGCATTAATCAGAAGACTTGCAATGCCTAATTTTGCAGACGTTGCGTCAGCAAAAAATAGCTGCGCATGTTAATAGCGGAAACATATCGAGTGTCGAAATAATAAAGTAACAAGAGTAAGAGTTCATTGACTATTGGAGTCAAAACTGCAGACATAGCAGATTAATTTGGAATGAAAGTATTATTTTAATATTATTGTTATTAACTTATATAAAACAAATAAAATATGAAGATAATTTTACCAGAACCCAAGAAATAAACAGAATATATAACATAGCTAGAAATAGCACCACAATATCAATATTAATTATATTGCTAATTATTATTCCTATATTTTGTAAAAGAAGAGCAACCATTCTCCAAATTTCGTCGGAGCCTCAATCTAACGGAGGGGAGGGGGGGGGGGTTATGATATCACCCCATCGCGTCCTAATTTAAATGGTTAGTTTTCTTAAATAACACACACGCGTTTCCTGTTCGTCATGCACTTGTTTCTTTATTATTTTTTGTTGTAATTTTTTGTTTTGTGCTTACTTGTTCGGAAATATAATTCAGCACACTTATGCTGTTGACCCTAGGAATTGCAACTTTAGCAATTTACCTGGCAATGTTGAGCAATATAATTTGATTTAACACACGTATGCAAGTAATCAATATTTTTGATTTACAATAATAAACGTAGCAAAAGAACAAGAACGCTTAATAAGCACTTTGATTTAATAAGTAAAACCAAAATTATGTTTATGTCTCATTCTTATGTCTAAGAATAATACTCAAATAAAGTGGTAGCAGAAGCTACAAGAAAAGAAAAAAAAAGAGTATTTTGTTTTTTTTATCGACTATTGAAAGTCAAACCAAAAGTGTTAAGCTGTTCCTTATATCGATTCTCTCAATAGCTCATTACATTTACAACATGATCTACATTCCATTGTAAATTGGTGTGGTATAAATGGCATGTCACTAAATCTTAAAAAATGCAAAAACTTATCATTATTCAGATCTAGACATATTCAATCTGATTACTTCGCAGGTTCATACAAATTGGAGAATTTAGACTCATATATTGATCTTCGTGTTATTTTGGACAATAAACATCGTTTTAACTTACACATTAAATCTAGCCTTAATAAAGCAAAGTCTCTTCTAGGTTTCATTAAGCGCTGGTCTAAAGAGTTTAAAGACCCTTACGTAACTAAACGCTTGTTTACTAGTCTAGTTCGACCTACATTAGAGTATGAACAAAAACTATTCATTATATTCGCTCTCAAAGGTCTGCCCTGGAATCCGGCTGAAGCACTCCCCCCATGAAAATCGATTAAAACTTATAGACCTTCCATCGTTAGAAAGAAGGCGTTTAATACTTACAGCAATATTTTTAATACGACTTTTGCGCGGTCAAATTGATTCACAATTTTTAATTATCGAAATAAAGTTTAATGTTCCGTGTAGAATAACTGGTAATTATATACCGCTAAATCTTTCCTTGGCGAGATCTAACTACGAACTAAGCAACCCCCTTAGATCTTCATGTGAAATATATAACAACCTCTATAATAATTTATCACTATCTGAACCTTTGCATGCAATAAAAATATATATACTTAATTTGTAATTATAGTATTAGGAGCTGCCAGATTTTTATTTTTGCTCGTTGTTGTGTGCTTTGTAATACTAATCCTTTTACTAATACCGGCAGATGTTTTATTGTAGCTGGTGTTTCCCTACAATACTAACCCTCCATGGTAGGACTACGGGGGGTACGCGCTCACTACGTATTGGGAGGTGGCCCCCTCGGTCGGCAGGGGCGGGTAAGAGTGGCGTTGGGACCGACCCAAAAAAAATAATCTATATCGCACGACGGTAAATTAAGATTATGCATGGTGTCGGAACCACAAGGCGGTAAACTCCAATTCGAAAGTGATATATCAGCAGTACTCTGAATATCTGGATAAACCAATTGGATAAGGGTGGCAAGCTATTATTAAGTACATTGCTTGGATTGGTAGTACCTGACTGTGAAGTATTCGACCTATTGCATGACCGCGCCACAGAAACCTGATTTTGGATATTCTGGGGGGTACTAGCACGAATTTCAGCTGGGGTGGAAGAAGATGTCTTCGCAGACCTTTGTTTCTGTAACATTTCAGTCATTTCCGACAAAAATTCAACGTAGTTTTCCTTGGTGGACTGATATTTTTCATCACAAGAAGCAATTCCGTCTGAGGTAGCACCCTTAATGGTTATCAAATAATCGAGATACTTTTCATAAATATCATTGACCTTGTACCACAAGTCCTGAAGTTTGGTGTTTCGAATTTCTAAATTGAAAACCGTGCGAGTTTCTGCTTTAATCAATTTAAAAACAACGTCAAATTCTGCAACATTATCGGATGCTTGATTAAATTGAGTTAGTGGAGTGACCGACATGGCTTCAGAATTCGATTTCAACAAATATTTATCAAATATACACCTAAAATGAAGCAAAATGACGCAGTCTTATTAAATAAACCCAAAAATAAACGGCGCAAATTTTTAGAATCACAAAAGAAAACTAATTCGGTGGAGCAAAGATTGAATAACTTCCCAAAAACGAATATATCAGTAAATGCAAATAAAGCGTATATAAATATCCAAATAATAATCAAAATGTATTTAAATTGGAGATATTTATCGAATATATTGAAAAAATTCGAAACAATTTAAAAAAAATAAGAAAAATCGATAAATGGTCGGTGCATTCCGAGTGTAGGGTGCACGTAATGCGGCATATAATACAAAAACTTTTTTCTTAGATCCACCTTTACCATTTGACCCTTGGATATGAGCTCGTCCACTGATCTTTCGTATTCTGCCTTTAATTCTGCGTCATCTTCTTTCCGAATTTCTTTTTTCCAAGTTTATAAACCTCGTCATTGCTCTTTTATATGAATCTCCTAAATCCCTTTCTTCTGTTAACGGTAAACGCACGACAAATCTTCCTGAATTGTCTCTGCGTGTGGCATCTTCATACAGTTTAAGGCAGTATTCGTTTTCCAC
Organism: Musca domestica; assembly: GCF_030504385.1. Taxonomy (NCBI): domain Eukaryota; kingdom Metazoa; phylum Arthropoda; class Insecta; order Diptera; family Muscidae; genus Musca; species Musca domestica. The sequence continues at coordinate 931,423 of NW_026712439.1, forward strand.
GGGCGTTTTCTCGTATTCTATTTCTTCGATTTCCCAGAATCTCTCAATTGTTGTTGTTCCTGCCGATTTTGTTATTTTTAATCCACTCATTACAATGGTTCCCGATAAAGTCCATCCTAACTTCGTGTTTTGTACCACAATTTGCTCATCATGTCGAACACCTTCTTCCGAAATTCGTGAGTAAAGATCGGCTCCAATGACTAAATCGATTCTTTCCGGTCTGTTGAAATTTGGACCTGCTAAATATACATTTCTCCATTTTCCACGTCATAATAAAACCTTCTGTCAGGATGTGCTGATGCAAGTGCAGGAAGGACTAGCGCTTCTGCTTCAATTTTAATTTTGCTCTCAAATCTGGTCGTAGTTCCAGTGCAACTTTCGATTTCGCCACGCCAACTACGGTCTCTTCTAGACCTTGTAACTTCACTTCAGTCTTCTTCCTTGGTATCTACAACAACTGAGCCACGTCCTCTAATGTGGATGTAACTTGTGATCTTTGGTCTATCAGGGTTTTGACTGTTCCAATTTCTCCATGCAGTGATTTTATACAAACTCGGGCCGTTGCTAGCAGAACATTTGCTGTATTGCTGTTCATTGCTTTCGTATGTCCTCTTCTCTCTAAATGAATCACTCTGATGTGATTCACTACACACTTCTGACATTTTTTATCCCTGTTGTGTTTGTAGCATCTGAGGAAGACCGGTGCTGATCTTTCCCAAATTTATCTTTCATTCGAAGATAACGCCGAAAATTTTCTGCACCATGCAATATCGTGTCCGCTCATTTTACAGCACTCACATTGCTGATTTCTCTTGGAGCTTGTACATTTCTTTGTTTTTATTTTTTTTGCCCACTGAAGCTTCCAAGGCTTGCTGCCCCAGGAAGTCCATCACATCCTCAAGTTTTTGGATGTCCTTTGATTTTTTTTTTAAATTTTGCTCATTAAGAATAGGTCCATCCTTATCCAGTTTCCGTATAATTATTCTTGCTAAAATGGGGACCGCTTGCACTAGGGGAATAGTGCAAGTGCATTGTCCAGCAAAAGTCTTATGCTTGTTGCTGACTGACTGTTGATGTTTTGATGATCCAATATTCTATCCACTAAATTAGTGAATAAAATCCTCCTGTTGCCATATCTTTTCTCCATTAATCATCTCCAAGGCAGTTCATATTGCACGGATGAAATTCAAGCTACAAATATTATTGTGCAAAGTTTACATGGACCATTAACAATATCTTCACTCTACAGCCCACCAAGGCATAACATGAAAAAAGACCAATATATTAGTTACTTCAAAACTCTGGGAAATAAATTCATAGCGTGCGGAGACTATAACGCCAAATACATACAATGGGGTTCTCGCCTCACAACACCAAAGGGCAGGCAGTTGTACTATGCCATAAACGAGTTAAATCTGAGAACAATATCACCAAATTCACCCACATACTGGCCTAGCGACCAAAGTAAGACTCCTGATCTCATTGATTTCTGTGTTTCTAAAGGGATCCCTGCCTTGTCTGAAACATGTTTCATTAGCCACGATCTGTCTTCTGATCACTCTCCAGTTTTTCTGAACTTGCACTCACATCATATCAAATATGACCAACGTTGTACATTACATAACAAGAAAACTAACTGGTGTTATTTTCGATTCCAAGTTTCCCAAACGATTAATTTAAAACTGTCTCTGAAAACTGAAGCTGAAATAACAGAGAGTGGTGAACACTTAGTACAAGTAATTCAACATGCTTCGTGGAATGCAACATCAAAATTAAGTTTTGAAAAACCTCCTGTCTCGAACGTAGTGAAAAGGAAAATATCTGAGAAAAGAAAGGCTAGAAAGCGCTGGCAACAAACAAAAGCCCCAGAAGATAAATTAAAACTAAACAAGGCAACATCCGAACTTCAAAAACTTTTAAAAGACATAAATGAAAAAAATGTTAAGCGACAGATTCAAAACTTGGGTGCGACAAAATCAACGGAATATTCACTATGGAAGGTAACCAAAAATGTAAAAAAGTAACCTAAAACAAATCATCCTATTCGAAAGGCAAACAATAGTTGGACTAAAAGCAATGTAGAGAAAGCTACAACATTTGCAAATTATTTACATGATGTATTTACCTCTAATACCAATGAAAATACGCCACCCCATATCAAAACCTTTTTAGAACAAGTCCACCAACTTGACTTACCGATAAAAAAAATCTCAAAGGCTGAAGTTTCGCAAGCGATAAAGTCCTTAAATCTGGCCAAAGCACCTGGGTATGACCTAATTACCCCGAGGGTCTTAAAAGAACTGCCACAAGAAGGTATAAGCCTCATCACGTACATTTTTAATGCCTGTTTGACTCGTAGTTTCGTCCCCCCTCAATGGAAAGTTGCTCAAATCTCTATGATTCAAAAGCCTGGAAAACCGTCCGATCAAGTCAAATCCTATCGACCATTAGTCTGTTACCAGTATTATCCAAAGTCCTCGAATCATTATTTCTTACAAGGTTAATGCCTATTATTGAAAGCAAAAATTTAATTCCACCTCACCAATTTGGGTTCAGAAAAAATCATGGAACGATTGAACAGATTCATCGTCTAGTAGAAGCAATCAACAATGCATTTGAGACAAAAAAATATTGCACTTCTGCATTGTTTTACATAGATTACATAGATTGTTTTACGTTCATGAGTCAAATGAAATAAGTGATTTGAAGTGTATAAGAGCTGGTGTCCCACAAGGTAGCATTATGGGTCCATTATTATATCTTCTCTTCACGTCCGATCTTCCTCAATCCGAAAATACTGTAATTGGTACATTTGCTGACGATACTGCAGTGTTAGCAATAGACAAAAATGCTTTAATTGCTAATAATAAACTTCAAACCTACTTGGATACACTTTGCAAATGGCTTAAGTCCTGGCGCATAAAAGCAAATGAAACCAAATCTACCCATGTTACTTTCACTCTTAAACACGGAAATTGTCCTCCAGTCCATATGAACCAAATTGAACTTCCACAGGAAAAAGAGGTAAAATATCTTGGAATCCACTTAGACAAAAAACTCAACTGGAACACACACATCAAAACAAAAAGAATTGCTCTGGATATTCAAGCACACAAAATGAATTACCTTATCGGACAAAATTCCAAAATGTCCCTCGAAAATAAACTTCTTGTTTACAAATGCATCATAAAGCCAATATGGACATATGGCATTCAGTTATGGGGAACCGCCTCCAATACAACAATAAAAACACTACAGGGCCAACCACTGGGAAAGCCCTATTGAACGACTGTAAATATCCATTACATCTAAGCATAATGTAAATATCAAATATATGATAGAAAGCATTAATAAATTGAACCAAAAAAATATATATATATTTTCTAGAGTAATTCCCATGCTGCATCATAATTTGCCTCGGTCACTTGAAAATGTTGCAACAAGCGAAACTCCTCTCCTCTTAGGTTTGTCTTGAGTTAGTAAATTTTGTTGTACTTTTGATGATTTGTAATTTTCATCTATCATCTTTTTAAATAAATCGTGAAATGAGCTTCACTCTTTCACTTGCCCACTTCGCTAGTAGTTCCTTTGTTTTTCCGTAATTCATGTTTATAAGGTCTCAAATCTTTTCATTTCGTGGTTCGTAGTGGCTTCCTTCATTTTGCTTTCGAGGGATCGTAGTGTGTCACTCATAGCGGCTTTCCGAGCCATGCCTGATTGCAGCTTTTCCGTAATCCCGATTATTTCTTTAAGGATTAGTCTTTGCATCTTGTACAAATTATGTCTCGACGCCATTGTTCCTTGTTTTGTCAAGCAATAAAAAGTTGTAGTTATAGCTTATTCTTTACTTATGCCCTTGTGGCTATTTTCAAAATTATTATTATTTTTTCTGCCTTAATAGATTTTTGCTTTTGTTGCCCCTATGGCTTTTTGGTTATGTTTAGCCTCTATGCCTTTTGTTTATTTATTTTGCCCCATGGGTTTTTTTACTTTGCCTCTCTGGCTTTTTTATTAATTTTGCCCTAATGACGTCTACTACTCCCATTCCATGCACCGTTGAGAGCTCGAGATGCAATTTTCTTACCTCATCAATTTTTTTTCCCACGACGACTTCAAGTACTTCAAAGCATATTTGGATAGAGTTTGTTTACTTATTTCCTGAATTGGAAGATGATTGCGCTTACTTTGATATTCGCCTGGCTGCTCATTGGTGGTGATTTTATTAAGCTTTGCTTTTCATTTTCTATTTTATTCTTCCCGAACATCGACATAAATTGTTGCATCTGTTGTTGTATTTCCTCCTGGAAGGCCTTAAATTTTTGCTCGAGCAATAGCCGCTGCACTTCGGACTCCACTTCCTTTATTATTCTTACTCCTTAATGACTCCTCTTTAAGACCATCTTTTTTCTTATCATCTCCTGCATTTTGCTCTTAAACTTTTCTTCAATTTCTTCAAACTTGACGTCTACTTCTCCCATTCCATGCACCATTGAGAGCTCGAGATGCAATTTTCTTACCTCATCCATAAATTTTTCGTACGATGACTTCATGTACTTCAAAGCATATTTGGAGAGAGTTTGTTTACTTATTTCCTGAATTGGAAGATGATTGCGCTTACTTTGATATTCGCCTGGCTGCTCATTGGTGGTGATTCTATTAAGCTTTGCTTTTCATTTTCTGTTTTATTCTTCCCGAACATCGACATAAATTGTTGCATCTGTTGTTGCATTTCCTCTTGGAAGGCCTCAAAATTTTTGCTCGAGCATTAGCCCCTGCACTTCAGACTCCACTTCCTTTATTATCCTTTGTGGTTCTCGCTCGGCCTCCTCTTCCAAATTCGCTAGTAGTTCCTTTGTTTTTCCGTAATTCATGTTTATAAGGTCTCAAACCTTTTCATTTCGTGGTTCGTAGTGGCTTCCTTCATTTTGCTTTCGAGGGATCGTAGTGTGTCACTCATAGCGGCTTTCCGAGCCATGCCTGATTGCAGCTTTTCCTTAATCCCGATTATTTTTTTAAGGATTAGGCTTTGCATCTTGTACAAATTATGTCTCGACGCCATTGTTCCTTGTTTTGTCAAGCAATAAAAAGTTGTAGTTTTAGCTTATTCTTTACTTATGCCCTTGTGGCTATTTTCAAAATTATTATTATTTTTTCTGCCTTAATGGATTTTTGCTTTTGTTGCCCCTATGGCTTTTTGGTTATGTTTAGCCTCTATGCTTTATGTTTATTTATTTTGCCCCATGGGTTTTTTTACTTTGCCTCTCTGGCTTTTTTATTAATTTTGCCCTAATGGCATTTTTCTATTTTGCCTCTATGGCTCTTTGTTTTGTAATGTTTCGCCCCTATGGCTTTTTTGTTATATTTTTGTTTTAAAAAAAATATAATTCTCTTTGTTTGAAATATATTTTTGAGAATTGAATTATACGACTTGTTGGTTCGATGGTCAGTTTAATTCTATTTTTATTGAGAAAAATATATTACTTTAGTACTAAGACACAACAGAAATCTTAGGGGGGCTTAGTTTTATGCATCTGCTTAAGACTACAACACTTAACATTTCTAATTCTATGCATAGGCCTAACATAACACACAAATATACTCTACTATGTGAGAATATTCTTTATTATCAATGCGTCTCCAGCAGCATAAAGTTTTATCATCCCTTATGATCGTATCATACATGCGCACACATCTAAAAGTACTCTAACATGTTGGACTAAAAATACATAGTCCGATTATTACATCTTTCCGATAGATAAAAAAGTGATGTTGTCGGACACATAAATCGTTTTTCGTTATTACAAGTCTCATTTAAATAAAAACTGTCCGATAAGCAAAAAGCCCGACCATCTTCCCTTTATCTTTTAACGTAAAGTTTACAGAATTCATGTTGCCATATTTTATATTGATAATATGACAATAATAGCAAAATATATTTAAATAAAGAAATGGATAACGCAATTCATTTATTTTATATTGAAGAACTGAATTATAAATTTATTTCACGAAATTAATTACAAATTCGTTTTGTTTATTATTTTCAACCTAAAATGAAGATGCCATTGTGAAAAAAAGCTGTGACTACCAGTTACTTTTACATAAAGCTTGTCATATCTCTGAAAGAAATGCATATACTTTAAAGGAAAGATGTAATAATGAGGATCCGATAATGTGACTACTTCTATTACATATGCAAACTACTTCCAATGAGAGCATGTGTAACAAGGTGCGGTTACCGACAACAACCAGTGCCTAGCGACGACCCGCTCACTACTGTCTCCGCCAGGGGAGTTGTAGAGGAAATGCCAGTGCGACAGGTAAGGGAAGATGAGGGACAAAGTATCAAATAAAGCTAAAAGAAATTATTATATATGTAAATTCATGTACAATAAGATTTACAAGGACGTAAGTTCAGTTTATATGTGAGCTAATTTCATTTTATTAAATTCAATTTAATTCATTATTGACGGGGCCCGAAATTACCCAACCAAACGAAGTATATTGCGCTGTATTGAGACCAGGTTCTTGGATCATTCTCGGCTTAATGATTTTATAGTAAATTTTTGGACCTAGTATCATCATTACAGGACCAAAACAATCAAACGATGGGTCCGCGAGTTCTAGAGCAACAATGGCTTCGCGTGTTGTCGATGGAATGTTCATCGGTGGTGTTACACCGCAAGTAATTTTTGCTACGCTGGCAGTAACAAATTGACTTTGACCTGGGATAAAATGTGAGGTGATCATAAAGTCGGCGTACGACATATGATTGACTTTGGTGGTGAGCTATCGAAGGTAATTTTTTAGGGACGCACACACCTGACTGACTGGGCAGCAGAGGTCTAATAAAGCACTAACTGGAACATATATTCAGGGCTCAAGGACAATACACGACTTATTGGTAATGCGGAAGTTGGTACTATGTGGGGTGGTGGTGCGGGAAAGATACTTCTCGGAGCTAACCATCTCAATGAATTTTGTGTTCGGTTGGAGCTCTCCTCTTGGTGCTCATTCAAAATGGAGTGGTGCTTTTTCCCGCAAAATAATTACACCGTTTGGGGACCGTGCAGAACTTTGAAACATGATCAAGATGCAGACAATTGTAAAAATTAGGATGGCGGACGACCGTACGCATTTATTTTACCCACATTTTTTGAGGGCTCAGTAAACTCATCCTTACTTGCCCTTAACTCCGCTCCTACTTCAAACAGACCTCACGGAAAAGTTCTTGTTGGGATGCCATAACTAACACACAAAACGAAAGAGAGATCAAACAAGATATAATTCTGTAACACGACTAACTTGACGACTGGTCGCCTAACAATACCCTGAGCAATACGGACGTCTACAACGCGAACCTTACCATGATTACCGGTATGACGACTAACGTTCGAACTTAACAATTACTCTTCTTTCCACCTAATGCAAAACTGATGCGTCTATGCCTTCAGTTTTGTATACCGATTGGCTAAACTCGATAGAGATTCATTCAACAAGAGGTTCTGGCCGAGCAACAAGGAAGTCGCCTATAAGAAAGTTTGCGATGAAGCGGATTTTCATTCCTAAAAAATTGACTCAGAACATTCTGAGGCGAATCACCAATTTTAATTGCCCTCGTAACGGAGGTCGAACCATTTACACCAGAAATGGTTGCAAGAGTGGGTCGAGACGATAACTTCAATCTATTCAGACACAGGGTCAATGAGGGATTGAACTGGGTAAGAATTTCCTTCGTGAACAATATTTACCATGGCGGTACCGAGAAGGACTCGCGAATTATGCGATGTGTGAAACACTTGACGGTTTTCTAAAGTCGGATAAGTACCAGTGGATGTAGAGGCAACAATATCTAAATTAGAATTGGAAGCAGTTCTTGGAACCCGGACTGTAGACGTCACATTTGAAGAGGAGCTATTTTTAGTTTTCGCCAAATGTACCTTAACGTTACGTTTGTTTGGGGATTTTGATGAATCTATACCTTTTATGTCCCGCAAACAGGCAAGCGTCTTAATCCTCTCCGTAAGGAACGAATCAAGCTGATCCCATGACGATAAGGAAGACTTATCTGTTAGACTCTGTTCTCAGAGTGTCGCCGTAAGTTTTAGCAGACGCTGAATACAAAATAAAAACTAAAATAGGATCCCAATGATCCGTTTATGCCTCTTTGTAAAGCCTTAAGACCTGAACTCGTTTCATTAGCTAACGATGGAAGATCGAACAGAATTTTTAAATGTCAATTGACTAGAATTCTTTTGTTGTCATAAGCATCCCTGACAGCTTTAATAGTAGGATTGATAGGATTGATAGTACCTGACTGTGAAGTATTCGACCTATTGCATGACTGCGCAACTAGCACGAATTTCAGCTGGGGTGGAAGGAGGTGTCTTCGCAGACCGTTGTTTCTTTAACATTTCAGTCATTTCCTTACCCTTAATGGTTATCAAATAATCGAGATACTTTTAATAAATATCCTTGACCTTGTACCACAAGTCCTGAAGTTCGGTGTTTCGAGTTTCTAAATTGCGAGTTTCTGTTTAATCAATTTAAAAGCAACGGCAATTTTTTTCAATATTATCGGATGCTTGATGAAATTGAGTGAGTGGAGTGAACGACATGGCTTCAGAATTCGATTTCAACAAATACTAATCAAATATTCAGCTAAAATGAAGCAAAATGACGTAGTCTTATTAAAGAAACCCAAAAAATACGGCGCGTATATTTTTAGAATCACAAAGGAAAACTAATTCGGAGGAGAAAAGATTGAATAACTTCCCAAAAACGAATATATCAGGAAATGCAAATAAAGCGTATATATATATATATATATATATATATATATATATATATATATATATATATATATATATATATATATATATATGTCTATATATATATATATATATATATATATATATATATATATATATATATATATATATATATATATATATATATATATATATATATATATATATATGTGGCTATTTTCAAAATTATTATTATTTTTTCTGCCTTAATAGATTTTTGCTTTTGTTGCCCCTATGGCTTTTTGGTTATGTTTAGCCTCTATGCCTTTTGTTTATTTATTTTGCCCCATGGGTTTTTTTATTTTGCCTCTCTGGCTTTTTTATTAATTTTGCCCTAATGACGTCTACTACTCCCATTCCATGCACCGTTGAGAGCTCGAGATGCAATTTTCTTACCTCATCAATTTTTTTCCCACGACGACTTCAAGTACTTCAAAGCATATTTGGATAGAGTTTGTTTACTTATTTCCTGAATTGGAAGATGATTGCGCTTACTTTGATATTCGCCTGGCTGCTCATTGGTGGTGATTTTATTAAGCTTTGCTTTTCATTTTCTATTTTATTCTTCCCGAACATCGACATAAATTGTTGCATCTGTTGTTGTATTTCCTCCTGGAAGGCCTTAAATTTTTGCTCGAGCAATAGCCGCTGCACTTCGGACTCCACTTCCTTTATTATTCTTACTCCTTAATGACTCCTCTTTAAGACCATCTATTTTCTTATCATCTCCTGCATTTTGCTCTTAAACTTTTCTTCAATTTCTTCAAACTTGACGTCTACTTCTCCCATTCCATGCACCATTGAGAGCTCGAGATGCAATTTTCTTACCTCATCCATAAATTTTTCGTACGATGACTTCATGTACTTCAAAGCATATTTGGAGAGAGTTTGTTTACTTATTTCCTGAATTGGAAGATGATTGCGCTTACTTTGATATTCGCCTGGCTGCTCATTGGTGGTGATTCTATTAAGCTTTGCTTTTCATTTTCTGTTTTATTCTTCCCGAACATCGACATAAATTGTTGCATCTGTTGTTGCATTTCCTCTTGGAAGGCCTCAAAATTTTTGCTCGAGCATTAGCCCCTGCACTTCAGACTCCACTTCCTTTATTATCCTTTGTGGTTCTCGCTCGGCCTCCTCTTCCAAATTCGCTAGTAGTTCCTTTGTTTTTCCGTAATTCATGTTTATAAGATCTCAAACCTTTTCATTTCGTGGTTCGTAGTTGCTTCCTTCATTTTGCTTTCGAGGGATCGTAGTGTGTCACTCATAGCGGCTTTCCGAGCCATGCCTGATTGCAGCTTTTCCTTAATCCCGATTATTTTTTTAAGGATTAGGCTTTGCATCTTGTACAAATTATGTCTCGACGCCATTGTTCCTTGTTTTGTCAAGCAATAAAAAGTTGTAGTTATAGCTTATTCTTTACTTATGCCCTTGTGGCTATTTTCAAAATTATTATTATTTTTTCTGCCTTAATAGATTTTTGCTTTTGTTGCCCCTATGGCTTTTTGGTTATGTTTAGCCTCTATGCCTTTTGTTTATTTATTTTGCCCCATGGGTTTTTTTACTTTGCCTCTCTGGCTTTTTTATTAATTTTGCCCTAATGGCGTTTTTCTATTTTGCCTCTATGGCTCTTTGTTTTGTAATGTTTCGCCCCTATGGCTTTTTTGTTATATTTTTGTTTTAAAAAAAATATAATTCTCTTTGTTTGAAATATATTTTTGAGAATTGAATTATACGACTTGTTGGTTCGATGGTCAGTTTAATTCTATTTTTATTGAGAAAAATATATTACTTTAGTACTAAGACACAACAGAAATCTTAGGGGGGCTTAGTTTTATGCATCTGCTTAAGACTACAACACTTAACATTTCTAATTCTATGCATAGGCCTAACATAACACACAAATATACTCTACTATGTGAGAATATTCTTTATTATCAATGCGTCTCCAGCAGCATAAAGTTTTATCATCCCTTATGATCGTATCATACATGCGCACACATCTAAAAGTACTCTAACATGTTGGACTAAAAATACATAGTCCGATTATTACATCTTTCCGATAGATAAAAAAGTGATGTTGTCGGACACATAAATCGTTTTTCGTTATTACAAGTCTCATTTAAATAAAAACTGTCCGATAAGCAAAAAGCCCGACCATCTTCCCTTTATCTTTTAACGTAAAGTTTACAGAATTCATGTTGCCATATTTTATATTGATAATATGACAATAATAGCAAAATATATTTAAATAAAGAAATGGATAACGCAATTCATTTATTTTATATTGAAGAACTGAATTATAAATTTATTTCACGAAATTAATTACAAATTCGTTTTGTTTATTATTTTCAACCTAAAATGAAGATGCCATTGTGAAAAAAAGCTGTGACTACCAGTTACTTTTACATAAAGCTTGTCATATCTCTGAAAGAAATGCATATACTTTAAAGGAAAGATGTAATAATGAGGATCCGATAATGTGACTACTTCTATTACATATGCAAACTACTTCCAATGAGAGCATGTGTAACAAGGTGCGGTTACCGACAACAACCAGTGCCTAGCGACGACCCGCTCACTACTGTCTCCGCCAGGGGAGTTGTAGAGGAAATGCCAGTGCGACAGGTAAGGGAAGATGAGGGACAAAGTATCAAATAAAGCTAAAAGAAATTATTATATATGTAAATTCATGTACAATAAGATTTACAAGGACGTAAATTCAGTTTATATGTGAGCTAATTTCATTTTATTAAATTCAATTTAATTCATTATTGACGGGGCCCGAAATTACCCAACCAAACGAAGTATATTGCGCTGTATTGAGACCAGGTTCTTGGATCATTCTCGGCTTAATGATTTTATAGTAAATTTTTGGACCTAGTATCATCACTACAGGACCAAAACAATCAAACGATGGGTCCGCGAGTTCTAGAGCAACAATGGCTTCGCGTGTTGTCGAAGGAATGTTCATCGGTGGTGTTACACCGCAAGTAATTTTTGCTACGCTGGCAGTAACAAATTGACTTTGACCCGGGATAAAATGTGAGGTGATCATAAAGTCGGCGTACGACATATGATTGACTTTGGTGGTGAGCTATCGAAGGTAATTTTTTAGGGACGCACACACCTGACTGACTGGGCAGCAGGGGTCTAATAAAGCACTAACTGGAATATATATTCAGGGCTCAAGGACAATACACGACTTATTGGTAATGCGGAAGTTGGTACTATGTGGGGTGGTGGTGCGGGAAAGATACTTCTCGGAGCTAACCATCTCAATGAATTTTGTGTTCGGTTGGAGCTCTCCTCTTGGTGCTCATTCAAAATGGAGTGGTGCTTTTTCCCGCAAAATAATTACACCGTTTGGGGACCGTGCAGAACTTTGAAACATGATCAAGATGCAGACAATTGTAAAAATTAGGATGACGGACGACCGTACGCATTTATTTTACCCACATTTTTTGAGGGCTCAGTAAACTCATCCTTACTTGCCCTTAACTCCGCTCCTACTTCAAACAGACCTCACGGAAAAGTTCTTGTTGGGATGCCATAACTAACACACAAAACGAAAGAGAGATCAAACAAGATATAATTCTGTAACACGACTAACTTGACGACTGGTCGCCTAACAATACCCTGAGCAATACGGACGTCTACAACGCGAACCTTACCATGATTACCGGTATGACGACTAACGTTCGAACTTAACAATTACTCTTCTTTCCACCTAATGCAAAACTGATGCGTCTATGCCTTCAGTTTTGTATACCGATTGGCTAAACTCGATAGAGATTCATTCAACAAGAGGTTCTGGCCGAGCAACAAGGAAGTCGCCTATAAGAAAGTTTGCGATGAAGCGGATTTTCATTCCTAAAAAATTGACTCAGAACATTCTGAGGCGAATCACCAATTTTAATTGCCCTCGTAACGGAGGTCGAACCATTTACACCAGAAATGGTTGCAAGAGTGGGTCGAGACGATAACTTCAATCTATTCAGACACAGGGTCAATGAGGGATTGAACTGGGTAAGAATTTCCTTCGTGAACAATATTTACCATGGCGGTACCGAGAAGGACTCGCGAATTATGCGATGTGTGAAACACTTGACGGTTTTCTAAAGTCGGATAAGTACCAGTGGATGTAGAGGCAACAATATCTAAATTAGAATTGGAAGCAGTTCTTGGAACTCGGACTGTAGACGTCACATTTGAAGAGGAGCTATTTTTAGTTTTCGCCAAATGTACCTTAACGTTACGTTTGTTTGGGGATTTTGATGAATCTATACCTTTTATGTCCCGCAAACAGGCAAGCGTCTTAATCCTCTCCGTAAGGAACGAATCAAGCTGATCCCATGACGATAAGGAAGACTTATCTGTTAGACTCTGTTCTCAGAGTGTCGCCGTAAGTTTTAGCAGACGCTGAATACAAAATAAAAACTAAAATAGGATCCCAATGATCCGTTTATGCCTCTTTGTAAAGCCTTAAGACCTGAACTCGTTTCATTAGCTAACGATGGAAGATCGAACAGAATTTTTAAATGTCAATTGACTAGAATTCTTTTGTTGTCATAAGCATCCCTGACAGCTTTAATAGTAGGATTGATAGGATTGATAGTACCTGACTGTGAAGTATTCGACCTATTGCATGACTGCGCAACTAGCACGAATTTCAGCTGGGGTGGAAGGAGGTGTCTTCGCAGACCGTTGTTTCTTTAACATTTCAGTCATTTCCTTACCCTTAATGGTTATCAAATAATCGAGATACTTTTAATAAATATCCTTGACCTTGTACCACAAGTCCTGAAGTTCGGTGTTTCGAGTTTCTAAATTGCGAGTTTCTGTTTAATCAATTTAAAAGCAACGGCAATTTTTTTCAATATTATCGGATGCTTGATGAAATTGAGTGAGTGGAGTGAACGACATGGCTTCAGAATTCGATTTCAACAAATACTAATCAAATATTCAGCTAAAATGAAGCAAAATGACGTAGTCTTATTAAAGAAACCCAAAAAATACGGCGCATAAATTTTTAGAATCACAAAGGAAAACTAATTCGGAGGAGAAAAGATTGAATAACTTCCCAAAAACGAATATATCAGGAAATGCAAATAAAGCGTATATATATATATATATATATATATATATATATATATATATGTCTATATATATGTCTATATATATATATATATATATATATATATATATATATATATATATATATATATATATATATATATATATATATTATTCCAAATATTAATCGAAATATATTTAAATTGGCGATATTTATCAAATATATCGAAACAATTTGAAAAAATAAGAAAAATTGATAAATGGTCGGTGTATTCCGAGTGTAGGTTGCACGTATTTTCGACTGACAAATACTGATATATAACGAGTACTGTTAAATGTCTTTAAAATAAGCAAAACTTTTAAGATAAATTACTAAAATATCTATATGTTTCTCGTAAAGGAGCACAATGAAAAGTACATATAATACCGAATGTAGGGTGACAAATATTAAAAAAGTCCAAAAACACTTTTTATGATCAATTACCAAAAACAAATTAAAAATTATTTTTCAAAATTTTATTTCTTATACTCAACATTTTTCCACTTGAACACACTGTGCAGTGGTGAATAACGAATTCCGCACACATAAAATTCTATGTCGATTCAGCAATGTCCGTCCGTCTGAGGAAATCACTGTAGCCTCCGAACGAAATGAAGTAAGTTGATACAATTTTACTCAAATGTATGTTATGTCTGCAGGACTTTTGGTATTGAAAATGGTATAGCGCCCATATAACGGTACCCTCGATATTCGATATTTTGTTAACATTAGCGACATTATTTACCGGAATTGTTTCAAATTTCGCTTTTGAAGGTCGTAATGGATACAACAGAATATGACAGGAAATTGTTTGTGTAAGTCCACGTTTTATAACCTCTATAGTACCTCCCTCTATTCGGTATTTTGATGATTTTAGCTACATAATAAACAGATTTTTTTTCAAGTTTCGCATTTGAATGTTGTAATAGCTTATGGCAAAAGTTGCCTATACAGGTCCACGTCGTCTTATACACCCTAAAATATGGCTACATTCGGTATTTTCAACATTTTAACAGAATTTATAACGGATTTTATTTTTTTGGCACTTGTTTTTTAATTTAATTGCCAAAATCGTTACAATTGATGGATGATGCAGTTTTTTACTTGTTATTTTTCTTTTTTTTCTCATTTACATTTTTGGTTATTTTATGATTGCGTGGTTATTGTATGTTTAGCTGGTAGTTTTAATTTAAGTAGGTAGATTTTAGGTAGAGGTAGACAACTTAGTAAGAAAATTAGTGAAAAAAACTTGGACAAGGCCAAAAATTATCTTAAAGGTTTGGTGCGTGGGTGGGAAATGGAGAAAATGTACGGGGTCATAAACAGGCTTAGTGACGCTGTGTCCAAAATGTCCATTGCTGGTCAAAATGCAACCCATAATTCTACAGCTTCCACAATGATAAACCAAACATTACATCCAGATAATAACATCATTCGGCTACTTTGCGAATCTTTGCCCAACTTCCATGGATATTTGTTTCTTTTATAAGATTTGCTAATGATGTCGATTACACTTCTCACCCAATTTTCTAGAGCTGCTGACACAGTTCTTAAAATTGTTGCATATTTCGAACAAATCGACGAATCTACATTCACTGTGTTCAATCTGGAGATTCGTAATTCAGAGATTAAGGAATTGTAGGACAAAGTATTGTGCACCTATGATGAGTGCAAAATCTACTTCCAGACGTCAAAGGCTGCACAGTCTGATGGCTTTTATGTCATTGAGAACAAATATAGTGCAGCTTGCATTGCATACCTTCAGTGTTTATCCACCATCAACAGGCATCTTGATCGCCTAAAATATCATTCAAATGAAAGCTGCTCTCCTATTACAGGTCCTCAGTTATCACCACTTCCTGAAAATTCTATTACTGCAGCTGATAATTTTAATGTGACACAATCTCTAGGATTTCCATCAAGGGAATCTATTTTGCCGGTGTCTGTGCAGAACACTACTCCACCCGTTCATGGTTCCTTTGAATCTTCTTACAATAAAAGTTGCTCCAATTCAGCTATTGGCCAACTTTTCGGGACCTATTCACCACCCTGTTTGTAAATAGTACACGACTTTCAAAAAAAGAATGTCTCTATCATCTTAAACAGAATTTTACCGGTGAGGCTCGCGAATTTGTTTGCATATTTCAACTCACAAATTGTAGTTTCCACTTAGCGTGGAAAAACCTCTAAACCTCTAAAAACCTCTTCGGTATTACTCTTTTAAACTTTGAGACTTGTTCGAGATTAAAAACTATCCAATGTGGCATAAATTGTTGTCTTAATGCAATGGCCGTCTATGACGTCGCCACGGATCAGTGGGATCAAATAATTGTATTTATTTGTTTGCGGCGGCTGCCAAAATTAACTTTAACCCTGTGGGAGCAAAGTTCCAAAAAAGAGTCGTTGTTACCTTCTTGGCTATACTTAGATGCTTTCCTTACAGAAAGAATACAAACTTTCCAATGTATTAAACATATACGTAGAAATCAGCTCGCAAGGATTGTTAATCCTCCAAGACCTGCAAAGAAATCGTTGTCATCAAAGAGTGTTCCACCTTGCTGCTCCTCCAGTAGATCGTTCGCATCTAAGCATGTCTCTACATCTAGTTCCACCAATAAAAAGTCTTTTGTACATATGCTTGAATGTGTTACTCCTTTACACGGTAAAAAACACTTATTGCTCCATTATAAAACTTTCGTTTGTGGACAAATTCTTGATGGTGAAAAACAATGATCGCTCTATAAAGTGTCTCTCACTTGGCCATATAGTTAAAAATTTTCACAGTACAAATAGTTGCAGATCTTGCAAACAAAGGCATCACAGCCTTCTCCAACGGTTACAAAATTGTAAAGTTATTGCAGTATCATGCTTGAAATCTTCCCTGTTTTGAAAGTCAGTCCAAAATTTTGTTTTGAATTCTAAGAAATTTCCTCCGGCCTTTACCAAAGTCAAAAGTCGAAGGGAATTGCAGTTGTCAACATAGTACATAACGGCAAATCGTACACTGCGCTAGCAATTGTAGATCCTTCTTCTAAGGTATCAATTGTTAGTAAAAAACTTAAAGATAAACTTCTTAATTTTACTTGCTATAAAACTGTTGCACCAAGAGAAGTTTGTTCTCTTAAGTTGTCTCTCCCTAAAAATGCATCTAGAATTGTGGAAACCAACCGTTAATTTTGTCTAAAGTCAATTGGACGTTATTTTCGTCACCATCTTTTTGTAATTTAAAGACTCGAATTCCTATTCCTGAATTAGCGGATTCATTCGATGACAGCTCAATAGACTTGTTAATTGGCGCTGACCTATATCCTAAGATACTCGAACCTGAGAAAATTGCTTTTAACTCGTGGCTAGCTCAAAAAACTTTTTTCGGGGACATTCTCACCGACTCATAATCTCGCATAAACAATGACGAAATAAGTAAACATTACTTTAAAATAAAATTAAAATTAGTTGGTATAATCACTTGCACCCAACATTGAACTCGGCCAATCGGAACCTTTAAAATCTAATCTTTTTGAAGTAATCACTTGCGCTTAAGAAGTGATTACTTCATTTATCCGAATCTATCAATAATTTGAAAATTTAAACCTACTATCGCTCACTTAGGAATCTGAATTTACGTTGCTACCTATCTTATAATGAATTTATATTAATTGCTAAACTCTTGGTCTCAGCAAGGGGCAGCAATGTATAAGTTCAATACGTTCCACGACCTCTTCCCAATCCCCGTCAATCACGGATGCTGATTGGCATTTACATCTCCTCTACAACTCCCTTGGCGTAATGAACAGATCGGCGCTGGGCATTGGTTGTGGTCGGTTTGCTCTCATTGGAAGTAGTTTTAATAAAGAGATACAAGGGATTCTCTGTGTTCACTTGTTTGTATTTGTATATGTATTGTAGATAGACATGATATCCTCAGCGATCACTTAAAACTTCTGCGTTCACTTGTCTACTAGAAACGAAAGCAAAGGCGCATGGCCTCTGTCGCCACGCCAATTACTAAAGGTAATTTGTTATTTAGAGTGGAAAGAAGCACCAATAAACCATGGGATTATGTTGAATTAATACTAATTACGTTTCTGTGTTTTATTTCTTATATTTGTCTTTCTCTTTGCCTTACACCACACATCATCCCACATAAAAACTCTGAGGAGTTTTGTTGTTCCAGTCGCTATACGAAGCCATTCTCCCCACTCTCCTGAGATAAACAGGTCAGATTCAGAGTTTACATTGTATTGGATCAATTGCAAACTCTCAATACTGAAGATGTTCATTGCCATTCGTGAAGATAACGTGACGGATTTATTCAATTAATGAGGAGTAAGGGAAGGGCTATGAAAAGCCATGTCATATTTCAGATTCTTCTTCCATTCGGCAGAATGAGTTTTTTTCAACATAATTTCCGGGCCCATGCTGCGATCCGGTCGATTGATTTCAATATCATTGAAATCAACTATACTATCACTAACGGCAGAAGAAATGTACAGATACATACATACCACAAATGACGTTTTCATTTGCGATAACCACGCAAACTTTAACAAGGGCGATCGATCACATGAATGCAAAATGAATTTCCTATTGAATAAATCGTCAGGAGCTTGTGACTTGGAGTCAACCATCCATCACCAAACTTGAAGACAAATGGCACAAATGTTTACTTTAGCCAATTTCACAGAATTGCCCTTTGTTTGTGGTACAAATTAGGAATTAGGCCAGATTGTATCTTAAAGGACAACACCTTTACAATATACGGTCATTACGAAAATAAAATAATAATGCACACTTCATATCTGAGACTTAATCCACTGCATTCCATAATCTCATCCAGTAGCTCGTTTAGCTCAACACAACATTAAACAGCACCTACGAAACTCAAGCTGCTGAGATCGGAAGACTTCCACAACCAATATAATCGAGAGCCATTACCCCGCATACCATCAGCAATCTAGCTCTTTGCGTTGGAATTGGAGTACCCAAATACAATGTTGCGTGTGGCCCATGAAAATATATTTTTTTTTATTTTAATTTCTAACAAGTAAAAAAAGCTGAAAATTCGGCCGGCCGAGCTTTAAATACACTCCACAATTTGGTACAAATTTTGCAATTTTCAAAAAAAAAAACAAAAAAAAAAAAAACATCGGTTAAAATTTCTTTTAAAATCTTAAAAATACCGAATGTAGTCGTATATTAGGAACTATGCGACGACGTGTACCTGCATAGGCAACTTTTGTCATAAGCTATTACAATATTCCAAATCGAAACTTGAAGAAAATCTGTTTATAATGTATCTAAATTCATCAAAATACCGAATACAGGGTGGTACCATGGTAATTATAAAACGTGTACCTGCAATTTCCTGGCACATTACGAACTTCAAATAAAAAATTTGAAATAATTCCGGTAAATAATGTCGCTAAAATCATCAAAACACCGAATATCGGGGGTACCGTTATATGGGGGCTATACGAAGACGTGGAACTGCACGGACAATCTACTGTCACAGGCTGTAATATACTGGAACTTCAAATGCGATACTTGAAACAATTCCGGTAAATAATGTCGCTAAAAGCATCAAACTACCACATATATGAAGGTACCATTATATGGGGGCTATACCAAAACGTGATACCAAAAGTCCTGCAGACATAATACACATTTGAGTAAATTTTTTATCAACTTACTTCATTTCATTCGGAAGCTAGAGATATTTCCATAGACGGACAGACGGATAGGCGGAGGGACGGACATTCCTATATAGAATAGAATATACATACTTTGTGGGGTCTAAAATGCATATTTCGAGGTGTTACAAACGGAACGACAAACTTAATTTACCCTCCATACTATGGTGGAGGGTATAAAAAAGAAAATGTTGTGAATTCAACAAACGTTTATTTCAGACTAAAAGTTTTACAAAGACTAAATAATAATTTCAGAGAAAAAATGTATGCGTTGAAAAATGACAATTAATGAAAAGCTAATACAGGACAATGATAACATGATGGAAATAATTGCAAACTACTTTATAAGACAAAGTACTTCGTATATTTCAACAGAAAGCGGCAGCAATTTTCCCGATTTCATGTCTGTTGTTGTCGGCAAATATAAAGAGAACCGGACGCGCAGAGTGACAGACTCATGTGCAAAATTCCAGCTTTGCTAACTACAATTTTCCGTGGATAGGGAGATACAAATCTGCAGAATGGTAGGGATATGCAGGTGAGCGTAAAATGTAAAATAATAAACGGGAAGAATCCGGGAAACATAAGAAGAGAGGGAAAATAAGCTTTGGCTTGGTACCCATAAAAAGGCAGAGCGGGAAAATTCCAAAGAGATTAGTCTGTGTTTCTTTTGGGTAAAAGTCGTTCTGTACTTTCGGCAAAATAAAACAAGTAAATAAGCTGTGAGTTCGGCCGGGACGAACTTTGAATATCCTCCATCATTTGGTATAAATTTGGCAATTTTCAAAAAACTATATATAAACTATTTTAACTATATATAAACTATATTGAAATGCAAAACTGAAGAAAATCTGTTTTTAATGTACATAAAATCATCAAAATACCGAATATAGGGTGGTACCATGGGGGTTATAAAACGTGGACCTGCACATACAATTTTATGGCATAAGCTGTAGTATACATTACGAACTTCAAATAAAAATATCGAAATAATCCCGTTTAACAATATCGCTAAGATCATCAAAACACTGATTTTCGTATTACCGTTATATGGGGGCTATACGAAGACTTGGATCTGCACAGACAATTTCCTGTCTAAGGCTGTAGTATCCATTACGAACTTCAAATGCGACAAATAATGTCGCTAAACTAATCAAAATTCCGAATTTCGGGGGTACCGTTATATAGGGGCTATACGAAGACGAAGACCTGCACAACAATTTTCTGTCATAGGCTGTAGTATCCATTACGAACTTCAAATACCAAATTTGAAACATATCCGGCAAATAATGTCGAAAAAAGCATCAAAATACTGCATATCGGAAGGTACCATTATATGGGGGTTATACCAAAACGTGGACCTACATAAACCATTTTCAATACCTAAAGTCCTGCAGGCATGAGACACATTTGAGTAAATTTTTACTAACTTACTTCATTTCGTTTGGAAGCTAGAGAGATTTCCATAGACGGACAGACGGATAGCTGTTCCAATTTTGTACTCAGTTTTTCATACCATCTTAATCCCTATTGCTTCAGTCCGTATAAGGCTTTTACTAGTTTATATACTGGATCCCGACACGATTTCCAATCTTTCATCCATTCTTGCGCAATCTTTTTGGCCATGCTACTTTTTTTCTCACTTGTCCCCACTTTTTCACCTTATACATAGTTTTTGAAGCATTAATACCACATATTCGGGAATTTCCATAAAAACGTTTTCGGAAAGATCTCCATTCAAATAATATGTTACGAAATCTATTTGATGAATTTCAAGGTTCTTTTCAAACATAAGACGAATTGTTGATGATCTAATAACTGGCGGTGGAATTGGTTGCTTCGTCACATGAAATTAGATCATTTGTAAAAACGGCATTGATAAATTCACAATCTTCAGTTTTGGCGGATTCTTCTTCAATACCATTCGTCTCAATATTTTGTGTAGATTTTGCCGGTATCTTTCGCGGTCGACCTCTATTTCCAGTGCGAACAATGCGTTTTTTGCCTTTACTTAGTTTTTCTGTTCCTTAGAACAAATTTTCTTCCTCAGCTGAATCTTCCAATGCTTCATCCACTCTAGGAATATATTCGTCCATTTTCATATCAAGTGATACCAACTAGGTTTTCAGATTTCCCATAGAAATCGTAATAAATAAATCTGACGTCTCGGCTAACGATTACATGACGCTTACGCAGCGACCATAAACGATAAGCCTTCGCTTCTTCTGAATAGCCAACTAATATGCATTCTTTCGAACGAGAATCGAATTTTCCATTTGACTTATCCTTAATCAACACATATGCTCGTAACACAAATGGTCTCAAATGCTTAATCGAAGGCGTCTTTCCCTCCACAATTTTTTGGACAAATCTCCTTCAACAGCTTAAGTAGGATATCGATTGCGTATGTAACATGCAGTGTTAATTGTTTCAGCCCAAAAAACGTTGGAACACCTGGCCATTTTTAAAAGTGTCATATTTTTCCTTTCGGCAACCCACTTTGTTGCGGGCTTTGAGGGGCGCTCAGTCGTCTTTTAATTCCCGTCACTTCTAAATACTGATTAAATTCTTTGTTGATGTATTCGTCCCATTGTCAGCTGATTTCCTAAATCTCTTGAACGCATTAATAATATCCGATTTCTTTTGCAATGCTCTTGTTGGGGCCGTATTCTTATGTCATTTGTCATTTTATTATTTGCAAGAATTTTTAAATCCAGTTCATTAAAATAGCCCAGCCGTTGATGCCACACATCCATGTATTTCATCTTGACCTCTGCTGCATTCGCCGAATAAACCGACTGCCGCCAGAAATAAAAGTTTCCTCTTCGATTTGCTTTGAATTGAACTTCATTTCCTTTCATAATTCTGGCCTAGTTTTGTCGAAAATTACCTTGAATCCCTTGTCCGTTAACTTAGATACGGACAACAAATTGCTTCTCAAAGCTTCGACATACATGACGTCTCTTAGGATAAATCTTTGCTCCATTTTTCCTCCTGCTGTCTTTATTCGTATATCCGTTATACCTGAAATATTGCTTAACTCACCATTTGCTACACATAGCTTTTATCAATCTTCTTTATAGTTTCAAAACTTTCTTTATTCGCTGACAAGTGCGAAGAACACCCGCTGTCCAAACACCATTCATTTGACATATCTTGGTAGTTGAAACCGACAACGAGACTATTGAAGTCTCTTGCTTGCCATCTTTAGCTTCACCCAAACCAGCACATGCCTTCTGGTCCATTGTTTTCCATTTCGATGCAGCATCACCTTCTGGACATGGTGTAGTACCATCCACGTACGACCAGAAATCTTGCTTTATTAAAATTGCTCGCATCTGAAGTTTCCACGATTTATAGTTTGTTGAATTCTATGGCTCAATCCGTATAATACTTCCAGACATGGCAAATTCTTTATTATTTTACAATATTCAAATTATAATTTACACACAATTGCACCAAATGGACCGTCTGGGCCCATATCCTGTTGTGAAATCAGCAAACGTTTATCTCAGACTAAAAGTTTTACAAAGACTAAATAATAATTTCAGAAAAAATGTATGCATTGAAAAATGACAATTAAAGAAAAGCTAATACAGGACATTGATAACATGATGGAAATAATTGCAAACTACTTTATAAGACAAAGTACTTCGTATATTTCAACAGAAAGCGGCAGCAATTTTCCCGATTTCATGTCTGTTGTTGTCGGCAAATATAAAGAGAACCGGACGCGCAGAGTGACAGGCTCATGTGCAAAATTCCAGCTTTGCTAACTACAATTTTCCGTGGATAGGGAGATACAAATCTGCAGAATGGTAGGGATATGTAGGTGAGCTTAAAATGTAAAATGATAAACAAGAAGAATCCGGGAAACATAAGAAGAGAGGGAAAATAAGCTTTGGTTTGGTACCCATAAAAAGGCAGAGCGTGAAAATTCCAAAGAGATTAGTCTGTGTTTCTTTTGGGTAAAAGTCGTTCTCTATTTTCGGCAAAATAAAACAAGTAAATAAGCTGTGAGTTCGGCCGGGACGAACTTTGAATATCCTCCATCATTTGGTATAAATTTGGCAATTTTCAAAAAACTATATATAAACTATTTTAACTATATATAAACTATATTGAAATGCAAAACTGAAGAAAATCTGTTTTTAATGTACATAAAATCATCAAAATACCGAATATAGGGTGGTACCATGGGGGTTATAAAACGTGGACCTGCACATACAATTTTATGGCATAAGCTGTAGTATACATTACGAACTTCAAATAAAAATATCGAAATAATCCCGTTTAACAATATCGCTAAGATCATCAAAACACTGATTTTCGTGTTACCGTTATATGGGGGCTATACGAAGACTTGGATCTGCACAGACAATTTCCTGTCTAAGGCTGTAGTATCCATTACGAACTTCAAATGCGACAAATAATGTCGCTAAACTAATCAAAATTCCGAATTTCGGGGGTACCGTTATATAGGGGCTATACGAAGACGAAGACCTGCACAACAATTTTCTGTCATAGGCTGTAGTATCCATTACGAACTTCAAATACCAAATTTTGCAATAGTTCCTGTAAATAATGTCGCTAAAGAGGTACCGTACCGGCTTAGACTGTAGTATCCATTACGAACTTCAGATACCAAATTTGAAACATATCCGGTAAATAATAATAATCGAAAAAGCATCAAAATACTGCATATCGGAAGGCGGTTATATCAAAACGTGGACCTACATGAACCATTTTCAATACCTAAAGTCCTGCAGGCATAAGACACATTTCAGTAAATTTTTACTAACTTACTTCATTTCGTTTGGAAGCTAGAGAGATTTCCATAGACGGACAGACGGATAGCTGTTCCAATTTTGTACTCAGTTTTTCATACCATCTTAATCCTTATTGCTTCAGTGCGTATGAGGCTTTTACTAGTTTACATACTGGATCTCGACACGATTTCCAATCTTTCATCAATTCTTGCGCAATCTTTTTGGCCATGCTACTTTTTTTCTCACTTGTCCCCACTTTTTTACCTTTGCATAGTTTTTGAAGAATTAGTACCACATATTCGGGAATTTCCATAAAAACGTTTTCGGAAAGATCTCCATTCAAATAATATGTTACGAAATCTATTTGATGAATTTCAAGGTTATTTTCAAACATAAGACGAATTGTTGATGATCTAATAACTGGCGGTGGAATTGGTTGCTTCTTCACATGAAATTAGATCATTTGTAAAAACGGCATTGATAAATTCACAATCTTCAGTTTTGGCGGATTCTTCTTCAATACCATTCGTCTCAATATTTTGTGTAGATTTTGCCGGTATCTTTCGCGGTCGACCTCTATTTCCAGTGCGAACAATGCGTTTTTTGCCTTTACTTAGTTTTTCTGTTCCTTAGAACAAATTTTCTTCCTCAGCTGAATCTTCCAATGCTTCATCCACTCTAGGAATATATTCGTCCATTTTCATGTCAAGTGATATCAACTAGGTTTTCAGATTTCCCGTCGAAATCGTCAATAAATCTGACGTCTCGGCTGACGATTACATGACACTTACGCAGCGACCATAAACGATAAGCCTTCGCTTCCTCTGAATAACCAACTAATATGCATTCTTTCGAACGAGAATCGAATTTTCCATTTGACTTATCCTTAATCAACACATATGCTCGTAACACAAATGGTCTCAAATGCTTAATCGAAGGCGTCTTTCCCTCCACAATTTTTTGGACAAATCTCCTTCAACAGCTTAAGTAGGATATCGATTGCGTATGTAACATGCAGTGTTAATTGTTTCAGCCCAAAAAACGTTGGAACACCTGGCCATTTTTAAAAGTGTCATATTTTTCCTTTCGGCAACCGCACTTTGTTGCGGGCTTTGAGGGGCGCTCAGTCGTCTTTTAATTCCCGTCACTTCTAAATACTGATTAAATTCTTTGTTGATGTATTCGTCCTATTGTCAGCTGATTTCCTAAATCTCTTGAACGC
Source organism: Musca domestica (assembly GCF_030504385.1). Taxonomy (NCBI): domain Eukaryota; kingdom Metazoa; phylum Arthropoda; class Insecta; order Diptera; family Muscidae; genus Musca; species Musca domestica. Next base: position 957,027 of record NW_026712439.1, read on the forward strand.
ATTAATAATATCTGATTTCTTTTGCAATGCTCTTGTTGGGGGCGTATTCTTATGTCATTTTATTATTTGCAAGAATTTTTAAATCCTGTTCATTTAAATAGCCCAGCCGTTGATGCCACACATCCATGTATTTCATCTTGACCTCTGCTGCATTCGCCGAATAAACCGACTGCCGCCAGAAATAGAAGTTTCCTCTTCGATTTGCTTTGAATTGAACTTCATTTCCTTTCATAATTCTGGCCTAGTTTTGTCGAAAATTACCTTGAATCCCTTGTCCGTTAACTTAGATACGGACAACAAATTGCTTCTCAAAGCTTCGACATACATGACGTCTCTTAGGATAAATCTTTGCTCCTTTTTTCCTCCTGCTGTCTTTATTCGTATATCCGTTATACCTGAAATATTGCTTAACTCACCATTTGCTACACATAGCTTTTATCAATCTTCTTTATAGTTTCAAAACTTTCTTTATTCGCTGACAAGTGCGAAGAACACCCGCTGTCCAAACACCATTCATTTGACATATCTTGGTAGTTGAAACCGACAACGAGACTATTGAACATTGAAGTCTCTTGCTTGCCATCTTTAGCTTCACCCAAACCAGCACATGCCTTCTGGTCCATTGTTTTCCATTTCGATGCAGCATCACCTTCTGGACATGGTGTAGTACCATCCACGTACGACCAGAAATCTTGCTTTATTAAAATTGCTCGCATCTGAAGTTTCCACGATTTATAGTTTGTTGAATTCTATGGCTCAATCCGTATAATACTTCCAGACATGGCAAATTCTTTATTATTTTACAATATTCAAATTATAATTTACACACAATTGCACCAAATGGACCGTCTGGGCCCATAACCTGTTGTGAAATCAGCAAACGTTTATCTCAGACTAAAAGTTTTACAAAGACTAAATAATAATTTCAGAAAAAATGTATGCATTGAAAAATGACAATTAAAGAAAAGCTAATACAGGACATTGATAACATAATGGAAATAATTGCAAACTACTTTATAAGACAAAGTACTTCGTATATTTCAACAGAAAGCGGCAGCAATTTTCCCGATTTCATGTCTGTTGTTGTCGGCAAATATAAAGAGAACCGGACGCGCAGAGTGACAGGCTCATGTGCAAAATTCCAGCTTTGCTAACTACAATTTTCCGTGGATAGGGAGATACAAATCTGCAGAATGGTAGGGATATGCAGGTGAGCGTAAAATGTAAAATGATAAACAGGAAGAATCCGGGAAACATAAGAAGAGAGGGAAAATAAGCTTTGGTTTGGTACCCATAAAAAGGCAGAGCGTGAAAATTCCAAAGAGATTAGTCTGTGTTTCTTTTGGGTAAAAGTCGTTCTCTATTTTCGGCAAAATAAAACAAGTAAATAAGCTGTGAGTTCGGCCGGGCCGAACATTGAATATCCTCCAAAATTTGGTATAAATTTTGCAATTTTCAAAAAACTATATATAAACTATATTAACTATATATAAACTATATTGAAATGCAAAACTGAAGAAAATCTGTTTTTAATGTACCTAAAATCATTAAAATACCGAATATAGGGTGGTACAATGGGGGTTATAAAACGTGGACCTGCACATACAATTTTATGGCATAAGCTGTGTATACATTACGAACTTCAAATAAAAATATTGAAATAATCCCGTTTAACAATGTCGCTAAGATCATCAAAACACTGATTTTCGGGTTAGCGTTATATGGGGGCTATACGAAGACTTGGATCTGCACAGACAATTTCCTGTCTAAGGCTGTAGTATCCATTACGAACTTCAAATGCGACAAATAATGTCGCTAAACTCATCAAAATTCCGAATTTCGGGGGTACCGTTATATAGGGGCTATACGAAGACGAAGACCTGCACAACAATTTTCTGTCATAGGCTCTAGTATTCATTAGGAACTTCAAATACCAAATTTTGCAATAGTTCCTGTAAATAATGTCGCTAAAGAGGTACCGTACCGGCTTAGACTGTAGTATCCATTACGAACTTCAAATACCAAATTTGAAACATATCCGGTAAATAATAATAATCGAAAAAGCATCAAAATACTGCATATCGGAAGGCGGTTATATCAAAACGTGGACCTACATGAACCATTTTCAATACCTAAAGTCCTGCAGGCATAAGACACATTTCAGTAAATTTTTACTAACTTACTTCATTTCGTTTGGAAGCTAGAGAGATTTCCATAGACGGACAGACGGATAGCTGTTCCAATTTTCTACTCAGTTTTTCATACCATCTTAATCCCTATTGCTTCAGTCCGTATGAGGCTTTTACTAGTGTTAACGCCAAGGTTAACCACGCTGGTCACCCTATTCTCTAGTTTCAATTTTTCTTTCATTTGTCTAAATTTGCATCTCTCTCTTGGTACTAAATGCTAATGTACTAAATGCAAATGTTTTCCTTTTACACTGGTTGTTCCTTTTTTTTTTTTGTGAATAAATTTACTTCTATTCTAACCAGCAAACACAACTGTCATTGGTAAGATTCGTTTCCAAATTCTCCACCGAATTTTGTTCAATAAAATTCCATTGTTTGGCAAACTTCTTTTCTAAAACATCTTGTTTTTTTTTTTTTTCTTTCTTTGGTTTTTTTTCATACAACTCCGAGGAGAAATTATTCCTGCATTAAAGAATATTATTTCCTCGTTTCGGCAACAACTAACCATCCCAGCTTTTCCAGAAAATCCATTTAGGCGTGTTCATTTTGGTCCATCGTACCGGATAATTGGATAGCTGTTGCAAATTCCACAAATTAAATTTCTTCGCTTCATCAATTTCATCAAAAAAGGTAAGTTTGTGCTTTCCATTTCTATAATATAACAATAGTGCATTCTTCTGTGGGGTGTTAAAGTGCGTTTTGCCGACGGCAATTTGTTTTTCATTTTTTCAAACGCACAGTGTTTCATAAGTGCATTGTAAATTTCAGTAATTTTATTATTCAATAACACCACATTTCCGTAATTTTATTCATTTAAAAATTTGTTGGAATATTCAATTAACATATTTTCAAATTATTATTTTCATTATTTATCTGAAATTATATTATATTCCTATTCATATTTATTTCAAAGTGCTAAAAAAAACAAAAAACATCAATAAAAAACATCATAATTTTTGCTATTCGCGACAGTGTGCTCCAAATTATTCTTTTCCTTTCTTTATTTTCTACCGCGAGAATTGGTACTAATTCTTTTTTATACGTGTTTGTTGGTGTGTTATTTTCTTCTTTACGATCATTACATCTCCTTAACACAGTAGTTGTTGTTGTTAGAGATCTGCCTACATTCGTCTCTTTAGAACAATAACTACTCGTTCAACTATAACACACCGTCATACGTATATTTCTTCTATTTTTTCTTGTTGAGCTGTTCGTCTGTTCGGTCATCCAACGACCAGCGTTCATTACCGCACTGCTTGTTCTCACTCAACACACATTCATACCTGCATTATTTTTCCTGTTGTTTGGTGGCCGCTGTTGGTTTGTTCGTACGTTCAGCCAACCACCGGAGTTCTCTTACGTGTGTTTTCACTCAATAGTAGTAAAGCTATTCTCTTTAAGTGTGCGTGCACCCTACCGTCGTTCCTTTCATATGGTCGCATCGTAACTTGTTTGCGACATTCATATATAAATATATTATTCGAATATATATAAAGGTAGGTGGTGCTGTACCTTCTTCTTGCCCATTTTTAGTTCACATTACGGCCGCTAGGGGGCGCTGTCCAAATAAGAAAATTCGGAGAAAAACTTGATTTTTTCGAGACTTACCCAAATATTTCTGGTTTTTCTTGGACATTTTCGCCTTTTGATTCTTTTCTTCGCTGGTGCTTATTGGTAGTGCGTTTTTCCACCACTAGAGGGCGCTCTGCAAATTGTAAATCACCTAAAAACTTTAATTCTTTCAATTAATTATTATTATTTCCTGGGTGATCTTTGATTTTTTTGACATTTGCTCACTGCGGATTTATTTCTGACTGTGCAAATAAATAGTGTGTTCGTTCGCCGCCAGGGGGCGTTTTATATATATGAAAATACCTCAAAAATCATAATATTTTCAATATTATTCCAATTTATTCCGGTTTTTCGTAGAAATTCACCTACTGCTTTTAGTTCTTTCCATTGTTTTATCCATTGTCCATTCATTTACCGCTAGGTGGCGCTGTACAAAGGAGAAAATGCAAAGAAAAACGTATTTTCCAACCATTTTTTTAGATATTCGTGAACAAATTTGCTTGGGAAGTTACCCTCTTTCCACCCGTTCTCGCTGTTCTTCGCTTATTCTTTGCTAGTTTCTTGTTCTAAATCATTTTTCATTAATTTTTACTGAGCGATAATGTCCTTGGAAGCCTTCATTCGTCAAGCTGATCGTCTGGTCACCTTCAATGCCGAGATTGTTGGTGGTAATGTTCCCTTGACGTCTGCCCAATTCATAAAGATACATATTTCGGAAGTTAAATCCTTATGGGCAGGCATCAAATCAGCGTATGAGCAATTTATGTCCGATCGAGCTAGCGAAGAACAGAACGAGGAGGATGATGAACACGAAGAAGATGCAGATGCCGCTTCGGAGCTCGAGACGTTCCAGGCCAAATACAATAGTGCCTATGTCACTTATTGCGAGTGCTTGGCTCGCCTCACGCAGTTGTCTGAGGATCTCCAAAGGCAAACAGTTCCTAAAGAGCCTTCTGTTCACCTCCGGACCCTTCGATCCAGAGTCCTAATTCTACAATCCATCATGATCATGGTTCAAATTATTCGTTCAACCTGCCCCCATGCGATACCGAAATTTTCAACGGGATTATATGTCATGGCCGACTTCCGAGATATGTTCACAGCCGTGTACATAAGAAATTCTAGGCTCAGTCCCGTCGAGCGATTGTTCATTTGACCCAGAAGACTAAAGGCGAAGCTAGAGATATTGTCCAACGTGCACCTTTGACAAATCAAGGTTTTCAACTTGCTTGGAAAGGTTTGTGCGATCGTTTCGAAAATAAGCGAATTCTTGTTAATGCCAATTAAAAGTTCTATTCAATATTCCTGATATTAAGTCCGAGTCAGCGAGTGCAATTAAGGTCATTGCAGCGCGACATAAATTCATGTATTGCTGCGTTATCTCTGTACGATATCGACGTTAGAAGCTGGGATCCGATATTTGTTTTCCTTTGTTCGGATTGTCTTCCTGACTCAACTCTGACGCTTTGGGAACAAGGTTTGCTGACAAGACTGCTATTCCAAGGTGGGCTGACCTTGATTCTTCCTTACGAATCGATATGGTACACTTGAATCCGTCTCCGAGATGCGCAATTTTCCGAAGTCTGATGATCGAAAAACTAAATCCAATGCACATTCAAAGAATTCGAAGTTCAGCTCATTCCAGACCAATGTTACGGCTCCAAAATGTCCTTTGTGCACAAATTCCGCTCATATTATTCGAAAATGTCCTAATTCATTGATATGGATGTCAAACAACGAGTGGCTGAGATCAAGAAACAAGGCCTGTGCCTGAATTGTTTCTCAAAAACTCACCACGTAAAAATTGTACGAGCAAAAATAATTGTTTTGAGTGTCAGAGGCGGCACAACACTATGCTTCATGAGCGTTCGTCAAGTAGTCATCCATCCAATCCACCTACGAGCTCTACCACTTTAAGTCCAAACTCCACTCCATTTTCTCCAATTCTGTACAGTCCACTACTTCTGGGGGTGGAGTAATTCAGACGTGTTTCACTTCCAGCTCTCGGGTGTTTTGTTGGGGACTGCGTTGGTGAATGTGATTCACTTAGGAGTAACGTATCACGCTCGTGTACTCCTATATTCGGGTTCTCAAGGAACATTCATATCTGAACGTTTCTTCAATAAAGTCAAACTTCCATATCAGCGTACAACGTTCAGATTTCTGGTCTCAATAATTCGACCGCTGCCTCCGTTCGAAAAGTATGTTCCGTTGTGCTGTCCTCCGATTTGATGATTCCGTTGAGCTTTCCGTGCAAGCATTCGTGGTTCCACATTTGTCTGGAAATCTTCCTTCCCACACATTACCATCATCTTTGTTCTCTCGACTTCCTTCAATTCATCTGGCTGACCCGCACTTCTTCAAAAGTTCGAACATCGATATTCTTATAGGCGGTGACTTTCTTCCATTCATCATGCGTGCTGGAGTCATGCAAGATATTGTGACTCCTTGATGGGTCAAGAAACCATCTTTGGGTGGATTTTAACTGGCCCTGTTCCAGTGTCTTCTTCATCAGACATGTTAATTTCCAATTTCTGTGAAATTTCCTTAGACAGAGAGATATGTCGGTTTGGGAAGTGGAGAATCTTCCTAAGAAAAAATTTCCTTCAGACTCCGATAAATATTGCGAGGAGCTCTACGTTTCCACTACAAAAGGAATAAAGATGGTCGGTATGTCGTGTGTCTTCCTTTCAAACAAGGTTTCCCAGAGAAAATGGACCTTGGTCAATCCCGTTTACGAGCTGTAACACAATTCCTTCGCAATGAGAGCCGTCTTCTACGAAATTCAGATTTTAAAAAGGAGTACGATCAGGTACTCAATGAGTATGTTCATTTGAAACACATGTGCCAGTTCCTGCTCCATGTTTAAATAGTGATTCACGCCATTATTATTACCGCATAACGCGGTTATTAAACCGGAGAGCTCAACCACCAAGGTTCGGGTTGTCTTTAATGCTTCCTCCGATACGTCCAATGGTCACAGTCTGAACGATGTGTTGCACCCTGGTCCGGTTTTGCAATCTGACTTGACCACTTTACTTCTCAAATGGCGTCTCTTCCGATATGTATTCAATGCGGACATCGAGAAAATGTACCGCCAGATTCTTGTTCATCCAGATCATACTCCGTTCCAACGTATAATATTCCGCAACCACCCAGGTGAGAACATTCATGATTTCGAGTTGCAAACTGTCACTTTCGGTGTCAATTGTGCTCCGTACTTGGCTATTCGCACTCTGCTCCAACTTGCTGACGATGTTCAAGATTATATCCGAGGCAAGCGAGATTATTCGTAATTACATGTACGTCGATGATGTGCTTTTCGGAGCCCATTCTATCTCGACTGCTATTCAAGCCAAAGCCGAACTAAAATCTGCACTAGCCTCCGCTGGCTTTTGCCTTCGGAAGTGGACGACCGATTCGAGAGACATTCTTGCAGATCTTCCTAATGATTATTTATTTCATGAAGCCTTTTTAGACTTCGATGATCACAGCACAGCCAAAACCTTGGGGATTCGGTGGGATGCGAGTTCTGATGAATTTTTCTTTTCAACAACACCGTTTCCATCTTCATGTTCCTATACAAAAAGAGAGATCCTGTCTCAGATCTCCAAATTATTCGATCCTGCTGGATGGCTTTCACCATGCATTGTTGTGGCGAAAGTTATCATGCAGAAGATATGGTCCGATGGCACTGGTTGGGATGATGTTATAAATCCCTCCACATTGTCCGAATGAAAATATTCCAGTCAAACTACTCTGTTCTTGATAAAGTTAGAATTCCGAGGTGGCTCGATTTTACTCCTACGGCTGACATTCAGTTCCATGGCTTTTGTGATGCATCCGAAAAGGCATACGCGGCCGCTTTATATGTGCGAATAGCTAGAGGTACGTCCGTATTCACTCACCTGGTGTATTCCAAAACAAGAGTTGCTCCAGTGAAACACTGTCCATTCCAAGTTGGAACTTTGTGGGGCTGTTCTTCTAGCAGACATGATCGACACATTACTCCCTACCCTTAATATTTCGAAATATTCCTTGTTCTGCTGGACAGACTCCACTATCGTTCTTTCCTGGCTTTCCAACCTCCTGGTCATTGGCAAACATTCGTTGCCAACAGAGTTTCGAATATTATTCAAGTAGTTGATCCGTCCAGATTTCACCATGTTCCTTCGGAAGCCAATCCAGCAGATTTAGCGAGCCGCGGTGTGTTGCCACAAGACATTGTCAATAATGATCTTTGGTGGTACGGACCGTGGTGGCTTCGTGAAACTCCAGATCAATGGCCAGAGTTCATTCATTCAACAGAAACAGACGTGGAGCGAAAGTCTGTTCGTGTTCATTTTTCTATTTCGATTCAACGGAGGATATATTGGGAAGCATTTCATCTTATCAGCGAGCACTTAGGGTATTTTCCTATGTGTATCGATTTATTCACCGTACCCATCCAAGGTACCGTTCTTCTTTTTCGCGCGTTTCGGACCTCTCTGCAGTTCGGATATGATCGGAGGTCGTAATATTCTTGTTAAATGGTGTCAAAAGTCCTGTTATCCAGAGGAGTACCGGACACTGTACTTGGGAAAGACTGTTTCGTCCTCTAGTTCGCTTCGTCCTCTAAGCTTAAATCCATATCTAGATGCTGATGGTCTAATTCGTTCTTGTGGCCGGTTAGATTCGTCACCTGGGATTTCTTTCGATGAAAGACGTCCGATCATACTCCCGTACAGTTGCAAGTTCTCCAGGCTCTATGTTCAATTTGTTCATCAGATTACCATTCATGGTGGCAATCAACTTGTTCTTCGAGTGATAAGATCACAATACTGGATACCCAAAGTAAAGAACATGATCAAGGCAGTCATAAAGGAGTGCAAAACGTGTGTTCTTTACAAAAAGCATTGTCAGAAGCAGATCATGGCTGCCCTCCCTCCTGAGAACTGTCCTTTCTCGTCCATTTTTCCGTACCGGTCTTGATTTTGCGGGACCGTTTGATGTGAAAAGTTATTGCGGGCGTGGTTGTCGTTTCACGAAAGGTTACGTGTGCGTGTTCGTGTGTTTTGCCACAAAGGCGATCCATTTGAAGCTTACATCCGACCTGTCGACGCCCACGTTCCTAGCAGCCTTCCATCGGTTCGTTTCTAGGAGAGGATGTCCTTCCCACTTATACTCTGACAATGGTACGACCTTTGTAGGGGCGTCCAAAGTTCTTGCTAGAGAATTCATTCAAGTTTCGCGTTCGGCTGTGATCTCTCAATATGCTCTTCATAATCTAAACTGGCATTTTATTCCACCTGGGGCACCTCATATGGGTGGCCTCTGGGAGGCCGGAGTCAAAAGCTTCAAAACCCACTTCCGTAAGTTCGCCGGCTCATCCAAGTATACTCGAGGAGTTCTCCACGCTACTCTCGAGGGTTGAGGCGTGTTTAAATTCGCGTCCTCTTTCTCCGATTTCAAGCGAGCCTTCCGATTTCGCCTCTGACTCCTGGCCATTTCCTGATTGGTTCTCCGATTCTCGTTCCTGTCGATCCACATATTGATGACAGTCCTCTCTCCCTGCTGAATAGATAGCAACGTCTTAAAGCTGTCCATCAAAGTTTCTGTTCTCGCTGGAAAACTGAATATCTTCAAGAACTCCAAAAGCGTACAAAGTGGCAAACTTTAGAAAAGGATATTGAGGAGAACACACTGGTCGCTATTCATGACGAAAATCTTCCGCCGACTTCGTGGCGGTTGGGTAGAGTCATTAAGACTTATCTTGGTTCCGATCGGCATGTTCGAGTCGCAGACGTCGTAACTCAGAAAGGCATCATAACTCGCCCGATAACCCAGCTCGTAGTTCTTCCTTCTGATAACTAAGTTCGAAATTTCTTCCATTTACCTTTCTTTTCCTTTCCTTCTATCTATATTTATGTTACGTCAAGAACCATGCCTAAATCGAACAGCTCCAGTCGCATCAGTCATCCCCGTGCCAACCAAGCTCCTCACAGAAAGGGACGTTTCCTCTGCCGTCTGTGCCAGCGTCCGCATCCATTACGATTGTGCAGGAAGTTTTTAGATATGACCATGGCGGATCGGCTGAATGCTGTACGGCGGCATAAATACTGTGTGAACTGCCTGGCTCACGGACACTCGCATGGTACATGCTTTAGCGATCGCGGCTGCCATCATTGCCACAAATTCCACCACACATTGCTGCATGTGAACCCCAAGCTCCGTGACCAGCTTCTGCCAGGAAATTCGTCGTCTCGGTCCCAATCTCGCTCGGTGTCACCACAGCCATCTACACCAACGAGATCTAATTATCGCGCTGTTGAACGTACTAGGCCCGCCGTTTCGTCCCAAGGATCCCTAACATCATTGATCCACAAGAACAATATAATATTATTGCCCACAGTTCTGGTTCGGATCGACGCGAAAGTGATGGCCCGATGCTTGCTGGATTCGGGTTCGTTGGTGAGCCGCATAGCCCGGGGTTTCGCCGACAAGCACAAGATAGCGCGGCTTACTTTGAGGGAGGACCATTTGCGCGCTTACACTCTACTCTAGGCATGATTCGTCCGTGAAGATTGAGGCAGTTTTCGTGTGGATAATCGGATCGCGATGAAGACTCCACTCGAATCACTTCCGGAAGACTACAACAAGCACTTCCCGCATTTGCTGTTCGCCGATCCGGACTTTCCACAATCTGCCGGCATCGATATT
>NW_026712439.1:2270494-2285494 GCF_030504385.1 Musca domestica
AAACTACGGGCCGGCAACGCGGACTGGGCATAATTTTTTTGGTACAAACGTTCGTCATACCCGAGTTAGGTTTTAAAGGAAAAATATGACCACGCCCACTATTTCGATTATCTAAAATCCTTATATTTGCCAAATAATGAAGATATCGGTTTTAAAATATTACACCACATACTGTAGACTTTCCCTCTAATCCTAAGTGTTTATTTGGTGGCTGAGGAACTGACCACGCCTACTTTTGTATGTATATATAAAGAAATTGTTGTTCGTTGGTAATTGAATCAGTTGAGGCCGGCAGAAACTATTTGGATGTTTTTTTTTAAATGTTCGTTCTACACCGATTATGTTTTTATGCAGGAAAAAGAGACCACGCCCAATTTTGCACCCATTTTTTCGATTTATCTAAAGTCCTTACTCTCCCCACCGAAGAAAAAATCCATCCAATGAGAACTCAAAATGCAAAATTCATTGGGACTTCAATCAGTGAAATACCGAATATGAAGAGGCACTGTAATATGCGGACTATACACAATAGTAGAGCGAATTGAAAATTTAGAAAGAAAAGGATTCATATCCTCGGAAAATTCTTCCGAAACCTTAAAAGTAACCTTAACTCACATGTAACGCTATACGGTGACTATGCGCTACCGTCAGTAATTACACTGCGGGAAATTACACTTGGAAATTGTTTGGTTGATAGATAAAATCCCAAAAAGGGGTTTCAGGTCAAACGTTTTTAGGGTCCATTTTATATAGCTTAACCAAACACAAAGGGCTTCAAATATTTTGCGCTATACTTAGCAAAAGTTACGATAGAGATTTAAATTTGATACAGTGCTAGGGGTTCCATGAAGAATCATTTGTATGTATCAGATCGATCTAAATTGGTGTAGTCCCTCAAATGATGTAGCCCCTTTCAAATTCCTAAAATGTTGGTAATTTGAGATATTAGGAAGAACAACACATTCTTTCAAATAATTGTAAGAATAGGACCATGCTTTGGTATAACCCTTATATGAAGGTATCCGCTGATTTCCGGCGTCTTGGTTCCATTTTTCAATTGATTTTACCCTTCTTCGACCTCCTCTTCGCGGAAATTTTTTTGATTATATTTTTGAATCGATTTGGCTTAAAATGTGTGTTTAGGCTAATTTAGGGGTAGATGGGCTATTAAAAAACAGTTAATGTATACTTTTTAATACATGTGATCTATTATTTAGGTTTTAAACTCTCAAATTAAAACCTCTGGCTGAAAATACTTATGCTTTAAAAACTATGCATTAAAGACTAAAACTACGGGCCGGCAACGCGGACCGGGCCAGCTAGTATAATATAATATAATATAATATAATATAATATAATATATAATATAATATAATATAATATAATATAATATAATATAATATAATATAATATAATATAATCTATATATATAAATGTAAGTTGTGTTAGTTACTACGCTTATAACTTAAGAACCGCTGGATTAATTTTAACGATTCACACAATTCGGAGTTGTCTACTCTCCGAAAGGATAATATCCAAAAAAATCGCGTAAAAATGTGATATATTAACATTTTCATTTTGACTTTTCAAATGTACAATAGTAATGTTTTATTTTGCATAATTTTTTTTCCATTTTGACTTACTTTTTTCTAATGTACTTTTGTAGTGTTTTTTTATATTTTATTTTTGAATTCGAATATTTATACCAATTTATTTAATTGACTTGATTTCTTGAGAACTGAAATTGATGGCGGGTTACATGGAAGTGTAGTACCGAATTATGTGGTGGCGAAACGGAATAGATGATATCGAAATAATTTAACGCGGTCACACCAAAGTTAAAAGATAATTACTTTTCTAAATCGCTGAAAAATCATGAAAAAGAGATCTGATTGCAAAAATCAAAAAAACATTTTCAATGGAATCGAATTTTAAAGTAATAGTACATTCTATTGACAAACTTGTAAGGAAGGATCTTAAAACATTTGCTGTAAAAAATCAGCGAAAAAGTTGAAGACTTTTTTCAATTTGTTATTCTTTTTTTGTCAATTTTTTTTTGTGAACAAAATAAAGAATAATTTTTCACTAAAAAAATTGAATAAGTGCGAAATAGGATGTTACCTGACATCTACCTTTCAACTCCAGGCCTACATCGTGGGTTAGCTGGAAGATGCGAACACGTTAAACAAACAAAAATGACCGAAAAAGCTTAATGGGGCTCATTTCAAAGCGTGACAATGATCCGTCCAATGAGAGCTCAAAATGCAAAATTCTTGGGAGAATAATAAGTAATATACCAATATTGAAATAAAAGGTGCAAAATAGTAGAGCGAATGGGACTTTTAGTAAGAAAAGGTTTTATATCCTTCCAGAAATTCTTCCCAAACATTCAAAATACCTAAAATCACTTTTGCAGGTCTTTATATCGATCATAACTCATGGATAAGGGAACAACCCGATTTCATATTTATATAACCATCTATGATTTAAGTTATTTTTGGGGTCTTGGCCGGCCACTTTTTTCATTTTTTGGCCCTTATTTGACATTTTTGTTTCTAAGGGGGTAGATAACCTCTTCGCAAAAATTTGAAATTTTCAGAGTAGGGCCCATATTGGTATTGACCACATTCATCAATTGATTTGGCTAAAAAATTTTATTTATGCCACCCTGGGGTAGGGAACCATCATACAGATAATTGCCACATAAGAATTTATTTAAGTAAAGTCCCCACATTGGAGTATCCCAAGTCCACTTTCACATCTAATGTGTGGTCAGAAAAGAAAATTTTGTATTCTATTGAATTTTTAACCCCCAAGAGAATATTGGTTGGGAACGTAGATTTGGGATGTGCATCCATATGAAATAAATTGTGGAAACATGAACAAATTACAAATATAAGAAAGTAGCACGGGACCGAATATTTGTTAATCATCATTGAATTATCCTATGATGAAAATATGGACTTTAAGGGGTCTCCAACTTACAATTTAAATGGCAAATAAAATTAATTCCCATCTTATCATTCTGCCCTCAATTATGAGGTGGATAAAACTATTTTTACTTATTTAAATCACGCGAAATGCTATGACATGCTATATTGTTCTGCTATATTTTTGATTTGGCCTCTATTTGTCATCTTGGATTATAAGGGGTAGAAGAAAGTTTTCAATGTAGGTCGATGTTTCGGAGTAGTGCCCATATAAAGAAGGTACCTCCTAATTTAACCACATTTCAAAGAATTTGGCTTAGGGGGGTGAAAATCTTACACTAAAATTTCAACATATCTACAAATTTTAGAATTTTTATCCATGTTATAATACCCTCTCAAGTCCACCTTTTGGCGGACAAACAGACTGACATGGTTAGGGGGACTTATGAGGACTCTAATGCACAATCTAAGTTGCTAATGGGTTTAAAAAAGTAATTAACTTTGGCTATTCTTAAATCATTCAGCCCTCAATTATGTAGTATACAAAATACAGCAAATTCCAAATTACTGCTCATTTGACTGGAAGATTTTGCTACGATTTTTACCATATTAAAAATTAATTTGATCCCTTATATGGCGATAAGATTGATATATACTTTTTAATAGATTTGTATAGCACATCCACACAGTTGAAGCCCACGGTTTAAATATTGAAGCCCACTGGTTAAAAATGGGTACAGGTATTTTAAAACACTTTAAATCGACCTGTACGTGAACACTTATATCAGTCATATCTGTGAATAATTATGCTTGGGAATATATGCATAATAGACAAAAACTACGGGCCGGCAACGCGGACCGGGCCAGCTAGTATAATATAATATAATATAATATAATATAATATAATATAATATAATATAATATAATATAATATAATATAATATAATATAATATAATATAATATAATATAATATAATATAATATAATCTATATATATAAAAGAAAGTTGTGTTAGTTACTACGCTTATAACTTAAGAACCACTGGACTGATTTCAACGATTCACACAAATTCGGAATTGTCTCCTGTCCGAAAAGGATAATATCCAAAAAAATCGCGTAAAAATGTGATGTATTTCCATTTTGACTTACTTTTTCCTAATGTACATTTGTAGTGTTTTTTATATTTTATTTTTGAATTCGAATTTTAATACCAATTTATTTAATTGTCTTGAAATTGATGTCGGGTTAAATGAAAGTGTAGTACCGAATTATGTGGTGGCGAAACGGAATAGATGATATCGAAATAATTTAACGCGGTCGCACCAAAGTTAAAAGATAATTACTTTTTCGAAATACGATGATAACTGAGATCTACCTTTCAACTCCAGGGCCTACATCGTGGTTCAGCTGGAAGATGCGAACACATTTAAACAAACAAAATGACCGAAACAGCCTAATAGGGCTCATTTCAAAGCGTGGACCTACTTCTTTCATGTGACAATAATCCGTCCAACGAGAGCTCAAAATGCAAAATTCTTTGGGAGTACAATCAGTAAAATACCAAATATAAAGGGTGCAAAATAGTAGAGCGAATGGAACTTTTAGTAAGAAAAGAATTTCTATCCTTCCGGAATTTCTTTCCAAACATTCAAGATACCTTTGGGATGTACACCTATATGAAATAAATTATGAAAACATGAACAAATTACAAATATAAGAAAAAGGCAAGGGACCGAATATTTGTTGAATCGTCATTGAATTCTACTATGATGAAAAATTTGGAATTTATGGGGTCTCCAACTTACAATTTAAACGGCAAATAAAATTAATTCCCATCTTACGGTAATGAGTGTAAATTAGTAATTATATTTGACTATTCTGAAATCATTCTGCCCACAATTATGAGGTGGATAAATTATTTTTACTTATTTAAATCACGCGATTTTTTTCATCTTGGATTATTAGGGGTAGAAGAAAGTTTTCAATGTAGGTCGATGTTTCAAAGTGGTGTCCATATAAAGGTACCTCCTGATTTTACCATATTTCAAAGGATTTGGCTAAAAATGTGTATTTGAGGGGGTGAAATATTACACAAAAATTTCAACATATCTGCAAATTTTAGAATTTTCTCCATGTAATAGTACCCCCTCAAGTCCACCTTTTGGCGGACAAACAGACCGACATGGTTAGGGGGACTTATGAGGACTCTAATGCACAATCTAAGGTGCTAATGGGCTTAAAAAGTAATTAACTTTGACTATTCTTAAATCATTCAGCCCTCAATTATGAGGTATACAAAATACAGTAATTTCCAAATTACTGCTCATTTGACTGGAAAATTTTGCTACGATTTTTACCATACTAACAATTAATTTGATCCCTTACATGGGGATAAGATTGATTTATACTTTTTAATAGATTTGTAAATTACATCCACACATTTTAAGCCCACGGTTTAAATATTGAAGCCCACGGCTTAAATGTGGGTACAGGTATTTTAAAACAATTTTAATCGACCAGCATGTGAACACTTATATCAGTCATATCTGTGAATAATTATACTTTGACAAATATGCATAATAGACAAAAACTACGGGCCGGCAACGCGGACTGGGCATAATTTTTGTACAAACGTTCGTCATACCCCGAGTTAGGTTTTAAAGGAAAAATATTGACCACGCCCACTATTTCGATTATCTAGAATCCTTATATTTGCCAAATAATGAAGATATCGGTTTTAAAATTATTACACCACATACTGTAGACTTTCCCTCTAATCCTAAGTGTTTATTTGGTGGCTGAGGAACTGACCACGCCTACTTTTGTATGTATATATAAAGAAATTGTTGTTCGTTGGTAATTGAATCAGTTGAGGCCGGCAGGAACTATTTGGATGTTTTTTTTTAAATGTTCGTTCTACACCGATTTATGTTTTTATGCAGGAAAAAGAGACCACGCCCAATTTTGCACCCATTTTTTCGATTTATCTAAAGTCCTTACTCTCCCCACCGAAGAAAAAATCCATCCAATGAGAACTCAAAATGCAAAATTCATTGGGACTTCAATCAGTGAAATACCGAATATGAAGAGGCACTCTAATATGCGGACTATACACAATAGTAGAGCGAATTGAAAATTTAGAAAGAAAAGGATTCATATCCTCGGAAAATTCTTCCGAAACCTTAAAAGTAACCTTAACTCACATGTAACGCTATACGGTGACTATGCGCTTCCGTCAGTAATTACACTGCGGGAAATTACACTTGGAAAATTGTTTGGTTGATAGATAAAAATCCCAAAAAGGGGTTTCAGGTCAAACGTTTTTAGGGTCCATTTTATATAGCTTAACCAAACACAAAGGGCTTCAAATATTTTGCTCTATACTTAGCAAAAGTTACGATAGAGATTTAAATTTGATACAGTGCTAGGGGTTCCATGAAGAATCATTTGTATGTATCAGATCGATCTAAATTGGTGTAGTCCCTCAAATGATGTAGCCCCTTTCAAATTCCTAAAATGTTGGTAATTTGAGATATTAGGAAGAACAACACATTCTTTCAAATAATTGTAAGAATAGGACCATGCTTTGGTATAACCCTTATATGAAGGTATCCGCTGATTTCCGGCGTCTTGGTTCCATTTTTCAATTGATTTTACCCTTCTTCGACCTCCTCTTCGCGGAAATTTTTTTGATTATATTTTTGAATCGATTTGGCTAAAATGTGTGTTTAGGCTAATTTGGGGGTAGATGGGCTATTAAAAAACAGTTAATGTATACTTTTAATACATGTGATCTATTATTTAGGTTTAAACTCTCAAATTAAAACCTCTGGCTGAAAATACTGATGCTTTAAAGACTAAACTACGGGCCGGCAACGCGGACCGGCCAGCTAGTATATATAATATAATATAAATATAATATATATAATAATATAATATAATATAATATATATAATATAATATAATATAATATAATATATATAATATAATATAATATAATATAATATAATATAATATAATAAATATAATATAATAATAATATAATAATATAATATAATATAATATAATATAATATAATATAATATAATATAATATAATTATTAATATATATAATATAATATAATATAATATAATAGAATATAATATAATATAATATAATATAATATAATATAATATAATATAATATAATATAATATAATATAATATAATATAATATAATATAATATAATATAATATAATATAATATAATATAATATAATATAATATAATATATATAATATAATATAATATAATATAATATAATATAATATAATATAATATAATATAATATAATATAATATAATATAATATAATATAATATATATAATATAATAAATATAATATAATATAATATAATATAATTAATATAATATACTATAATATAATATAATAATATAATATAATATAATATAATATAATACATATAATATAATATAATATATATATAATATATATAATTAATATAATATAATATAATATAATCTATATATATAATTAATATATTATAAATATAATATAATATAATTATCTATAATATAATATAATATAATAAATATAATATAATATAATATAATATAATATAATATAATATAATATAATATAATATAATAAATATAATATAATATAATATAATATATATATATATATATAAATATAATATAATATATATAAATAATATAATATAATATTAATATAATATAATATAGATAATATAATATAAATATAACTAATAAATCTAATATAATATAATATAATATAATTAATATAATAATTATAATATAAATAATATAATATACATAATATAATATAATTAATATAATATAATATAATATCATATAATATAATATAATATAATATAATATAATATATATATAATATAATATAATATAATATACATATAATATATATAAATATAATATATATAATAATCATAAATATAATATAATATAATATAATATAATATAATCTAATATAATATAATATAATAAATATAATATAATTAATATATATAATATAATATAATATAATATAATATAATATATATAATATAATATAAATATAATATAATATAATAAATAAATAATATAATATAATATAATAATAATATAATATATATAATATAATTATATAATATAATATAATATAATATATATAATATAATTAATATAATAATATAATATAATATAATATAACTATAATATAATATAATAATATATATATAATATAATATAATATATATAATATAATATATATAATATAATATAGATAATATAATATAATATAAATAATACTAATATAATATAATATAATATAATATAATATAATATAATTAATATATATAATAAATCTATATAATTATAATATAAATAATAATATATATAATATAATATAATATAATATAATATAATATAATATATATAATATAATATAATATAATAATATAATTAATAATATAATATAATAATATATATATAATCTATATCTATATCTATAAAGAGGAAAATGTTTGTATGTTTGTTTGTTTGTTTGTAATTTATGGACTCGAAAACCGCTGAATAGATTTTCCTGAAAATTCCATATATACTGCAACATCGCCTGAAAGTAAATAGGCTATATACATTTTTGAATTTCCACTTGGAACTGGAGATATAGCATCAGAATCGGAGATACCTTCCAAAAATTTAGATTTTATATGCACATATCTATTGATTGGTTGAAGATACAGTCTCCAAATTTGGAATACGTAACGGAATTTGGAACAAAAATAAGTTTGCCAAATTATATTGTAATCGGTTCAGATTAGGATATAGCTCCCATATATATTTTCGACCGATTTTGTTTATTTGATGCCTCAAACACAATATGAACGTTCGATGCCTTTGAAATTTGGATTGTGTGACGGGATTTAATCCGAAAATAAATTTGTCAAACTATATTGAAATCGTTTCAGATTTGGATATAGCTCCCATGCATATTTTCGGCCGATTTCATGCACCAAACACGCTATGTATCCCCAATTTCAATGAAATTTGAAACGTGTGATAGATTTTATCTAAAAAATTGATTTCCCAAATTATATTGAAATCGGTTCAGATTTGGATATAGCTCCCTGTAGGAGAATTTTGTTTTTGTTGCTACTGTATTCTGACCCCCATGGTCAGAATAGTAAAACACTTTAATTTTTTTTTTATTTAAATTGAGATCTTCATGATCAAAATTTTTATTAAATATTCTATTCTTTTTCTTCAATAATTATGATCTGCTTCAGGCAGATGTACAAAAGGCAACTGACAAATTTTTGCTGCGACCAAACAAAACGAAAACGCAATAGCAGCAGCAGCGAGATGACCGACGGCCGTTGTTAGGTAGCTATGTACATATGTACATACATACATACTCGTATGATCGTCTGTACCTACATAAGGGACCGTTAGGTTTGGTTTCGCGTAAACAAATAATAATAGAAAAGGGAATAGAAAAGAGTTCAACAAACTCTTGAGGAGGAAAATAATTGTATGTAGGGTTTGCAGTGTATTTTTAGTTTGGGGAAAAAAAATCCCAAACATTCTCCCGCGCCAAGAACGACTGTTCTTATGTTGTTAGAATTTTCTCTTCTTTAGGTAGAACTTCATCTGATGGCAGGAGGCATACTTTGGAGATAGGGCGTTTGATGTATTTGCCATTACAATACAGTGTGACAACTCGTACCAAGTCGTCATTACCAGGGTGAAGTTGTTCAACTTTTGCAAGCGGCCATTGACCCGGAATGCTTCGTTCGTGTAGGAGGAGAACTATATCGCCTACTCTGATGTTTCGTTCCATTTTATTCCATTTTGGACGTGATTGAAGGCGACACAAATATTCTCTATTCCAGCGATCCCAAAAGTTTTGCTTGAGGCGTTCGACCAATTTCCATCTACTCAAGCGGTCAATGCTCACAGAAAGCAAGTCTTCTTCGGGAATGCAATTGGTGGCCTCACCAATTAGAAAATGAGCCGGTGTGAGGGCATCGGAGTCAGCGGGGTCTGCTGACAGTGGGCATAAAGGCCTAGAATTCAGGCAACTTTCAATTTGCGCCAAAAGTGTGCTGAGTTCCTCGTAGGTAAGTATGCGGTCTCTCATTATGCGGCGCAGATGATGTTTTGTTGACTTCACTCCTGCTTCCCATAAACCTCCGAAGTGGGGTGAAGCGGGGGGAATGAAGTGCCAGGTAGTGCCTTGATTTGCGAGCGTTTCTACAAGATGCTCGGGCAGTGACGATTTATTACGTTGATAGAGGACTTGAAGTTCCTTGTTGGCACCCACGAAATTTGTTCCACAGTCGGAATAAAGATCGCTGCATAAACCTCTTCGAGAGATAAAGCGCCTGAATGCGGCTAGAAATGAATCGACGTTTAGACTTGTCACTGCTTCCAAGTGTATCGCTTTGGTACACATGCAGATAAAAGACAGATGTAGCCCTTTGTGGTTGATGCTGTCCTAAGTGACGATGTTTTTATATTAATTGGGCCGGCATAGTCTAGTCCACTATGTTTAAATGCCCTGGTTGGGTGTAGACGCACAGAGGGCAGGTTGCCCATTAGTTGTTGACATATTTGAGCTTTATACTTAAAGCAGACGACACACTGGCGTTGGACACGTTTTGCTATGTTTCTAGCAGAAACAACCCAGTAGGCACGAGACACATAGGACTGCATTAGCTGGAGGCTACCATGAAATGTTTTCATATGTGCTTCTGAAAATAGAAGAAAAGAAAGAGGATTTTGCTTCGATAGCAAAATCGGGTGTTTAGTGTTGTAGGGTATAGATGCATTTGACAATCTACCGCCAACTCGTAGAATGTTCTTTTCATCTAAGAACGGTGATAATTTTGCAATACTGCTTTGGTTAGGAACCCTCATTCCTTGTGTAAGGCAGCGAATTTCTTCTTGAAAACACACGGCCTGTGTTTGTTTTATGAGTAATTGTAATGCTCGTTGTAACTCAGAAGTTTTCAAAAATCCATTCTCTCTGCTTACTTTGGATTTTTGTTTTACGTTGTTATAAAATCGTAGAATATATGACGTCACTCGTATCATAGTTGACAGTTTTGAGTATTTAAGTGTGATTTCGGGATATTGTAGACTTGTTGTTTTTGTGTGGAAAGATACAGCATAATTGTTATTGATTTCTTCACAGTAAACTTCATTGGGGAAAGTTGGCCATGTATCGGAAGTATTTTGGAGCCAAGGTGGGCCTTTCCACCAAAGCGTGTGACGAACTAATTGTTCTGGAAGTAAACCCCTGGACGCGCAGTCAGCTGGGTTTTCCTTTGTGGGAACATACTTCCAATTATTAACGTTCGAAATACGTTGTATTTGTGCTACTCGATTTGCCACGTAGACTTCCAACCGTGTTGAATTATTTTTTAGCCACGCAAGAACGATAGTGCTATCCGTCCAGTATACGATGCTGCTAATGTTGAATTCTACGCTGGCTTTTATTTTAGCAACTAATTTTGCTAGTAGAGTTGCTGCAGTTAATTCCAGACGAGGGATTGTTTCACTTTTCAGGGGAACGACTTTGGTTTTGGCTTGTAGTAAGTTTATTAATATCTCACCGGATTCCGTTATAATTCTGGCATATACGACAGCTGCATATGCTAATCTAGAAGCATCGCTGAAGCCATGTAGTTCAACTGTGGATGTTGGTCGGTAACCAATCCATCGTGGGATTCGAATCTCTTCCAGAGATTTCAGCTTTTCTCTGAAGTGAATCCATTGATGTTGAATTTCTTCTGGCAGAAGGTCATTCCAGTCAAGCTTGAGTTTCCAGAGCTGTTGAAATATAATTTTGGCTGTAATGGTCGTAGCGCTGATCCATCCTAGGGGATCAAACAGCTAGAGGCATCTGAAAGTAGACTGCTTTTAGTTATAGGATGAGAAAATTTGAAATTTATCGAGAAACAAAATGCATCTTGATTGGTATCCCAATTTATACCAAGTGCTTTGGACATTTTCGGTTTTGAATCGGAAATAAATTATTTATTTCACGATCTTCCTCAGGAATACGCTCCATTAGTTCAGGGCAATTCGAATTCCATTTCCTTAAATGAAAGCCTCCTGATTTCAATAGATTCGAAAGCTGATTTTGTAGCTGTAAAGCTTCGTGTGGATTGTCCCGTCCCAGATATGACGTCATCGACATATGTATCTTCGCGTAGAATTTGACTGGCTTCTGGAAAGCGTGTTTCTTCATCTGCTGCGAGTTGTTGGAGTACCCTTATAGCCAAGTAGGGGCGGACGTAGTACCATAGGTGACTGTTCGAAGAGTGTAAACACAAATTTTT
Source organism: Musca domestica (assembly GCF_030504385.1). Classification (NCBI taxonomy): domain Eukaryota; kingdom Metazoa; phylum Arthropoda; class Insecta; order Diptera; family Muscidae; genus Musca; species Musca domestica. The sequence continues at coordinate 2,282,792 of NW_026712439.1, forward strand.
CCAGTGGCATCTCTCCAGAGAATACATTGGAATGGCTGATGTTCTGGACAGACATTTATTTGCCTAAACATCTTCTCCAAATCGGCAGTAAACCCAATGCAATGTCTTCGCCATCGTATGATGATTGTAGACAAATCATTTTGTAAAGCAGGACCAGCTGATAATTCGTCATTTATCGAAGTTTGTGGTGGTCTCCGATTTCCACCATCAAAAACAACACGAAGTTTAGTTGTTGTACTACTCTCTCTGAGTACACCGTGATGTGGAAAGAAATATGCATTGTGTGGTATTGAGTGAGGATACTCACCAAGCTTAACCATGTGCTGAAGTGTTTCGTATTCCAACATAAACTTTCGGTATTCATCGGCAAATTGGATTTTCTGTTGAAACGATGATTCCAACTGCTTCAATCGTTTCATTGCGTTATAGTCCGTGTGGGTAAATGTAGGTAGCTCTTGACCTTGTAGTAACCTTTTGAATGGAAGGTGGACCGTGTATCGACCAGTTTCATCACGTGAGTGTGTATCAGCAAACAATTTCTCGCAGAGTTCTTCTTCATTAGTTTGCGGTTTTATATCCAAAAGTTCTTCTTGTTCCCAGAACATACGGAGCTGCTCATCTAAAGAGCACACATTTGCTGAAATTCTTGTTGCGATCGTTTGTGACCTTGGGGACCCTGATATCATCCATCCAAACTGTGTTTCTTGCAATAAGAAACTGTTTTCAAATTTCTTCATACCAGATAGAAGGAGGTCACCATATACATCATTTCCAAGTAGGATCTCAATCTTCTGCGGGAAGAGGAAGTCTGGATCTGCAAGGAAGAAATCTGAGAGATCTGGAATACAGAGGGGTGTTATTTTCGTAGGTATGTACGACGTAACGCTCGGAACCACTAAAGCCGTAATAGGTAGTTCAAATTCTTTTTTGTAGTTAGAATGTAGAATGAATCTTGTAGACTTCTTACTGTTAAAGCTCGATGTCCTCCAATACCAGAAACGTAATTCGAGTTTTATGTTTTGGAAATGGTAGCACTTGGGAAAGTTCCTCAGAAATGAAGGAAAGTTGAGACCCCTGATCGACCAAAGCTTTCACTTTCAAATTCCGATTTTGAGTTTTATTATCAGTTGCACAGTGGGCAGCAAAGCAGGATTCAAGTTCCTAGTACTTAGGTTTGTAATGTGCGTACTTACAGTTGCAGTTTCTGGAGTGGATGTATTTCTGGTGGCTGGAATGTTTGATTTACCGTGGTATTGGCTAATTCCGCAGGGGGCGAACTATTCTTCGAGAACTCATTGTGTAATATGGTATGATGAGATTCACGACAGATGTGACATCTGGTAGTGTGTTTGCAAGCGAATTGCATGTGTCCAGAGTTTAGACAATTTCGGCAGAGACGATGCTGATTTACAAAATTCTTCTTTTCCGTCGAAGGCAAATTTGTAAATCGAAAGCATTTGTATAGCGGATGACGTTTATGGCAGCAGGGGCAGTTGTCGTCATTTACTGTAGAAATAGTGTGAGCTCGTACAAATTTCGTTGGCTTTCTTCGCGTTTCTCTGTTGATAGCGTGTGGCGTGGTGGAGACTGCTTCTTCTTCTATTGACTCCAGAGTACGAAAAGTTGTTTCCAAAAATATTAACATTTCCGCCATTGTTGGAATAGACGTACTCGCTTTTAGTGACTGCTCCCATTCCTTGCGGGTCTGTATGTCCAATTTTTGCGAAATCACGTAGATCAGTATTGAGTTCCAGGTGGACGTATCAATTCCCAAAGTCTTTAATTGAGACAGACAGATTCTCGTAGTATCGAGCAACACCTTTATGCTTTTGAATGTTCCATCGGTGTTTGGAATAGAAAAAAAATCGCTTTAAAATCTGCTCTACTAATTTCCGTTCGTTATGGAATCTCTTCTCCAGAGCATCCCATGCCAAATCATAACTCGTTTCTGCAGCAGGATATTCATTTACCATACTCAATGGAGTACCAGTACACGAACTTTTTAAGTAAAAATATTTTTGCACCTTCGTGAGGGAATTATTTTGATGTACGAGCGATTTGAACATATCCCTATATGAAATCCAGTCGATATAATCCCCTGAAAAGGATGGCAAATCAATTTTTGGAAGCCTAGCTCCTGCACAAAAGGATTCGTTCCGGCTTGTGCCAGCGAATGTACTTGCGTGAACGGTTGGAGTCTGTGGAGAATCAAATTCAAAAATTGTATCAAGTAAATTAGTTTTCAATGTAATATACGAGTCATAGCACTTGTAGTAGTATCACCACTTATGTAAGGCACTTCGTTTTCCGGTATAGATTCCTCACGTAGAATCTCCATGATTTGATCGTGTCCATCTTTGAATGTTTTGAAATTATTCTCCAAATCTTCAAGAATGGTTTGTACATAACCTTTGGAAATTGTATTTTAGGTTTGGCCTCGAAGGCTCTGGCCACACGTTCGATGTGGTGGAAGATCCTCCTCTGGTCTTCAATAGCTGCTTCGGATGACATGTTGCTTTAAATTTAGCTCGAAATTTGTCAGCAACACGTAGTACAGACTGTACGTTGATGATATGTACCGCAGACAAGACGGCAGTAATTTTGTTTTTTTTTTTTTTTTTTTTCACAATTTACCGTAGGCAAGACGGCAGTAGTTTCTCTTTTTTTGCAATTTACCGTAGGCAAGACGGCAGTAGTTTTGCT